>NC_141250.1:3653649-4133649 GCF_054856555.1 Leptonotus elevatus | reverse complement strand
GTGCCCAAAATGCTTTACAGAGGCCACTATATGTTGGCCAGCTGCAGAAATATAAAATGGGTTATTTCGTGTTTTGCAGCAATGAGACATTTCTTAGAGCTGGTCACCAGGTTTGCACCAAAGCTCAGGAGGGATTTTGTCCTACTCCTCTTTGCAGAAAACACTTCTAAATCCTTCCAAGTGTCTTGGCTGCTGCTTGGAAACTCAAAAGCTTCAGCTCAATCCAAAAATGCCTGCAGACTGACTAGGCCACTCTGTAGCCTCTTAAAGAAACACCACTGAAAATGAATTGTTTTATTGTACTTGTTTCCTGGTCTATGTATATGCATGTGTGTGCATGCTCACTTCATAGCCCAAAAATGTTCAAACGGTCACCCCAATATTTTGGATGTCGTAAACTGTTACCTGTGAAGAGGTAGAAGCTGGTCAAGGTGAAGCTGTGCAAGGTTAGTCATTCGTTCATTCAGTTGATATTTGCCCTATTAATGTTTATACACTGTCTAATCGAATGAAGGACTGTGACTTTCAGTACTTTAAGCCACTACTAGGTCATTACTATCTTTTGGCTCACCATCAGGCTAGAAGACCCTCCATCAGCTTTCTTGCTGAAGAAAAGGAGACTAATCCCAGATTTGACAGTCCATGGCTCTGTTCATTGGTCCCTCCATGCTGTGATGGCACCCTTTGCAGAAAAACAGCCCCAAAACGCACTACTTTCACCTTCATGTCTGACAATAGGGATGGTTTTCTTTGGGTTATAGTCACATTTTTTTCATCCTCCAAATGCAGCCAAATAGCTGTCCATAGCACTTTTCCTCATGCTTTCACAGGCATTTAATGTTCACTGGCAAACTTGAGACCATTTTTATGCACTTTCTTGAGCAGTGGAGGTGCTTCAAGCACAATTCAGCCTCTTACACAACAGTGTTGTCAACTGTTTTCATGGAGGACCCAATTGCCTAAAGATCGTGAGCAAACAGTATGGACTTTGAGGGTGCTCCCTTACCTTTGCTGACAGTCATCCTCACTTTAATGGTCATTTTGTGTGTCATCCAATTTTAAATAAAGATACCAGTAGCTGTCACTTTCTCACCAAGATTTCACAGATGGTTCTATAATTTATTCCAGCCTTCTGCAGGCTGATCTTGTCTAATGGAACCAATAGTTGACACCTCAGGAAGCAGTTTGCTGTTTTTTTTGTGTGTGTGTTTTTTTTAAATAACCATACAATCTTATGACAGATCTTTTAGTTTTGCTCATGATACTATAGCGATGGGAAGGTAAGACGTTTTATTACTTGGACACCTGTGCTTCATCCACATGACTTGTATTACCAAAATCAAACAAACATAAAAAATTGTAGGCTAAAATTTAATTTAAGTTTTTAAGTGAGCAAACTGGTAAATTTTGTAAAAGTAGATAAAATATTATTTCCCCCTTTCAATTTTTTTTAAAATATTTTATATTCTTATATATGTTTTTTTTTTATTAAATTATTAATCATATTGAATGACATTCGCAATAAGTTTTGTTATGCAGCTCCTTTTTAGAGAGCAGAAAGTTGTGCAAAAAGTAGGCTTATTGAAACGCTTATTGAACATGTGCATTCAAAAGTTTAGAGAAGGTGAAATTAATTCCGCCTGTTACAGCACATTTTAGGTTCATCATGAAATTTCACCCAATAGCTCAATAGCCCCGACTTTTTGAAGTAGATCTTGAGCATTTGTGCGTATTTTGTTTTGTGGCTTTTTGTAACTGCGTTAAGGGGAGTTTTTTTCCCCCCTTCCTTCAAAATTGTATGATTTACCACACATTGCCCACAGGCTGTACGTTTTGCACAATGCTTCCATAGGGCATCCACTACAATACAGAAACATAATTGAAGAACCCAGATTAGTGGCATTGAATAACAGCTGGCAAAGTGTTTTAGCCACTCGTCCTAGCCATTATTAAAAGTCTGAAAATACCTTTTGGCCAAAAGTTGACTTTTTCTTTAAAAAACAAAGTCCCAAAACTAATTTAACGCTACAAATTGTCGCCCACGGTGTCTTGCTCGGCGCTGAGATTAATCTGAAGGCGGATTAGCAATGTCGGCGCTCGGTTAATCAGTCTGAGCCGCGGATGCCGCTGCAACAACCTTTTCTGGGCCAGGCCGAGACAAGCGAGAACAGGTGAACGCAAGCGGCCTATTTAGGGCTGCTGCTGATGCTGACAAAGATAACTGATGATGTTTGTCTTCACTGCACTGCATCATGCTGTACTTCACTTTGCAACCAGTAGGTGGTAATGTTGCTCTCTGGCTAGCCCGAAGGCATCTGTGGAGGAGTGAAGCGCACCACAGAAAATCATCTACATTTCACTACATCCGTTTGTCCCAAATGTTTTAAACCATGCTCTGACTTAAAGATCCCGCCTTAGTTGGTGCTCCCCCTTGCCAGGGGCGGAGCTATGTGGTGGCAGGGGCCATGCCATTCTGGCAACCCCCACATCTAGGAAAGATTTTGATAACTGACTTCTCTGCTATTTTCCCATAGATGCAGGTTTTAGACACTTTGATACTCTGCTACAAGTCATAGATGTGCATACACACACACACACACACACATATATATATATATATATATATATATATATATTATATATATAATATATATATTATATATATATAATATATATATTATATATATATATATATCATATATATATATATATATATATATATATATATATATATATATATATATATATATATATATATATATGCAGCCGAATCTGTACATTCTGTACAAAAACAGGAGCAATCTGTCGTAAATCGGTCGTTTTTCTTTTAGAGCAGTTACTTGGCAATCATTCATGTGATATTGTCACAATTTGGGCCTTGACACAGAACACATTTTTGCCTGTTAAAATTAATTATCTTCATTCATCACAGTCTTGATGAAGATAAATGTTGTTACTTGTTTAATTGTAAACAGTTCATTTGCATATTTAGAAAAGCTCTACAGTATATAAAACAAATTAATTAGTAGCAGATGTCATTTTTAGTATATGTCACTGGCCACTTAAAAATGGTCCCCAGACCATAGTTTGGACATCACTGTCTTGCTAGAAACATGCCCAAGATGCAATCAACTTATTTCATTCAGATGGTGTGAAGCGTGACTGGCACGATAAAGCACTGGTTAGCACGTCTGCCTCACAGTTCTGAGGTGCAGGGTTTGATTCCGTCTCTGTGTAGAGTTTGCATGCTCTCCCCGTGTCTGTGTGGGTTTACTCCGGGTACTCCAGTTTCCTCCCACATTCCAAAGACATGCATGGTAGGCCGATTGTCCGTTCCAAATTGTCCGTAGGTGTGATGTGGGTGCGAATGGATGTGTGCTCTGCGACTGGTTGATGACCAGTTCCATGAAAAGATCCAATTAAATATCTGCAGAAATGTTCCCTCTCAAAAAAAAAACTCCACAATGTAAATGTGTAATTATAACAGATGGCCATTAGACATACCACATTTAGAAGATTCCCTCATAGAAAACTAATCATTGAGTTATTTACGTCCTCATAGCAGCTGTGCTTAGTGGAGCATCAACATTGGAATACCTTGTTCGGTGTGTCTGTATTATTGCTCCAGATTGTTTTGTTCAAATGCTCGACAATGACTACAAGCTACTATCTCGGTACAGAGTAGCTTCAATAAAATAAGATCTAATTGATTCCAGGGGGGAACCTGTGCAGCAGCTACAAATGACACGAAAGCCCATTAAAAAGTGGCTGATCAATAAAAGCTAGTAAGCAGCAACTGGTTAAGAAAATATGAATCACAAAAGGAAACTTTGGAGGCAGTCCAGGTGAAATCTCCATTAACTCAAAAACTGCAGTCAAGAAGAAAAATACACCACAACCCTCACACAAAAAATGTTATTTTGGGTGAAATTTCATAATGAACCTTCAATGCACTCTAACTTTTACAGGTAGACTCCATTAGACCTTTTCCAAACATTTAAATATACAAGTCTAACTGTTCATTATTTTTGGTACTTTTTGCATTACTTACTATTCTTTAACGAGAAACTGAATGGCAAAATTTCAGCAGCTGTTTGATTGCATGAATCAACCGATACTTTTTCAAGAACGTCCACTTTTATGCTTTTTCAGTCTCTCTGTATCTTTGTTGCAACCTGCTGATTACAGTCTATGATGTGGCCGCTTCCTTCTGAGAGTTTAAAGTGTCACAATGGCAAGGTAATGCTGACCAATTGTTTGGTGTCGTTTTGGTCTTATGATGTCAAAATTTGAACAGCGTGGTGAAAAGCATTTAAAATACCAATTCCTGTTGAACTAGGAAATGTATTGGTGGATTCATGGTTCAACCACCTGTCGTAGATTTTCTTGAGTTCCTTAATAGAGAACAGCAACTTGTGCAGAAAATATTGAAATACTGAAGAGTAGGGCATCTGCATTTAGAAGTTTAGAGAAGGTCAAATTAAGTTCACAACTCAGTTGTAGTGCATTTTATGTTTATCATACTGCTTACTTACACTACCGCTAGCACTTTTCTGCATTTACTATCTCCACCAGTCTTTTGTCTTCATTTCATAGCGTGTGTCTTGGCTGCGCAGCTTCTCGTCCAGAGGTGGGCAATCTCAGTCCCTGAAGGCCGAAGTCCTGCAAGTTTTGAAGGTTTCTCACACAAGCTGATTCCAATCAACAGGATCATTATCAGGCTTATGCAGAACTTGCTTGTAGATGAGCTGATCATATATCAGCTGTGTTGGAGAAGGGCAACATGCAAAATCTGCAGGACTCCAGCCCTCGATGCCCACCTCTGTTCTCGTCTAACCAAGCTGTAATCGTCAGTCTTTTATTTTAATCACTCTTCCGTCATCACTTTGTCACCACTATTTTAGGACCAACCAGCAGAGGTGGGCATTCCGTCAATCATCACCTGGGAGGTCTCTCTGTCCTTGACCCGGTTAGTGATTTTTACACTTATGGACGAAAACCCGCTTCGATCAGGGCGTAGTCCGTCTTTTTTTTCTTTTCTTTTTTTAAGTTTCTCGTCATTCGTCAGCAAAACAGGCATCCATCAGTGATGGCCTGATGGACAGACCGTCAGTAATGACAGAATGCTCACCTCTGCAAACAAGTTCCCACAACAGCACCAATATACGGCACCAAGGTTATAATAGTCTTTGATTTTTCATTGATAATTTATTTATTATTATTATTATGTTATTTTATTTATTTATTATTATTATGTTATTTTATTAATTTTTTATTATTATTATTACATTATGTTATTTTATTTTGTTATTATTTTTGTTATTTTTTTATTATTATTCATCATTATTTTAGTTTTTAAATAATTATTTGTAACATATTTTATTTATTATATTTCAGTTTAGTTAAAAAAAATTTGGGGGGTGCTCAGGGTTATTTTTGTTTTTGAAAATGTTTCGTTCATTTATATTTATTTTTTAAATCAACTTATGGAGTATTTGTTGAGTGCAAGATAAAAAACAAAGTTCACCAAGTATTGTGTCAATTTGACTTGCCGGACGTACGGCAACACCAAAATGAATTTAAAATGAACCTCGAAAGCTTGTGTGATATTAACTGTCAAAAACGAAAACAAAGGATATTGTCACTCTATTTATAGCTAGTTTTAGTTAGCTTTATAAACGCAAGATGTAGTATCACATAGTTTTATCAAAAGCACTCAAATTTTTATGTTATGTCATTAATTTAAATGTTTATCAATTTTATTTTTGTTAGTTTCTTGTTCCCTATAATAACCTTGCGTACTAAAAATAGTTTTTACAGCAGGAATATTTAAAGCAACAGGCTGCCAACAACGTTTACTGACTCTACGAGAAGATGTTTTTGAAGTCCCTCTTCTAAAAATAGTCGCTTCACACCACTGACTTGCGTCAGCAATACTCACCATCATGCGATGACGCTTGTTCGGAAAAGTGCGCTGGAAATTATTCTAACCAGTGTTGTCTATTCTTGTGTTTAAAAGAAAAAACCTTTTCATCTGGTCTTGACCCGATGATATTTCCCACAAAGGTTAAGGAAAGGTGGTGTAAAGGTTAGATTTGACTTTCTGGAGAGGCTCTTCTCTTTTTTTCTTACAGATTTTCATTTGAAGTTTTCAAATTCATGGTTTAGAAATGTTTTCCATATTAAGATTTACAGTAATCATAACTTCATAACTTCATAAAAAGTTAGCATAATCTATGGTAACTGAGTTAGCATATGCTAACTGATTATGCAAACTGTGTTAGCATAGATTAAGACCCACTGTATTCCCTTTAACACAGCCTAAAATAGTCCCGCCCCTATTCCGTGTCAGTACCCTTTATGTAGAAAAGGGACTTAGAAAAAGCAGGCTTTGACATGCAGCATACGTGAAATGACTTGGATTCCAACCTGCTTTCATTAATTGTCTTCTCCAGGCTCCGTTTTGAACCCAGAAAAGAAAAATTTGTTTTTCTCCCACAATTCATAACAATATGCCGGGAGCTGACTGGCTGACACACGGTGAGAAAAGGGCTGACAAGACCAGCAGAAACTAATGAGGCGTGTTTCAAAAAACAATAAATTGGGCCCAAAATAAAAGGTGTTTGAAAAGTCATCCTTAATGATGGAAGAAGACGATCATGCTGCACATAACACTAAAATCAGGAGAAACCTCAAGCTTCCATATTTGGACAAACGGATTGATAGACGAGCCGTCGCGTGGGTGTCGTTTGATTCACATGCACCGCGTCGGAATCTTTTAATCAGCGGCAACATTTCCAGACAAGCGCGTGAAAAGTAAAGACTAGTCATTGTAAGGCGTACAGTTTCCCACAACCCTTCCGGATCGTGAGCGGGGCTTCGTTCTTATTTTGATCTTCCACCTGCTGAGCACGGGGCCTGTCTCCACGTTGGCTCTTCCACTGTTTTAGCTCTCTCTGCTCTTGCAGGAAGTGGCTTGAAAGTGCATCGTGCAAGCCACAGCTCATTAACTCAGAGGTGTCACGAGGGGAGGACTTGTGTGTTTGTGTGTGTTGCTGCGAGTTGTCTAAAAGCTAAAAACAGCGTCGCTTCTCTCAGGAGCTCGAGTGGGGGCGGCCCTCGAGTCAAAACAGATGGCATCAAAACCACAGAGAGGATTTTATCCACCTTGTGCTTCTTTCTTTGGTTTGTTGTGTGTCTGCATAATGGCGGACGGGCTGCATGAGAGCGTTTTTTAACGAGTACCAGCTGCACGGTTGTTACCAGTCATAAACGTCATCCTACAGAGGTGCGGTAGACTTCCTGCCAATTTACTGTAGACCATTATGAGAAATTAGCCATCGCATCCCTCATGACTGCAGATGGAGATGGAAGTCCGCGTTGCGTCGCCTCTAGCGCGCAGGAGGCTAAATGAAGGAATTCCAGTCAAAGGAGCAGATGAAAAATGGCCATTACGCCGATAACAAGACCATCTGCCGTGCAAGCTGACGCTCGCGTTCACACAGCCGCCGCCACGCTTCCTCACCAAGCCTTCTGGACACAAGGGATCATCCTGCTGAGATAGCCTGAAGCTATCATGTCAATCCCCAATTCAAGGTTGACTCCTTTTCAGGCCTCTCCCTGGTCTCCGATGGTTTGGACCTTCATGGACTCAAGTACATTACGACATGTTTCAAAGTCACATTTCAAAGTCAATGTTCAGGAGATGTACTGTATTCATTATCAAACTCGGCAATCACACTTTCTAGGCTAACCCCAACCCATGAATATCTAATAGAATCTTTCAGGAAAACCACACAGGTGTGGAAAGTTCATATCCTGCTACGACTGTACACGGGAACTCGGAATAAATTATGGGCCAATGAACCCAATCTGCTGTAGCCTCTTTGACACAGAGTTCACAAAAAAATTGTCAAGCAGGCATCTATCGGCAGTCCTCTCACCAATTCTGTTATACCAGAGCCAGGAAATTGCCGGAATGCCTTTGTGCCCCCTATTCAGTCTGTATCTTTCACACTGAATGGCACGCATACATGTAAAAAAAAAAAGGGAAAAAAAGAGGTAGATAATTCATAGATTTAACAGGCAGCAGTAACGCCTCTCACCCACACAAAACTTCAACATTCAGGTAATGCACCGATGTCTGTGGGATGCATGAGAAAAAGCCATCCTGAAAGCATTAAAAAAGACTAAAAGTACAAATAATATGATACCAGGGATTATTTTGGTAAAAACACGATAAATAGGCCTTGAAAAAATGAGATATTTTCGCGACAGCTCATTGGCGACGCCCCCTTTTTTGATTCCGTGTGTGACGTCATTGGACAGAGGGGTCGTCTTCATGCTTCACTTTGAAGTGGGCTATCTGTCAGTAAATTGGTTGCTCTGTTTTTATTCTTTATTTGAAGCAGTGTCACAGTACACAAAAGCCAAAGATATAGTACGTGTTTAATGCAGTTAACTCACGCAAACATGTCTCATAGTTTGATCGATCTTGTAGACATTTTACACAGTCCGCTTCTTGAAATTGAAATGTAAGTGACACATTAAGTGAGGAGTGAGGTTTACCATCTGAGCTGCCATATGGATTGTCCATTTTTATTAAACTCACAGAATGCTGCCGCGTTCCGCCAGTGCTTCCGGTGACATAGTGTGTCACTGCATTTATGAGCAGCGAAACTAGCGGTAGTAACGGACAAGTCCTTTTGGCTAATCCCGTTGGCTGTGGCTGTGTTGCGTCCACTGATCTGACTATATGACTGGATAGCAGATAGGCCAAGACTTTTGAAGCCGTGAGGCGGCCATATTGCTCCTCCAGAAACGTTTCTTGGCATACAATCCCATACATTTACAGTATCGAAATTGGAGAACATTTGAAACTTAGTAAAAACAGCATGATTTAATTTTAAAGTTTTAATTTGTTAAATATAAACAAGAGCACTTCAGACATTTTACTTGCCTTAAATGCATGTATAAATTATATGCTTGATGATGTTTACAGGTTGTATTACTCGTACATTTTTTTAAATTAAAAAATTATAACTGTAATTCAACAAAAGATGCCTCTAACAAATCTAATATTGGGGTCTAAGGAGCTGAGTGATGGGAGTCTTCAAAGCGGCACATACCGTCCACTTGTTATTTTTATTTTTTTTAAATAGTGACCACCCCAGCACAAACCCCCTACCCCGCTCTATACTAATTGCCTACAAGCTGTATATGTCTAATCTGTACGTATACTGTATAGTTTATACAATAGTCTGCTTGTGAGATGAGAGGAGCAAGATGGCCGCCCTGTTGCTTCAACGGCGTGCACGGGCATGTATGGGCTATCCGCTATCCAGTCATATATTTAGATCAGTGATTACGCCCGGTGGCTGCGGTGACGTAATGTGTCACTGCTTATTCATGAGCAGTGTAGCTAGATGTAGTAGCGGACGAGTCCACCACCGTTAGTCGAAAGCTATCGTCTTGATGCTAACCTAACCACAATCGTTGCTGTTCATATCAGAACGCAGAAGAGGAGGAGTTATGAGGAGGTCGAGTATGACCTACAGCGACTGAACATTTTATTATGGCAACAGAGTGACATAGCAAATTGTTTGCTGCTCAAATAGGATGGAATAAAAAAGCCCAAGTAGAACAAGCAATATGATGTCGCATTCATTCGTCTTTCTGTCACTGTCGCTATTAAAGTGACAAGACCGAAAGGTTACCGGCTAAGAGTAGTCATCTTGCCTGCGTGTGTGTTAACATATCTTAGTTGTTACCTGCTTCTTTCTCTTTTCTGAACGTTTTTCCATCTGTAGCAGATGCCGTTCCATGTTTCTGTCTTTTTCGCGTAAAAAATACATCTCTGGGGAAACTCCTTCTCCTTCTGTCGTTTCAAACAAAAGCCAGCAATGCGACAGCATCATCCAAATGAATCACAAAATTGAAATGAATCAGTAGAAAAAAATTACATGCACACACACAGCCAGGAAGAAAACAATGTGCCTTGATCAGTGTTGGGAATAACGGTGTTTAAACTAGCTGCATTAGGTATATATATATTTTTTCCATAAACGGACTAATCTAACAAATTATTCTCCCCATATTTGAAACGCCGTTATCGTTATTGTATGAGAAATGCGTTACGTTATTGCGTTCATTTAATAGATTCAAGGCTCGAAGTAAGCTTACAAGACATTGTGCGGTGACTAGCTCTGAAAATGTTATTTGCGCACAATTAGAGGCACTGTTGTTGTCGGACCTCGTCACAAAAAAAAAGTGTCTTGACAGCTGAAATGTATATTGACTTTTATTTTGAAGGTACTGCAGGAAGCGTGTCACGACGTGACGGACGTGACGGACGTGACGGACGTGACGGACGTGACGGACGTGACGGACGTGACGGACGTGACGGACGTGACGGACGTGACGGACGTGACGGACGTGACGGACATGTCGTCCTTCTTCCTTCTGGACCTTAAAGGCTTAACATATTTTAGCATTTTAGCAAAGAGTCCACGTCCTCGCCTGGAACTGGTTTGACAACTTTGACAAGAGCAACATTAATCAAAAATAACATTCGAGATTTGCCGAAAAACGGCCGCCATGAGGACCGATTTGTTGACAATCATGTTCCACCAAGGGCCATATTGCGACTCCACAAGCACCATAACAGCGATAAAGATACCGGTAAGTCATAACGACACGCTCGCCTAGTGTAATTTATAGAATTGTATTTCTCTTATTTCACGAGTGCTAAACATGTGAAAAGTGTTGAAAGAAATATGCTCACACTCACGGAGGCGATGGAGTGACATTTGTATGTGAATGATGCACGTTAAGCCTAGAGTTGGGCAGTTTTCTGACGTAAATCAATCATTAAACACGTCTTTATATGTGTATAATTATAAACAGAAGATATATCACCATACGCTCATATTTCAAAGTGTACAAAAGTACATGTTTTTCAGAGAGATCAAGTGGAAGCTGATGATTCTGAGGAGTAAATATAGTAGTAGTTATGGCTATGATTTTTGCCATGATAGCATTAAGCACTGTATATTTTAGTAGTATTATTTGTAGTAATTTTAATTTGCTCCCAAAAACGCATTAAAAACATTGTAATTTAAATAATGTCATGGTCCCAAAAACGTATTTATAATTTTTTTATGTTTATGCTAGAGCATACAGAAGGCTTTGGTGCAGCCTCTGACCTGAAGAGGTTGCCTAAAGCAATGGTAGTTATTACAAATAAACGGCCAGCAGGTGGTAGCAGAGTATAAGAGATCAGATTGAAAAAATCTTATTTCTCCAGTGTTTTCAACAGGTTTGTGAATAATGATGAAATTAGCTATATTCTAATGCTAATTGCTGCAAAAACGGAAACAGATACAAGTATACATTTTTTTTCCTGATGAAAGAAGAGACTCTAATCTTTCTTTTCTTTCCATGATTTTATAGCAATAGAACACAATATTCTGTGGGCCTTGCAAAATCAGTCAAAATCCAGTAAAACAGCCGGGAGCAAAGGGGATTGCATCAGTGAAAATGGCTGTGAGTGAATGAGTTTAATCTATTTCACGACACATATGACCCAACAAGAGACTTTAATCTAATCCCTTGGGATGTAAAGAAAACATCCCTGTTATTAGGCTAATGCCAAAAGGCCGCTTCTGATTGGTCAAAATTACTTGCCGTAATACAATTTAAGAAAATAAGTGCAAAATTAAACATTGACTTTCATACAAATTATTTAAAAAAATTACAACTAAAAAAAATTATTATTGGGTTATCTGGGTGAAAATTTGCATTGTAAAGTCATGTTATGAGAAATGAATGATGTTAATTTCATTTATTTCTGGTCACTGCTAGTATGGATAGCTATGGAGTACATCTCACAAACTTTGAGTTAGGGCGATTTTGCCTAAAAATAAAATCTCAGATTTTTGTCAACAACTTTTTTTCCTCCTGATTTATATTATTATTATTTTATTTTATTTTATTTTATTTTATTTTATTTTATTTTATATATATATATATATATATATATATATATATATATATATATATATATATATATATATATATATATATTTTTTTTTTTAACATAAGCCAAGAACTTAAAAAGTTTGCTTTTATTTGATCAGTTAACAAAAGTAACCATATTTCTTCTCTTGGAATCAATGTGCAAAACTTCTACCTTGAATCAAATACTTCTGGAAATGTAAATCTATGTGTTGATAAAGTAGAAAAGTAAAACTTTTTTTGTCAACTTTGTTTTAAAAGCTAAACAGTGCTACTTGTGTCCCTCAATATGACAGAAATAAACATCACATTTTGGCTTTAATGTCAGAACCGAGGTCTGAGCTTGTCATCCCCTCCAACTGTCAGCTGATTTTACAAATACAAGTACTGTTATGTAAATTTAGGTGGCTGTTTTGCCATGACTGGCAAATGTCCTTTTAGCATTTGATTGGCCAGTCCTCGGTGTAAGAAAGTCTTGGCAAGCCGTAAATCGGCTATTTTACCGTGATTAGTCCGCGTCACTAAGTTCACCCCCTTCTATAGATCTCCTTTCACTTTTCAATTTGTTTTGTCACTGAAAATAGGCTTTTATCAGCATTACCAGCCCACTATACTAAATTTCATAAGGATTTTATGTCGCAGACGACGCAGATGCTGATAAGCGTCACGGGCACGGTGAGTGAAAGTAAGCTTGTCTTCCATACCGGTAAGTGCTTGAAAGGCGAGTCAGTCTTGGTGAGATAGCGTACATGTTGCGACCACACAGCGACATAAACGTGCACATTTGTGCTATTAACATAAGCTTGTAAATGTCTATACGCAATCAGGATAAAATATCAAATTTACAGCAGGCAAAATATTTCCTCGCTCCGGCGAATAACCAATATTGGAGCCGTTCAGAGCAAAAATATTGCTAGCATTTGAGTTGCAAAATAACCACTGCCTAAACAAATGGAGCGTGGCATCTTGAGCAATAAAGCGGTACTCGGGCTAGGTAGCAGTAACACATACCTGGGTTCTCCCGTTTTCAGCAAGTGGTGAAATCGAGTCTTCCTCACTGTAAACATGGGTGCCATATCATTAGCGAGGTACAACGTGTCTGCTTTGGTGATCGCTCTTATTGTGCCCCTTTCTTGTCATACGTGCTTCCTTGTGTAAATGACTCCTCCACGGTAACATAGTAAACTGTTTTTTTTTAGCGAGTCTTTGCTTGCTGTTGTTGAGTTCCTCCCATATGGAGTGTGTGAGGACACCACTGGCAGAGCCAACGCTACGGAAGCCCATGGGGAAGCCGCGGGCGCAACGAAAGGGGGAAAAAAAACATCGATGTTATAATTTTTTTAATCGTTCACAACAAAACACTCGAATTAATTGAACAAATTGTTTTATTGCCCAGCCCTACTTTGAGTGCTGTGTAATTTTCTCCATTCTCCAGCTAATTAAATTTCTGATCCTGAAACTCACATATATTCACCTTAAATTATCAGATTTCCACAAGCTATAGGCCTACATCCATCCATCCATTTTCTGTACCGCTTGTCCTCACAAGGGTCGCGGGGGTTGCTGGAGCCTATCCCAGCTGGCTTCGGGCAGTATAGGCCTACATTATTATACATAATTTTTTATGCCCATTAGAAAATGTACTTATTTCAAATTCTTAAATTTGACCCACGGAATCTGTTTAGTTCTGCCGGGAGGGTTACAAATCATATGTATGATAGTTTGGAACATGATGTAAAAAGACTCTGTAGGGAATCTGGCACCATATCTTTCTCTGCTTTGATTTTTACCAGCTTGTTCTACCATGTCACGTCAAGCTAATCAATTAAACAACCGCATTGATTGTACGTAAATCCCATTTTCCTTAATATGATACATTTCCATGGCAACCTTTGCCTTCCAGGCTTCCCGTCCCCCATCATAATTGCGCGCGTCAAAGGTATATTTACCATTAAAGTGACAGAGGGAGCTCATTTCCCGGGCAAATAAATTTACTCTGATAAACGTGCCGCATTATACACTGAACCGTAATGATGTTTCTGCACGTTTGCTGGTAACTGGAATCAATTACCTAATTGGCATCCTAGGGTAATTCATCAAAGTCTCTGAGGGGGAGTTTTTTTTAGGTGACTGAGGAAACAATGTTTTAAGTGGATATGGCCACATTTATGGGATCCAACCAGTGAAGCGCCAATATTATGATGTATATGAATTGGTAAGGGACTTGATGCAAAAGACACTCCAAATTGTAAATGTTGCCAAATACATTCAATTCACTCATTTGGATCATCTCATTTTCTATACCGCTTAGCCTATTCAAGGTCACTGGCAGCTAGAGCCTATTCCAGTTGACTTGGAGCAGTAGGTGGACTTCACCCAGGAATGGTCGCCATTCAATCACAGCACACATAGACATACACACATTGATGCTAACATTCAGTCTCTAAGAACTGGACACCGTCAGTGACTGGACAATTGAACCATGAACCAACCTTTTGTCCTCCAACGTTTATACTATCAAGGGACTACAGTATAGATGATAGAAGATAATCCATTTTTTTTTAAGGATCTAGTGATATTGTTGATGTAAATATCCTGCTGGGTCATAAGTTCTGGGGCACATGATGATCCATATGGTCAAGTCATTCACACTTAGCCTTGCTAATGTTGCTGGCTGAAATTTTGTGACCTAGACAACTGTTGAGGTCTGGTCAGGTGCTTAGGCCAGTCAAATGTTGTGCCTTTGTCAGAAATTTAAGCCAAGTTCAATCTTTCAGTGATGTTAGGTTCCGAGGCTCAAAATTGAGATTTGGTCAGTTGTCAGGAGTGTTGGGAATGTTCCAAAGGTGTCTTGACAGCTGGAATGCGTAGTGGGTTTTACAATGAAGGAAAATGTTAGCATTATTAGCAAGAGTCACGTCCCTAGCCTGGAAGTGATTCGGGGTTCGTTTGACAAGACTGACGTTGGTTAAAATGACATTGTTAGAGATCTGCCAAAAAACGGCCGCCATGAGGAGCGATTTACTGACAATTCGGTTCCACCAAAAACCATTACGGAACTTCACAGCTCCCACAAGTACCATGGCAACGCTAAAGAAAAGATAAGTCATAGAAACGCATTCGAGAAACACTCGCCTCGTAGGGTAAATAATAGCGCTAACAGATGTATTTCTCTTAACCATGTCTGTGCAAGGACCGTGTACAAATTACATATATTAGGGTGACATATGTGCAAATCACCATATATCCAGTATTATTTAATTTTTTTTATTCTGATTGTTGCTATAGTTATTGGCAGCAGTAGACCATCGTATGATATCTGTCATTATGGAGTGAGACATAAATATTCAATGAAAATACCCTTTATAGCATGGACTTCATTTGAATTCCTTGTATAAAAAATGTGTGCTGTCAAAAATAACTCATTGATAATAATCACAAAAAATGATCGCATTAATCATGTATTAATGCAGATTAATCACACAATTAATTGTGACCGCAGATGATCCTTTAACTAAACAGCGGATGGTTACGTTCAAGGTAGCACAGTTTGTGTTTGAGCAATAAACATAACTACATGCATTAAAGTAAAACATTTAACAGATGTTTAAACACGTATGGCGTTCAGAATATTTATTCATGTCGACATATTGGCATCATCCCATTTTAAATTATGCAAGTCTGGTTAGAAAAAGAGGAGGATGAAAGCGTGCAGTGAATCAAAAAATGTTAAAGGCGTCCTTCATAACATTAAATGTAGAAAAAATTAACATAACAGGTGCTCTTCAAATTTAGTGGACAAAAAATGTTGATAAAAAGCCTTTTTGATTAAGTGAAAATTCTAAGATGTGATTAACCCGATTACAATTTTTTATCGTTTGACAGCTCTAAAAAAATAATAAATATATATAACAATAATAATAATGTAATGTACTTTTTTGTTTTTAAAAAGTAGTGAAACTAGTTACTTTTATTATGAAGTAATTCAATTACTAATTCAGTTACTTTTTTGAGCAAATAGTAACTATAACTAGACAAAATGCAATTTCTCCAGAAATTGCGTGGGAATTCTGAAAATTTGAATGCTATTAGCTGAATGCTAAGATTTGAATGCATGTGCTTAAGAGGTAAATTGAAAGATAAATTATGTGAAAATTACACATTTTTTGTTGTAGATAAATGGCAAATGAATAAAAAGATAATTTGAACTGCAATATGTCTAAAGTGGGATTTAATTATTTCAGAGAAATTATAATCCATTTCCAAATCTGATAGTCACTAGGCATCGAACCAATATACTAAAATGTGGTCCAAGCGAGGTTTGAACTCAGGTTCTCCATGGTGGCAGGCAATTGCTCTAAGCACTGACCTAACTTGACTTGTTCAAATTCTTGGCTAATGGCGTATTTATTTTGAAAAGTCTGATGCTAAAAAATTTCAATGTCTGTCCCATTGAAAATGAATGGGGAAAAGCTGATATTTAACGTTAAATTGTGCGAATACTGTAAATAATGTGGAATCAGACGATATATACCCCGGGAGGCGTGATAAAAAAAAAAAAAATAAAGTTGAAATTTGAATGCCGTAAATCGGAAGTATTATCTGGGAGTTGTTACGCAGCAAAAAAAGTAATTCGAAATAAGTAAAGTATAGTATAGTAAGTAAATACAAATCACAACAACATATGTCCACAACTAATTACTTTTATAAAGTAACGTTCCCAACACTGGTTGTCAGCAACTTTTTAAAGTCCACTGCCTGGTCAAATTTTTTTTTTAGTTTAGTAAGATATTTGGATGGTTAGCTTTGGACAAATGTAAAAACCTATTTAAATGTTGAAGTTGGTTTTGATTTTGAGCCATGGTCCCAATGTTTTAGACCTAGTCTGATTTCAAGGTCTTCTAAGATGTTGTAGGCCTAGTCATTTGCTGTCTGTTCAGCCTTGGTCAGATGTCAAGGGCTGTTCAGATGTTTTATGCCTAATCAGATGTCAAGACCTGGTCAAATATTTAGGCCCTGTCAGATGTTGGGGCTTAGTCTGAGGCCTGACCAGATGTCGAACTCTTGGTTTCACCATCTGCTGCCACATTTCATCCCTTTAGTGTATCCCTATCAGCTACAAATCCTGAAATGTCAAGGCACCATCTCGTACAGTAGGACGACATCCTGGTCTGTCCCGACGACCACACTCACAAACGCTCACGTGTCACAAGTCATTGCTCATTTTTATTCACATACTGTAATCCTTTTATTACTCTGCTAAATGATCTGCCTCACTGTTGCCCTCCTGGTACAATATACATCTTTTTTCTTGTACTGGAAAAATAAGTATACACAAGGAGAAGAAGGAGCACAGCTATCAAAGGTGGAACACAATTTCAGGAGTTGCCAGCCTACAACGAAATGTACGCAAGCCCGGAGGGTGCGTTCAGGAATACCGAGGGAGCCGACATGAAACCCAGAAACACTCCCAAGCATGAAGGGGTTTGGATCCGTGCACAAGGTCAACAAAAGAGCTGAGCCTCCCGGATTTAATTGGCGTCCTCTGCTCGTTAGAATGTCCAAACAGGGCGAGCGTCACCGGGGCAGAAAAACTCAAATGCTCCTTTTCGAAAAGGTTGGTATTTAAATGAGGCACTCGTACACTTTAGGTCAGCGCTGACCTTATTCCTTCATTGACGGCAGCCACTTGTGCATTCCCTCAGGAGTTCCCATGGAAATGCGGGAATATCCGGCACGTCGGAAAGCTTATAATGCGCCTTTTTTGCACCGGCGTTGTCCCCTCAAGGCTAACATTCATCTTCTGCTGTGTACAAGAGAGCAACTGCAATTGCAGTTCCACCCACATCAAATAAAGACGCCGACGCATGCTGGAATACGTTCGAGATGGTTTTCTTTCCAGCTTGCAGGCTTTAGTTTTAATTTATTTATTTTTAAATCCGGGGATGTCTGAGAGACTTCTGAGGCGAGCGTCAAGGTGTTTGTAGCGCTCCGGATTTTGGTGCTTTGTGCGAGGCGAAGATCAGATGTAATATTCCTTCATGTTGTCCCGCACCGGGCCATTGGGGCGTGTCTCAGTCCTGTAGTCCATGTAGACAGCGGGGGCGCCCTCCCGCTTGACGACGTCGTCACGCCGTGCCTGCCGCCGCTGGTAAAGGAGGCGGGTGGTGGCGGCTAGAGCACACGCGCCGATGAAGGCCGCCGCCGTGACCACTCCTAAGAAACAGCGGGGGAGGATCCATTAGTACAAAAGAAAAAGATCATTAAATCAGCATTTGCGAGGCATCTTTTGCTAACAATCTCATAAATAAAAGCTTGCGTGAAATGACTGTCGCCCCCGTCGACGCTAGCGTGGAAAGTCAATTAGGATGGCGCGCTGATAAGCTGTACAAAAGGCCAGGATGTGAGGGAGGAAATGGCGGCGGCAGCGGCAGGGATGTAACGGGAGAGCGAGCAAATGTTGCCGCCACTGACGATGATGAAAATGATTTGGAGCTGCTTGGATGATTATTGATTATTGCGTCGCTTGAGAGGTCGTCACGGATCAGCTCATTTCACACAATGTGCGTACCACTCTGATGCATCTAATGCTATTATTACACACACTGTTTTTTTCTCCAAGCAACTCATGTAAGACTTTCAGGTTCAAATTAAACATTGGGTACTACATTAAATACACTGATAGTGATAGCTAATACAAGAGGTGCATTCAGTTTTTTAATATACATATTTATCCAGCTAAGACGACAGATTCTCATTTGCAGTGCCGACCTGCCTGTAGATTACACAGACAAGAATGCAGGCAGGTATTCATTTCATTCAATAATGTTTATTATTATGGTTTGCACTGACTGCATCACACTGTGATATGTTTTCTAATCAACATAATATCTACCTATCCTTAGGCTCTGTTCTGTGTCCATCTCACTTTTTTTTTTTTTTTTTTTTTAGCTGTGTAAATACAAAGGTAACAAAATCAAAACATCTCAAGGCTATGGATTTTTCTACACACAGCTTTTGCATTTTTTTGTTTGTGTTTTCTACCACAACACATCATTTATGCATTTTTAGATTGTCATGTCGTATTCTTAATTTCCAAAAGTGATATTCAATAGCTAAGAGTGCAATCCAATAAAGAAAATGAATGAATATCATTTGATTTAACTCCTGCTAACCATACAGAAGAATTACATTCTGTGTAACTGCCACATTGTCATTTTGGGGGCATTTTGCTTTTTTTTGCTTTTGGCTGTTTGTCACCACGTACACCAGAGAGGGCGCTGTAGCGGAGTGGATGTGTTTATGTCTGTGAATAAGTGAGCAGAAGAAAAGTTTAGGAACGAGAGTAAGAAAGTATCACAACAAAAAAACTAAAACAGATGAAAGAAAACAAGCCTAGTTTCCTTTTTGGGCATTGCACACAGCCAACGAGGTTAGTTTATTTTGTTTCTGTCAACACTTTTGTGTAAGTTGAATCTAAATTGTCTTTATTTCCGTTATGCTAATTGTTATGTTTGTTTGTGTGTTTTATAATTGTGAATCCAGGGTTTTTTCTATGTAGAAAATTTGGAGGCGGCCGCCACCACCTAATTTGCTCGCCGCGTCCAGCCTGAGCGAAAGACCTGAAGCAACAACCGAAGAAGAAACTGTTTTTTTTTTTTTTTTACTTTAGTATACCGAAGAAGAAACAGATCACGGTGCAACCGTTGCACACGGCCATTTCCTGGTCCAGCCATCATCGCCAAAGTCAAAACACAGTATATAAAATAAACATTATAGTGTTTTACAACAACGCCGAATTATATTTACAATTTAATATGTACTAGTGGATGAATTTTTAATGATTGTAGTTAAAAAAATTTTTTTTAAAAAAATTACGGGTCATGGCTGATGGCACAAGACCGGGCTCCAGCCTCCCTCGGTGCTTGCCCGGCCCATGGTCATGGGTCCAGCTTTGGGTATGGTGGCTTTAAGGACCACAGGAAGCCTTCAGCTGCCTGGTTGAGTGAGGACTACTAGCCGTTGATTCTGAGACGTGTCCAAAATGAATGAGACTGATGGTGAGTTCCATTTGTGCTTTGCATTCGGAATGAAAGAGCTCTCTGTGAAATTCGCGTAGCGAAATCATGACGGCAATATTTCATCACGGTGGAAATGCAAAATGTTTGTACAAAGTAGTTTGTATATATATTGTGCATATTTGACATGATGCCCGCAAACTGTAAAACGTTGCCACATCATGCAACGGAAATTCACATTTTAAATCCTGGAAAAAACAGTGGCCGATACTTCCCAGTTCCCACTTGTGAAATGTTATGGCAGAATCGTTTTAATGAATGAATCCTTTAACATGATAATAGTCATATTCATATTGGAACAATTACCATCGTAATTATTATTATTATTATTATTATTGGAACATGGGAGTATTATATGCTGCCTGTAAAAAAAATTAAAGCGAGTCAGTTAATTTACAGAATACATGCACGTCATAGCGCATTGTCAGGATTAGGGATGTTTGAAACCACTTTTTTTCCCGACCAATACTCAACTCTTGAGTAGTGACCGATCCTGATACCAAATACCGATACCACTAGTAAATAAAATTCCCCACACCCTAAAATGACAGATGATTTTAAAGAAAGACCTTTATATTCCAATATATTATTTTTCCTTAACATTGCATGAAATTAATAGCAATTCATATTTTCATTCAATACTAATGCCCAAAGTGCCCCTTTGTCCTTTTTTTTTTTTTTTTTGGGATGTGTTGAAAGTCATTTTGTTGCCCGTCAAAACCAAAATTCAACAACATAATTTACATGTATTCATTTTTTATTACAATATCTTTGGTCACGAGATCCTCGAAATGACGTCATACTTCGGGACGCGCTCTTATGTGAAGACATTCGAAGCCAGGTCGCTGGTTGCTGTGCCTGCCGTCGGTAAATTGGTCGCTCGTCTCACTCACAGTCAACAAAAGCCAAGGTCATAGAATGCACTGAGTACGCGGGGGACACGTTCCCCTCAGTTTAATAAAGACCACGATCCTTCCGATCCACTTTTGCCCTGGCAAAAATCTCCGGTAAAACAAATGTTCCTCTCCCCCATCTGCTACAAATACTGATGCGTTTATGGTACACAGAAAATGTCAGAATTTGCACCTCTAAGTCAGAGTCTGAATTTTAATCAATCCTCTTCCTGAAGTCTGATCTCCAACTCAACAAGGCAGATGGATCTTACAAGGCAGACATCCAATTGATGCTATCTGCTAATCATGTAAACACTATAGTTACATGTTTTCTTGTACTGTCCCACGGCTGACAAGCGCTAAGAGCGCGCAGCTCTGGCGTTACTATTGCGAGCAGCACGAGTCTGTAAAAAAAAAAAAAAGACTTTTGCTCAATGTGAAAAATAGAAGAAACACTTTCAGTAGATATTTGTAACTTTTTTCTCTTAGGCTAATTAAGTCTCGTGGCATGTACTCAATAAGAGCTGAATGGAAATGTACTTTAAAGTATCTGTGGAAATTGCTACATGATCTTTGTTTTTATGATAACCAACAGCTTGTTTTTTTGTTTTGTTTTGTTTTTTTACATTAGTGGGGTTTGCGGCCAGAGTGAAGTAATAAGAAACAGGTAGCAGTGTTTTCAGAAATTAGCGGGACAATGAAGAATCAAATAAAATATAATCACAGCGTTTTCTCAAGAAGAATCTAGCTTGCCTAGATGTGGCAGTTAATTGTTGAGTACAGTTGTAATAACTAAAGATTGACAATCTACACAGACAAATAGTAAAAGGCATTTGCTCTTACCTGAATCAAGCTAAATGTAAAATAAGAATTTTTTTTTACGCTACATGCACTATAGTGAATTCATGATAGCACTACTTGTTTTATATAAAATGTAAATTTTATGTACATTTTACAGTCATTTTTATGTATGTAAATTTGTTGTTCATAATTGTTTATTCATGCACAAATGTTAAAACTGTTTTTTTGTGGGTGATTGGCATTGCAGAAAAATAGCAATTTTGTCATATGTCATTTATTGTTTAGCCATTACTTCAATTAAGAATTTTACAATGGATTTTTTTTTTCACATGCACGCACGCACAAACATACACACATACTCACACCCTCTATCAATTTTTCGTAACCCCCAGCTCCCCGCCCCACGCAGTGCAGCTCAATGGCATGGGTTCGAAGTTTGGAGTGGACAGTGCAGGCCAGGCACATTATCATGTGCCCCCTTTTGTTTTTACTTTGAGCACCTGCCCCTCCGAAGGTCACTGCACGGCCTTGCTCCTATCCAACCTGTTTTCCATATCTCCCTCAGCCAACACAGGTGAGGATCATTATCAGGCTTCCCCGGCGCTGGCTGATTAACTAATCATTTGAATCACCTGTGTTGGCTGAGGGAGACGTTGAAAACAGGCTGGATAGGGGCCTCCGAAGACTGGGGTTGAGAACCACTACCTTAGAGGATACAACGATATTTGAAAATGTTTTGTATCATTTGAAATGCAATTAAAGAGTTTGGGATCATCGTTCGAGATGTGTTTGTCGTTTAAACTAGTGCTTCTCACACATTTTACAACAAGTACTAACTCAAAAAAATACATGCTCTCCAAGCACCACCATAATAACTAAAAAGAGTAGGGACCTCACAGCGGTGACTGTCCGGGCCTTAATTAATTAAAATAATTTTATGCAGCAGGCACAAGCATTCATCAAAACGGTGTAGAGGTTTTATTCTGCAAAAGTTTAATTATTATAGTTTAGACATTGCTTAAATATAGGAAGAGGGGGGGGGGGGTGAATGTATTTGAATAATGAGTCCATTAAAATGTATTGAACATAAAAAAAAAAAAAAAGTGCTTTAATAAAAGTTTTTAAACAAGCAATCTTTAAGAGCTCGATTAAATGCAAATGTATTATACACAGTACAATAAGGCTAAATACAACACTAGAAAAATTCCCGCGGAAATTTTGAATGGGCCTGCTAACTCTTTTCAATGAGCTGAACAGTTTAAAATTTCAACCATTGAAATCGGTCAAGAAATGTGGAAGTTAACCATAATCAAGATCAAATAAAGTATCTTACTGTCCCTTTAAGAAATATGCACATTCCCGCGCACACATTTGATTTTAACCAACATTTCAATGAGCTGAACAGTTTAAAATTTAAACCATTGAAATCGCTCAAGAAATGTAAAAGTTAACCATAATCAACAGTATGTTACTGCCCCTTTAAGAAACATGCACATTCACGCACACACATTTGATTTTAAGTAACATTTCAATGAGCTGAACAGTTTAAAATTCAAACCATTGAAATCGGTCAAGAAATGTGGAATCTACCATAATTAACAGTATCTCACTGCCCCTTTACAAAACATGCACATTCACGCACACACATTTGATTTTAAGTTGTGAGGAGACGTCACGCACCAACACTCCATTGATTTGTATAGGATTACGCTCACCTCAAACAAAAGCCTCTCGCGACTTAACGGTTGAAGATGCAGATTCCAGAAATGGCTCGTTAGAACGGCAAGGGTTTGGGGAACGCGAGCATGTTCTCAGTTTTTTAATCGGATGAAAAATGACCAAATGAGAGCAGGTTGAAAACTTATGATTGATCGAAAATGAAGAGGGAAAAACGGCGGAAATTACATTGAAAAGAGATCAAAAATGTGCGACTTCTCCTCGCTTAAAGTGAAAATAAAGGTACTAAATGACACCTTAGCCAAATAAAACTTAGTTCTTCAGAAAGCAGAGGCTTGTGGCTACAAAATGTGCGAATTTGATGTCTAGTGAGCAAAGATTGTGGCCATGGTGACGAGTTGAAATGAAACTTTTGGAAATAGATTTTTTGGTTCCCGTCACTGAAGCCTTAATTGGGTATCAGAGTGGCGATTACACTCACTGTCTTTGAACCCGCACAGGGGGAAGAGCTTTCATTCCTTAATTTTTTTTTTGACACTGAGTTAAAGATGACAAAAATTCCAACAAAATGAGCTAATTTTCATATCAATCGGTTAACGTATGCGCGCGCAGCGTCTCTTTGAAAAAGGTGCTTGATGTGTGATTTTGTCTTTCCTTTTCCCATTCATTCCTATGGGACTTTTATTTGGGAGTTTTTTGGGAATAGCGTCGCCATGGTAACTGGGAATTCTTATAAAAATAATAGCGCACCGAGTCAGATCGAGCCGCATCGTTTGATACCTCATTTGTCCCGGTGCGATCTACGGTACGGGCCGCATTTTAGCAGAAAAAACGCGGAAGATTAAAAAATAAGAATAAAAAAAATAAACCCTTTTTCTAGGATAGTAATATGTGCCTGCTTGCTCCGCAAGCAGCAGCGAAGCTGCTGCTTGCTCCGCTTAGCAGGCCCATAATAACTGTACTTATTATACCGTACAGGCTGTATGTAGAGCTGGCGTGTTAAATGTTGCTAAAAAGGCAAATAGACCTGAGGGTTGAGAAAAAAACATGTTTTTGTTTTTGCTGTCTACAAAAGATTCCAGTACATACAAATTGTATTTATAGTTTCAGATGAATTTTTAGACCTTTTTTTTTTAAATACTTCATTTAATATGGAAACAATGCTCAAAAGAGTTCACGGTAATTAAAATGACAAGCATATACATCATTATTTGATCCCCGATGCATTTTTTAAAGTTTGCTCACTTACAAAGCAATCAACCATAATCAAACATGAAACCAGCATTTTGAAAGTTCAAATCATTTTGGAAAATGCTGCCCTTGAGTTTGTAAAATACTGCATCTTAAGTACACAAACATTTTTCTGTCCATCCCAAAACATTTAGTTGTTTTGAGTGAGTGATTGAAGCAATTGTAGAAGCAGAATTTTTGATACATTTTGTTTCGGATCTACACATAAAATGAGTCAACTCGTCCCGATGTTGGAAACATGAAGTATTGATGGGAATAAGCAGAGAAACTACTTTGTGTTCCATATTAAAGCCGCCGCTTTATTGAGTATTTTGAGGTGGGCCCAAGCAACCGAAACGCTGTGGCACTTCATTTATTCACTGGCGCAAAAATCCATATTTGTGTTATAGAAGCCAGAGTTATTAATCAATTTTCTTGAATTTCTTCAACCCACTCAAACAAGAACAATTTCTCTGCTGACCTTTGCAGAGACACTCATCCCAAAAACGCAGATGACACTATGTTGTCGTCAAGCACTTACAATCTCACAGCTGAATGAAAAAAAAATTCTGAATAAATATTGTTTTGGTTTACACACTATTTCCGGTTCATGAAGAGGCTTGGAATGGATGCAAAAAAAGCTCTGTTGAGCTTTTTGCCGTGCCTCATAAACATCATTTGCTCCATGCATCACAAACCGCAAGTAGCGTACGCTTCCAAAGAAACTGAAAACTGCACGCAGTAGTGGTGATAGAAAGACTCAACTTTTCACAGTTGGAAAAGAGGCAGTAGTAAGAGCACAAATGTTGTTGGTGTTTGTAATCTCACTGCATCATTTGCTATGCTGAATTCTACCATCTGTACTAATGTGAGTTGGATGCATCGTAAATTAGCTAGTCATGCTGGAGACTGGGGCTCAACTTAACTCATTCATTGCCAACCAGAACATTTGTAAACTTTCAATGCCCTCATGATATTGTGTTCAATGATTATATACAGGGTTTGGGAGTTCAGGTCCAGAAACTAAAAACCCTGCCACAGATTGGCGTTAGCCACAGGTGTTTCTAATCAATTAGGTAAACAAGCTTATAGAAGCACCTGCGGCTAAAGTCAAACTGTTTCAGGGTTTGTTCTCTCTGAACCTGGATTCCCCAATCCTGATTATATATACACTACACCAAAATATACCAAATAACAGAATATACTTTCTCCTGTCTGCCTTTTTCCTTTTTTTTTATTTTATTTTAAATAATCAACAGTAGAAAAAAGGTAGGTTGCACAAAACGCAACCATTTATCCCATGTACTCTCAAATTGTGGTGATATCATGTCTAAAATGGGGCAATGATGTCATCTACTGGTGGTTGTGCATCAGTAAAGTTGTTTCCAAGTTTGAAATTTACAGTGGAGCAGAATCAGATGCCCCCCCACTGACTCAACTTGTCAATTACATTTAAAAAAACATAATTGATAAATATACATTCCGAGGTGGTAGAGTGGTCGTCTCCCGATCCTTAGAGCATGGGTTTGATCCCAGTCCAATCTATGTCAAAGTATCCTTGAGCATGATACTGAATGTCCAGTTGCACCTGATGTCATCAGTAGTCAACATGTTAAGTGCTTTGGGGGCCTTATAAGGAGGAAAAATGCTATATAAGTGAAGTACCTTTTACCAGAGTAAAAGTGTAGTTTGAGTTAAATTTTTAACACTGACACTAGTGCAATACACTCATAAGTGTTTAAACACCAGAGTTAAGTGTAGTTTGGCAGAATTAAATGCTTACCACTTACTTTCAACACTACTACTACTACAGTGTTTACCAGTGCAGATTTTTAACATTATACAGTGTTAAAGTAACACAAGTGTGAAAGAAGTAACACTTTGAAAGTGTAAGATTTACACTCTCAGTGTTAATCTAACACTGGCTATTTTGCCGTGTAGGACTGAAAGTCACAGGAGGGCAGCCCGTCATTCGTCAACAAAACAGGTGTCCGTCCATCGGTATTTAACCCAATTAGTGATGATCACAATGATGGCCGAAAACCCACTTCCGACACTGATTAGTCAGTTCCTGTATATTCATCAGCAAAACGGGTGTCTGTCAGTGACTGATGGAATGCCCATGTCTGCATATTACAAGTCACTACTAATATGCACTATATGCAAGTGGTGTGGGGGACTTCTTGATGGGATCTCTGCTGGGAGAAGCTAACATTTAAACAGAGGAGTGATGACTGAGGAGACTGCAAATAAAGAAATTTATAGAGATTTAGCCATCATAAGCCAACCACCATCTGTTACGTTGTGGCGCGCATTGACGACTTCAAAGCCATCTCTGGCCAAAACATTACCAAAAGCATTGACCAGCATTTAAAACATAGATGACATTGTATTCAGTTACTTCCAACAGTCTATAGTCTTCATTTCATAGTGTTTCTTGGCTGTGCAGCTTCCAGTCATTTGTGGGTTAATTGTTGCGATAATGGCAGCCAATGTGGCTCAAAGTGACTATTTTGATGAAGCAATAACCTTAAATTATAGAAGAGTGGAAAATGATAGTTGTGAATAAATAAGCTCGCTGGTGACCGCGTTGGGTATCCATCTGTTTTACTGATAACATTTCAGTTAACATAACTCTCAAATAATCTTTGCCCATTGAAATGAATTGAAATGCCATTAATCCGTTCTAGCCTTTATAGAAAAAAACAACAACACTGTAATGTGTTTTTAATTAGTATTACTTTAGAACATTGTACTTTACAAAACAGCGTTATAATATAATAAAAATAAAATGTAACAAATTAAATAGTTTTTGCATCACGAGTTAATGCTTCATTTAAAAGCACCAATACTAACATATATCTATTTCAACACCTGTCATTGTATGGTGGGTACACACTTTAATACTGATACACATGCCATTATTAAATAAAAAATACATTTTGAGTGAATAGTAAAGACATACCTGCTATGACAGCCACATCATTCTGCGTATCTCGTCCGTGCTTCTTCTTTCCATTATTCGTTGTCACAGTTTGATCTGCAAAAACCCCAAACACATTTCCTCAATGGCGACTTATTATTGTAAAATGTGATATTTGTATGTTTCATGAAAGGAAAAAGTATATCAGCGCTTTTGCATCTCAGCCAGGTGTAAACAGCCTCGTGTTCATAAATCAACATGACATGAATTAAATTAGCTTCCTCCTGCTAGCTGATGCTAGAAGCTGACTCTCCATGCAGCTGTTTGAACACCAGAGTGCATTTGAACACTGTCTAGCTCCTGAGTGTCATTTTCAACATGCATTTATCTCCTTTAGTAGGAGCTTCTCTGCATGGACTGGTGTGTACGCTCAATGCAACAACACTAATAGTCTTTATTCAAATAAGATTAGAGAAGCATCCATTAAAAAAACATTACAGTACAATTACTCTTGCATCTGCACCTTTGAAAAAAAAAAACAACAACAACAACAAAAACCCAAACGAATGCTCAATGTTGAATTGTTCCTTAAGTGGAGGGTTAAAAACCTTTAATTCAGTTTTTTAATCCTATAAAAAACAACTAAAACAAAACTAGGACTGTCAAAATTAAAGCTTTAACTCTGGAGATTAATTTAAATTCTTTACAGCGTTAAAAAAACTAAACAAAAACTCTGTTGTTGTTTTTTTAACTTCCTGTTACGATCTATAACCTGCAGCCAAACTTAGCCACTGGTGCGAAGAAAGACAAACATGGACTATAGGTAGTTTTACTTGACACTTGTTTGAGAAATCTCAAGTAATTTGTGCACTTTACAAAGCCTTCGCAAATCAACTCTTAGTACTACTTCTGACCACAACTAAACCTGGAAGTAAGACGTTCTGAGAATTGTAGGAAGATGTGATTAATCGCTATTATTTATGGAAATGTGTGTACATTAACTAATTCAAAGCCTAAAACGTACAAACACGTTTTTTTAATTCTTCACTCCCAAAAACATATGAACACATTATTTATGTCGTTTTTTTTAATTATTATTTTTTTAATGCAAAAGCATGCAGAAGGTGTTGATGCAGCTTCTGACATTAAGAGGTGGCTTAAAGGAATGGTAGTTATTATAAAAAAAAATACCAGCAGGTGGCAGCAGAGTATAAGAGATCAACCAGGGCCATGTTGCAACAAGCTGTTTTCCCACAGTTTTAAACAGAATATGTGAATAATGATGAAACTTAGCTATATTCTAATGCAAATTGCTGTAAAATGGAAATACATAGTCAGATACCAATATACTTTTTTTCCTGATGAAAGAAGAGACATTAATCGTTCTTTTGGTAGGTTCCATGTTTTTATAGCAATAGAACACAATATTCTGTGGCTCTTGCAAAATCTGTCAAAATCCAGTAAAACAGCCGGGAGTGAAGGGGGTCGCTTCAGTGAAAATGGCTGGGAGTGAATGAGTTGATTAGTTAAAAAAATGTAATCGCTAGACAGCACTAAAATAAACATCCATCGATCCATCCATTTTCGTGACCGCTTATTCCTCACAAGGGTCGCGGGGGTGCTGGAGCCTATCCCACCTGCCTTCGAGCAGTAGGTGGGGTACACCCTGAACTGGTTGCCAGCCAATCGCAGGGCACACAGAGACGAACAACCATTCACGCACAATCACGCCTAGGGACAATTTAGAGTGTTCAATTAACCTGCCATGCATGTCTTTGGAACGTGGGAGGAAACCGGAGTACCCGGAGAAAACTCACACAGGCACGGGGAGAACATGCAAACTCCACCCAGGAAGGCCGAAGCCCGGACTCGATCTCCTGTCCTCTGCGCTGGGAGGCGGACGTGCTAACCAGTCAGCCACTGTGCCGCCAGTTTTAACTAAACAGTTTGTCTTAAACTAATGTGGAAGTTCTGAATATCTCATAAGGACTTTTCTGGCAGAAAAAAATTAAGTATGTAAATATGAACAACTTCTGCCCAAAACTGTTGATATTCCTTTGTCAGCAAGGCTCAAGACAACATTTTTCCTTGATGCCACAGGCTTAGCACATCGATCTTTGGGCAGTTTTACTCATTCATATGCAGTACTTGTCAAGCTGCATCTGGTTGGAGGGTAGCGTTGATGCACAGCCATTCTCTCCAGAGATGTTTGGTCGGATTTAGTGTAAGTCTGAGCTCTAGCTGGGTCACTCAAGGACTTTCAGAGTTGTCTTGAAGTCACTCCTTTGATTATCTTGGCTTTGTGCTTATGGTCGATGTCCTGCTGAAGATGAACTCTTTCCGCCAGGTCAAGAGCGCTCAAGAGCAGGATTTTATTCAGCGTGTCTCTATACATTGCTGCATTCAGCTTTTTCTTATCTTCCAGTTCCTGCCACTGAAAAGCATCCCCACAGCATTATGCTGCCATCACTCCTCACTGTAGGGATGGAAATGGTCAGATGATGAGTGATGCCTGATTTCCTCTCAACATCACATCTGGTATTCAGGTAAAAAAAAATACTCTTTGTCTCCTCAGACCACACCAGAGAATTTTGTCGATCATCGTCTGAGAGTCCCTCAGGTGCCTTTAGGCAAATTCCAGACGGGTAAACATGAACCCTTTACTAATGAGGCTTCAGTCTGGCCACTCTACTTTTTAGGCCTAATTGGTGGATTGCTGAAAACATGGTTGCCCTTCTGGAACGTTCTCATTGTTCTACGACTGAACTTTTGGTGGCGGTGTGTTGCGGACGGAAGATAATGGAGTCTGTTGTGCTCAGGGGGACCTTCAAAGCAGCAGACATTATTTCCCCCACATTTTGTGTGTGGTTACAGTTAGCATCTGCTTTAGCCACCATGTACAAAGTGCTCCATTGGCAACGCATTGGTTCCTCTTTTGGTAGCCTGGAGAATGCTAAATCCTTTTTTGCCTCTTCCCGTTGTGGCAGCTGGTCCACAACAGCTGTCAATCATTGTTAAAGTGTGCCGTTTGCCAATTATTCAAAGTGGCAGACGCGTTTTCTATGCTGCCAAAATGGCTTCGCTAACGCACCAAGTTGGGACGCGTGACGTCAACTTTCGGATCTCTATTAAACTGCAGAAAAATCCCAAGGATAATCAGTGAAAATAGGAGACACTAGAGGTCAATTTTGTGATTTATGGCGAAGGCTATGTGTATGTATGTGATTTTTTTTCTTCTTTGTAACACTTTTTTCAAATCCTTTTTCACATTGTCATTATGACGTGTGTAGAATTTTGAGGAATTCGTTATGGAATAAAGCTGTAACATAAAATGTGGAAAAAGTTAAGTGCTGTGAAAACTTTAGTGATGCACTGTCATTAATTACTGTGCGTCGCAAAAAATTAATTACTGTATAAAATAGAATAATAATAAAATTAATATAGAATGAAATAAATATACAAATGACTATAATAAATTATGAAATGCCTACTATTTTGCACCGGCCAATGAAAAGCAACCGTGTCATGTTTTGAAAACTCAGTCGTTTAAGTGTACAGGTTTAATTGTGAGAATCCAATTAAAATCCTGTCTCCACAATTTATTTATATTTAATCTAATTAAATCTTCCTGCAGAAATAAGCAAAGACAAACTAACAGACCTTTTAAAATAGAATGAAAAAAATACACCTTTTTGTCATTTGATTTAATTAATTCTGATGAGTAAATATGATCTTATTAACCACTTAGAACGTGTGAATGGATCATTAAAAATAAATAAATAAATAAATACAGTCAAAGCAATTTAGATATACAAGTTTTTTTCCATTGAATAACAGTGATATGCAAAGGTACATTGTTGAACAAATCAATTAGTTTACTTTTTTCTTTTTTATTATTATAATTTTTTTATTATAACTCTTTGACTGCCAGATGTTTTCAGAAAAGGGATGCTGTGAGTGCCAGCCAATTTAAGCATTTTGACTGATCTTTCAAGGTCCACAGAAAATGTTCTGTTTGGACTATGGAATAGTATCACACATACTACCAAATGAAAGATTGAACTCTCATCTTTCATCAGAAAAAAAAAGTTTGTTTCTACCTTATTCCGTTCTTCAGTAATCAGCAATAGCAAATGGTTATTTTCGCCAAATGCGCTTGTTTTGGACCAAAATACGGAGAAATCAAGCTTTTAGTGAAACGATATTATTTCATGCACTCTAGTGAATTTTACACTTCTTTTTTTCCATGAATGATGCCACAAACATCTAAACAGTGCTTTACTTGTCTAAAACACTACCACCAAGAATGAAAAAGTGTTTTTTGATAGCAAAATACGTTTATTTACATTCAACAGTGTAACAATTTGACAACAATTTGGCAAACTATTTACAAATGTGTGCAACTGTGGTACTATTTACAATTATGTGGATGTTTCAACTACAGTTTTTCTTTTTGTGTAACACTCCCCTGCGTGCAAGGAGACGCAACAGGATTTGCACAACAGATTAGTTTCACTGCGATTGCCTCTTCGCGTGCAGAAGCTACACTTTCTTGCCGGCCGTTTTTTTCCGGGGAATAGCAAGTATATACTGCAGTGTGTGTTGCCATCAAGTCTACTATCAGGATCATGCTACGGTTACGTTACGCTGGTGTTACGTCTGGCTTCCTCATGTCCTTCAGTTCCTATACCGGGTGGTAGATGTTCTGATCCATCTTATCCACTCCATTCATGGTGGCATCGTAGTCCAGAACCAGTGTCTTCTCCGTGATCAGACTGTACCCGCTCCTCCGATGAATATGCATTGGACTCGGGGTACTCTCCATCGTCCGATTGTGCAGAAGTGCTCGGTTGTGCTCCGCGTTGTCCGGCGTTAGCATCGCTAGCCCGTGAGGTTTTATGACGTGATCATCGTCGCGCGTCAACGCTTCCAACTTCGGCGTCAACCTCGGGAGTCACCACCATCATCATCATCATCAATGTGCATTGGTCGATGCTTTTCGACTACTCTTCATCGTCCGATTGAATGTCCGCTTGTGCAGAAGTGCTCGGTCGGTTGTGCTCCGCGTTTTCCGGCGTTAGCATCGCTAGCTGGTGAGGCTTTACAACGTGATCATAGCGGCCGCGTCAACGCTTCCAACTTCGGCGTCAAGCTCGGAGTCACCATCATCATCGTCGACATCAATGCGCTTTTTAGTATTGATCGATGCTTTCCGTCTTTGAAAAAAATGCTCAAGCGTGAGTTGCTTGCAACCGGTCGCCATTGTTGCTTCATCAGCCATTGTTCCCTCAACACTCTAGCTCCGCCTCACGTCTTCTACTGACGCCCACCCAATCTTGTCCAAAGACAGTCATCGCTGCCATCTAGGGGCCAAAACGAGTCATTATACTAACTAGATCTGCTTGATACTTTCAGCACAGCTGCCCAAGGCTTTCCTCCACCCGTTTCCAAAAAAAAACAAAAAAACATAGTGAACGTCTTTTAACGTCTTTGGCGCCCCTCCGTGGGTTTTTACTAAACGTTATTTAACGTTTTTGGCAGTAAAAGAGATAATAATAATTCTATTTATTTTTTTTATTTATATTTTGTATGTGCATGTGTGTGTGCGTGTGAGTGTGTACTCATTAGTTCACCTAAAACCTATTAAAAATCCCATTCCGTTCACCTAAACCGAATACTTCAGAATCCAGCTTGAGTCGTGAGGTTGTCAGGAGACCCGAGGAAGGATCAAAGAAAAGAAAGGAAAGTGAAATACAGCACCGACCAGACATTACCTACTACCCACCGGGTTACCAACCAGAGTCTTTCACCAACCCCACATCTAAATTCCAACAAATTAGAGAGACCTCAAGAGACCAAAGGAGAGACTGAGGAAAGGAAGGAAGGATAGATGAAGCAGAGTGAGATCCACAGACATCAGCCTCCACCGATTCAACGACCAGAGGAAGAAGCAGATTGTGTTTGAATTTTGATAGATGCTGGTGTGGTGGATCTGGCATGCATGAAAACCTCCACCAAAGAGGGGAGCCGTCGACCCCGGCCAGGACAGAGCAAGCACAACCCCCCAGGGCCCCCCGGGCCACGGCAGCGCCAAGGGACAACCCCCCGGCCCGAATCAATTAGTTTACAATAACAAGGTCAACATAAACTGACTCAATGGGGAAAAAAATTGAATAACTTGAACATAATTTTGATACCATTTTGAGCCCATGTTGAGAACTCAGGTAATGTTTCAAACATACAGAATTTGAACGTCAACCTGTGTTCAGCACACCTTGCAAAGATCGCGATGAAGAGTCTGCCAGCGCACCACAATTGGATTGGACCAATGGGCCTCGGACAGTGACCAATGAGCTTCCGGGGTTGGTGAGCGCCGCCTTTAGCAGTGCCACGTTGTTGAACTGCACCAATGATAGGCAGCCCACAAAACCCTTCGAAGCGGCCTCAGCTACCTCCTCGTGGAATGCGTCCAAACCTGTGCAGATACAGATAGTTTATACAAGGCTCTACATTGGCTTTTATTTCAAAACATTTTAAAATTAATAATAATTCACACAACAATGCAATAGTTCAACAATTGGAGTAATAATAATTCAACAATAATACACACAAAAATTAAAAATTAACTAAAAAAATTTAAATTCAAAATTTACTTTTATTTCAAAACATTTTAAATTAAATAGTAATTCAATAATTCACAGACTCATTCAACAACTGGAACAATAATATTTCAGCAATAATTCAAAATTATTCACACAAATATATCTGTCAGTATCGCAAATATAGCCACATTTTTTTTTATTGTGTGCATTTATCATGACTTATCATTTGTAAATGTTCAATTCTGCTTGTGAACTGTTAAAGGTGCACGTGTCTGCTGATCCACAAACACATAAATTTTTCAGACAGATGCCACGCAGTTTTAGAGATATTCACAGACATGTTCTGAACATTCTGCTAAGAGACAGCGACATCTCCCGTTTTTCATTTAAATATTTGAAATTGGAAAAAGAAAAAAACCTGTGCCACTCTCTGATCCTCTCTAATGTGTTTATTTAACACAAGTCGGTCTGTTTATTTTACTTTATGTATGCACTCCGGAAAGTTTAGGTAAATGATTAATTATGATCAATTATGTTGATTCAGATTTTGTAAAGAATAATATTTTATTTGTAGTTTCTGTGAGCGACCCCAGGAAGAAAGGTTTTCACCATGGTGAAAACTAATGGGGATACCATTTTAAACAATAAACAAGTAAGAAAACAAAATATATTTTTTTACTCAAATTTTGCGTTGCCTTTAAACCGGAAAACATTCCTTTTCTGCTACTGCTACTTTTATGGCACTGCAGCAAAAGCCGAATATGTAGCGGCAGAAAAAGAAGGTCTTCCTGGTCAAGACACGCAAACTCCAAACGCATCCTAATATATGTTATAAACCAATCAGCACCTCAGCTTGAAGCGTTTTCCATTTGTACTGCCTGATGTGGAGCACCCAGAGTGCACTTCTTTTTTGTGGCACTGAATAACCGAATGGCACATTTGAAAACGGTCAGCGTTTCCGAACAATCAGAGTGGAGCAGAGTGCGCTCAGAGTATATTTCTGTACGCACCCACAGATATGGAGATGGCGCACTCTCATTGCAATGGGAGCGTGGAGGGGAGGAGCCTGGCTAAAGTAGTAAAACAGATGGCGACGTTCAACCATGTTTTAATCAATGTGACCGCAGAGGGAGCATTAAAGGGATACTTGACTCATTTAGCCATTTTCAGCAGTAAAAAGCTAGTAATTTGTGCAAAATGAATTTGATATCTTCATTATTTTTCATGTACAATTAATACCTTTTCCACTAGCTGTTGACTGAAGAGGACATCACCTGTGCTGAGGAAGTTTGCTCAGTTTGCTGACCAAACCCATAATACAGGTGAGCCATGATTGGTCGTTACCTACTTCCTCAGCACAGGTGATGTCATCTTCAATCGACAGCAAGTGGAAAAATTTATTTTTAAAGATATTAAAAGATGAAGTTATCAAATTCATTCTGGACCAAATATTAACTTTTTACTGCTGGAAATGGCTCACAGAGTCAAGTATCCCTTTAAGGTGAAGTCAACATTTCTTGACAATAATATGTTATATGTGACCTCATTAGTCTAAACATGACATTCTGATTAATATTACATTTGTGGAATATGAGTTATGAAGCAAAATCCAGCCGTTTTTTATCAATCTCAGGGGGCGGCCATTTTGCCACTTGCTGTCGACTGACAGTGTTACTGTAGTTACAGTTACTACTAGTTACTTCATTTTAAAAGTAACTCAATTACTCTGATGATTACTTTAACAAAAAAGTAATACGTTACTATTAAAAGTAACTCTTTAGTTACTTAAAAAAAGAACATAAACTGTTCCTTTATGCTCAACTAAAGTAAAGTAACGAGCGTATTTCCATATAAAAAAACCTCATCTTGCACTCGCCTTTGAGTCTTAGTCAAATCCGATATTCGCCCACAATGCGTCTTCTTTGTTAGTACGGCAGCGGCAATCCATTGTAAACAGGAAGTAGTACAGTATACAGCAGCCATTCATTCATTAATTCATTCTGAACTGCTTATCCTCACTAGTGTTGCACAATTAAATTACTCAATTAAATAATTTATCAAGTAACTGACTAACGCAAGATATTTTAACTGTAACTGAGTTACTGTATTTAAAAAAGTAATGCGTTAGAGTATTAGTTATTGTAAAAAGTAACTAAGTTACAGTAACGCGTTCCTAGTAACTAGTTACTGCCCAACACTGTTGACTGAAGATGGCATCACAGTTGCTCAGGGCTCAGGCAACAACCAACCACAGCTCACCTGTTTTCTGAAGATGAACTGTGATTGGTTGTTACCTGAGACCTGAGCAACTATGATGTTATTTTCACTCGACAGCAAGTGGCAAAATGGCCGCCTTCTGATATTGATAAAAACTGCTGGAATTTGCTGCTTCACTCAAATTATTATTTAGTTATTCAAATAACACAATATTAAGACAAGTAGGGCTGCATAGAACATATTATTGTCAAGAATTTGGAGAAGGGGGCGATGAGGGGCGACTTCCCCTTTAAAACATGCATGTGCGAGCATATTGGTCGCAGTCTCGAGCCATGTTATATATGTTTGGCTCAGACAAGGTTGTAGCTCTTGGTTAACACCTTGAACAAAAATGGAGGACTTACTAATGGCTTTACCCAACGTCAAAGTTCTGATCAAGACTAGTTCTCCATCAAAGGATAGGGTATATTTTCTGTGGATGTCCTGGTCCACCTGTTTGAAGAGAAAAAAACAAATGTAAAGTAACAAATGCAAAATATAGAGCTATTTGTGAATACTGAGCTGATAGATTCTTTGATTTTAGTGTGTATGCTTGGTGACTGATGGATGATAATGAAACACCGGAAGCTTTGAAATAAGGTGCAATGAACCTAACAATTGTTTTAGCAAACAATTCAGAACAGTGTTCAACAAATCTAATCTACGTGTTTTCACAAACTTTAAATCTATTCTTTTTGATCAACCTAGTGTGTTGCAAACAAATAATACATCTTTGAAAATACATGACCTACCTGACCCAAATACATCTTACACGTCCTTTAAAAACAAGTAGAAGGATTATAACAAAGAAAATTGAATGCTTGTCTCAAAGCATCCTGTCCTAATATAATAGCTGTCTTATGGATGACAATAAAGTAGTGAACGCCTAGCTATCTTACAGCATTAGCGTCCGACCCGAGGCGCTGACTTGGCGTTCAGAGCCAGATCCTGTTTACGACGACCAGCGTGGAAATAACTCATGTTATCCTTGGCACCTTTTGAAGCTGTAACAGCTCCATGATGTTTGGCTACTCTTCAAAGTTATAAACTAAACTGGCCGTCCATGCTGCTGCCCTTAGTCAGCAGGGCACATTACATCCTCTATTTGTCATTAAGTCTTTTCAAAGTGTTTGGCTGCAGATGCCCCACAGCACTTTTTAAACACTTGAAAAGTTCTTCCTGGGGGAGTTTTTTTTTCACAACCCGGCCAGCCTCATTAATACCAGGCCACGAGGCCTTTGTGAAAAAGTCCCAATTTGCATAATAAAGTAATTAATCAATGCTAATGCATTCTGACAGACACCACATTGCTGCTGGAATAAAAGCACGACATTAGAACACGGGTCCACCCACGTGTGTCTGCCTCACCTGTACGTAGATTTTCTCCTCCACTCTGTGGATTCGTACTCGGTGGAGTCGTCCATCTGCCAGGTTAGTGGCAGCGGGGCAGAAGATGTCTGGCTTCCTGTCCGTCTGCAGGTGGTACCAGATCTGCAGGCTCCCTGGACGCAAGGCACAAATGTGAACCGCGTGGCCCCTTTTTTTTCTTTATTTATGTCACGTTCGATTTTGTCTGATGGAACTAACAAGTGTGAAAAACAAGTGATGTGAGGAAATAAGAAAGCGCCAGTGCTGTGCAGACGTAAGTGTTTTTGTAAACACTGAAGACAAGTCAGTCTTCAGAAAGCCTAATATGCCTTTTAAACAGTTAAGGTCAGAGTCTTCAAGGAACCTAGCATATGTTTTTTGTACAAAATGAAGTCAAGTTAGTCTTCAAAGAACCAAACATGGACATTTTTGTAGACCTTGACGACAATTCAGTCTTCAAAAACCCAATACAGAAAATGTCCCCGGCATCACAGACAACCTGAAAGATCCCAGCATTTCTATTTTCGTAAAGACAATTTAGCTTTCCACAAATCCAAACATGTTTTTTGTAAATAATGAAGACAATGTAGAGTCTTCAAAGAAACTAAGGTTTCGTAAAAATCGAAGAGTTTAGTCTTCATAGAACCTAGCCTACTGCACAGTATGTTTTTGTAAGCAATGATGATAATTAAGTCATTCATAGAACCTAACAAACATTAATGGCACTTGTACTATTTACAATGCTAAAAGAACCTAGATTATACTTTAAAAAACAGTGGTTCTAAACCTGGGTTCGATTGAACCATAGGGGTTCGGTGAGTCAGTCTCAAGGGTTTGGCGGAGGTCAAGACACAATCCCAACTCAAATGATTTGGGATGATATGCCCTGCTTGGTCATTGGCTGCAGGTTATCACACTACATTGCTTGGTCTGTCTGTGCTGTAGAGAATTTGGTGTGCTCTGTAGTCATATTGTGGCTGTTGTGGTGGTACGTCATGTGATTTCTTCATTACTATAACCTACAAAAAAAGTAAGCGGCTGGACAAATATCTGCAATAAGAATTTGCATGTATAATGAAACGTATGGTGTTCCACAGGATTCTATTCTGGGGCCTGTGCTGTTTTTATTGTATCTGCTGTATCTTAAGAAAACAATGGTTGTTGTTTTAAAGTGCTCTCTAGAAAGAGAGTTGAGTTGATTGATGGCAGTGAGTGTCTTAACTGCATGATTTGCAATGCCGAGTTGAGCAATTCTAGTCCAGCATAACTAGCTATATAGCAAATTAAAGGAACACTTTGGTAAGATGCATGTGATTGGAAACACTGAAATCAAGGTGAAGAGAGCAAGATTAGATGAAAAGGTTATTCTCCCTGTTAAAAAGAAAATCAAGAAAGAAGGGTTCGGTGAATGTGCATAGAACACTGGTGGGGTTCAGTACCTTCAACAAGATTAAGAGCCACTGTTATAAAAAAATATTGACACTTTAGTCTTCAAAGAACTTAATGTGTTTTTTGTAAATAATTACGACGATTGAGTGTTTTCATCAACAGTGAACACAATTTTGTCTTCAACGAACCTACCATGTTTTTCATAACGATTGAAGACAAGTATGTTTAAAAAAATAAGTTTTAAATACAATTTAGTCTTTAGAAAAGTCAATGTACGTGTTTTCATAATCACTGAAGACATCTTCAACAAACCTAAGATAGTGTTTTGTGAACATTGACAATTTCTGTATCTAATGGACCTATTATTAAAATAAGTCTTTTAGATGTTTGTTGTAAACTTTTAAGACAATTTTAGAGTAACAATCATTTATTATTATTTTTATTTTTAACGTGGGTGTCTTCAAAGAACCTAGTGTAGGTCGTTTTACGAACATTGAAAACAATTCAGAATACCCAATACTTGTTTTTGGTAAGTTTGAGGACAATTTTGTCTTTTGCCTTGTAAACATTCAAGAAATGTTGGTCTTTAAAAAAAAAATACCCGTGAAAACAATTTCATGCTCAATTAACCCAACATTAGTGTATTTGTAATTACTGAAGACAATTACAATTTTCAACATAAATACAGAGGAGACCAATCTGATTAGCTGGATCGGTATCAGCTGATATTTTCAGTAAAATCGGTGATTGACAGTAGGGAAATACGACATGTTATATTTAATGTTTATCAATGTTTAAAATATAAAAATAAAATTCCCCTTCGGGTTCAACTACTACTGTTTTCCACACATTTCAAGTGGCGTCAGTTATACAGTACATAAATTGTTGCTATTTGCGGGCCGGGTCAGTCCAATCCTGATCGTACTACGGAGTTATATTTAAATATAGTATATAGATGGCTACAAGAAAAAAAAAAGTCAAAAATTTTCCCAGCACAGACAATAGGTAAACAGGTAAAAGGTAAACAATTTTTACCTTCTACTAGTACATGTGAGCCAATCTGTGCACGTACCGTTCCTGGCAACGATGACAGCAATGTACTGGCGGCTGAGGGTGCTGACGGACAAAAGCATGGCAGGACTCTGCGAGGTGATAAAGCTGAATGAAAAGTCCTCTCTGGCCCGACTGCTGCTGCTACTCTCTGCCTGCAAGCTTTTGTTCAGCATCACAGAGAAAGGCTCCTGAAGTGTGTAGGTCAGCGATGACTCTTTGTCGAAAGACACGGACACCTCTGCAAAAACACCACAACCACAATTCATGGGTGATTGGTGAAACACACATACATCAATACAACATTGGGACATGAAAATGAAAACAAAAGACTCATAAAAGTACCTCACAGCTCTCACTTGTAAAGTCACCAGTAGATCATTTTACTATGATATACTTTAATAAATGTGCACAACCAGGATTGCATATTTTGTGGGTTGTGGGTGGAGTACAGTATATAGAAAAAGATAAATTTATTATGCGTAAAGTGATTTATAAAAGAGATCAGATACACTGATACACTGGCTGATTTTGTGTCTTTAAATAGCACATCTGAAAACTAGCATGCAAAGAAGTACCAGCGTAGTGCAGGCATAGTGAGAGGCTGCTCTTGCAAATATTTTTGAAATGCCAAAACAAATTATTGCGCCATATCATCTATTCAGCAATGCAATTTGAGTTTCTATTTGAGATCTATGGGCTGACTTAGTTGCGTGTCACAGCCAGTCATGCCATATCACCTGTGACGAAACTACTTCCAACTAATTTTCATGTGTGTGTGTCGAGGTCATTCTGTCCCAGAAGCACTTTCCTGTATGTGCTGTCCCACATTTAAAGAGAATGTTGGACACGTACGTATAAATACTGTACATCCAATTGACCTTCTGCAAAAGCCTCCAAGAGATAAGAGATGTTTTTATTACATTTTAAAGAAGAAACTGTGAAGACAATGAATTTTAATTTGAACTTGACATTTGTGACAGCTTGAAGTACCGGTACTGAATGAACGTAATGTTTTCACACAAAAAACTCACCCTAATTGAACTATGGACAGGCTTCTGCCTCCTTTATGCTCAATAATAAATCCTTTAATTTCCATATATTTAGTTTGGACTCCAGTAGAGTTTACATGTTTATTGAACTTCAACCCAACTTCATTAGGTGTGAAAAGAAGAAGCATCATTAACGACATCATTAAAGCGCTCGGTCTCGTGTTCCACATAAAATGTAAGTGTGGCCTCATCGTAAAACGTTCTCGCCGGGAGCACAGAACGTTCTTTTGTTCCCAACGCGACCCCCCAAAAAACAATTTGTTTGCCGTCAACGACAGCGGCTGCAAATGAGAATCGAACAACTGTCGTCACGCTGTGAAGTCACGCTTGATTTATATCATCCTCCCACCACACCACATGGCTTAGTTTTCTCTACATACAGACATCATTGGCTTGGGCGCCATATTTTCTCTCCAGGCTGGGTGAGAGGACTAAGACATTCGTTCAGGAGGACATTTCATGCATTTCAACATCTTACACTGTTTGAAATAAGGGTACGACTCAAGCTAGAATCAACTGTAATTAGGTCTGCTCGATTATGAAGAAAATATTAATCATGATTATTTTTGGTAATAATTTAAATCACGATTAGGACGATCATTTATTTTTTGGTACATATCAAGAACATGTTTAAACTGTTATGTTTGCTGAATGACAATAAAACTGAGTCTGAAATATTAAGACAAATAAAATTCTTTGAAACACTATAATTATGCAAGTACCTTTTGGACGAAACAAAATTTATTAAATTAGTTATTTTAAAATTTTTAAAAAGGTGCAAATGTATAAATTTAAACCACTCAAACAACTCAAAATTAGTATTATTAATCTTTTTTTGTTTGTTGATAATGCTGATTTTGTAATTGCGGAGTGTAATAATTGAAATTGTAATTGAATTTCGATTAATTGCACAGCCCTAACTATGTAATTAAGGATCTTAAAGTAGCTGTACATTTTCTACAGTAAAAAGGTACAGGTACGGTCCTAAAATGTGGAAGCAGCAAGGGCACTAAAGTAAGAGCCTTTGAGGTTACCATTCCTGTAATAATTAAGAAAAAAAAAAGCCCAGTGGTGCCTAGACCTTATTTTAGCCAATATCAAAGGCGCGGGTGTGTGCTTTTTAACGACATGTCAATTACATGTCGGAGCGTTCACGTGCACACTCGGTCGCAATGTGTCCCCTTGCACAAAATGTTATGCACATTTTAAGAATTTTGCGGCCATTTTGTATGACTGTTGCAGGATGCCTGATTTCACGGCCAATTTTCCTAAAAGTTGTGATAAAAGTTGCAATTTCTTTGCTGCTGCTTAAACACTTTTTCTGCTAATTTTAAGTGGATTTTTACAAGAAGTGTTTGGAAAAGCAACAGATATTTTTAAATACATAATCTAATGAAAATAGGTAGCAAAACTTAACACATTTTCAATTTAAAGCATTTTTTTAGCTTACAAACTGAAAAGCTCTTCATTGAACAACAAGTTCACATAACTTGGAAAAGTGAAAAGAATTTCTTAAAATCAAAAGAGCAAATATTACAAGTGCATACATGCACATTATAATCAAAATATATATTTTTTAAATTGCCAATGCTATGAAATATGCAGTGCTTAATGCTATTATGGCCAAAATCATTGCCATAACTACTACTCCATTTCCTCCTCAAAATCGTCTTGCTTCCACTTGATCTCTCTGAAAAACATACTTTTGTTCACTTTCAGTTAATAGAGTATGATGATATATCTTCAGTTTATAATTCTACACATTTAAAGACATGTTTAATAATTCATTTACGTCAAAAAACTGCCCAACTCTAGGCTTAACATGCATTATTCATATATAAATATTATATAACTACGCACCGTTTCTCACCTTCATTGTTACGGCCGACCGACCTCGACCCCATCGCCTCCGTGAGTGGGATTTGCCGAGACTGTCGAATTGCGGCGCATTGTCTTCCGCTATATACTTCCGCAAGCAACATTAAGTCAACCAATAAGACGAGCGGATTCTGTATCGTCATACTCTATCCTAGGAACGTTACTGTAAGTTGTCATATAATGGGCATTGTTGTTCATTAATTCCATTAATATTTTACGGACTATTTTTGGATCTCATGGTATTACGGGACAAAGTGCGTTCCTTGACGACGCTTACATTTGTAAATATAGGACGATTCCGTATTTTTCTTAGCGTGAGAGCGTGAGAATGGACAGAAATGTGTGTGTGTCACGCTCAATGCGTGAGTATTGACAGCCCTCCCTCTAAGGGTTGGGACCGCTTTGCGTGGTGGGTTGCAGCGGCATGTCTGCTATGAGAATGCAAACAAAGGACAACATAAAAAAGGTGTGGCATGGGAAGTTTAAAACATGTCCCCGAAATAGACAGGGATTGACTGGTGACCATTCCAGGGTGTACATAACCTCTTGCTGGAAGCCAGTCAGGTCACTCTTACTAGGGATTAGATTTGTTTTGTGTTGTTTTCATGTTATAGTTGTGGGACAGATAGTAATGCTGTTCCAGCTGAATAAATAATTATTTACTTTTTTCCCCCAACAATCTTTTTCTGAGCTTCTGCCTGCCTTGCAGCACTCTGTAGCCTAAATCTGATAGAGTGCCATCAGGGTGTTTATAGCAGAAATGGTCCTTGGTAACAATGTGGTCACAAGAAAGCAAACATGTGCCTCTCTCAAGAGTCTGCTCCTGCAAGGGATGGAGGGACTAAAAAAGCCAATGATCCGAAACAGTAAGTCGTTTAGGCGAACCTACCGACCAAATCGCCAAGATAAAAGAAGCGAGTCGCGGTAGATAAAATAAATGGAGCCCAACAGGGCCGTAAAAAAAAAAAAAAAGGGACATGGCCGAGAGAATCTCCACACTGCAGGGAAAAAGGGGAACAAATGATTGGACTCGGCCTTCCGGAGAAATAAGAAGCTTGCCTTAATCCTTGCAGAGGACGGTGGCAAGAGAGGACACAAATATGACGTGTAACGTGTCGTCAAGGTGACAGCTGAGCTTCATTGAAAACATTTCAGTAATAAGTGGGGGCAAATGTTTACACTTTTCGCTTGTCAACACTTTGTGTCTAGTAAGACGATTAAGTTGTGATCTGATTGGCTGCTTTATTAAAGAAGGGCATTTATATAACATGTATCCCTAATTTGGGGTTAAAGGATTGGATACATTAAGTAGCCATGAAACACTTTTGCCAATAGGTTGCGATGGGAGTCCATGCCTTTCTCTAACTAGCAAGTACATAGCGTGAGAAGCTAACATAGCAGAGGAAGTAGGAACAACACTGCTAAACTAAACACAGGAGCTTAAAACCTAACCTTTCCGACACAACTGTTACATTATAATATTATCCTAATATTTGGAAGGAAAAAAAACACCTTATGACGAAGCAATAATGGACATACTGTGCACTAGTGGAAGAAAAGCATCCATGATACATTATCATATCTAGTTAACTGAAAAATCAGTATCCTAGTTTTCCCACAAAAATGAGCGTATAAACAATTAAAATAAGAGAGCTACTTTTTGCTCATTATTTGGAATATTTTTGTAGCTTTTTTTGGTCACCGTACACACTAAAGATTAAGTTGCGCATTTTCATTGGATAGTTATAATATGCACTCTTGACAAGGCACAATATAGTTTGATGAAAAAGCTTGTATAGTTGTGTTCAATTTTTGTATGTATATTAGTAATAGCCAATACATTTCATTCATCACTAAATTTCGTATATTTAAAAAAATAAAAAATACTTGCTGCTTGCTTGCTCTCAAAACTCAGTTTTTGGTGGAAAGCACAGACATGGCCTGCCTTCATCTCCTCGTCTCATTATTCACTGCATCGCCACACTGTATTATAATTATCATTGTATCCAGTGTTTCGTGATGGCATTTATTGATAGCTTTGCGCTGGTTTAGCATGACTTAGTCTTAGCATGTCTTCCCCAATAAATTTCTTCTTGTTCTCATTTAGTGTTAATGATACTTGTCAGCTTATTCGCCACCATGGAGGGATTTTTTAAGGAGGGGCTGCTTTATATCCATCACGCTAGCTAGTAGCCAGCTGCAGCTGCGGACTCCCGGAAGTCTGGTTTTGTACATGAGAAGATACAATGACATCAATAAATATTATCATGATTGGTTAGTAGAGGCCAAATCTTACTTCAGCCACTCACAGGCCGCGCATGTCGTCTTGTCATCTTTGGAACGTTTTCGACCTCTGTGTTACAGAACACTTGACAGCCGCAACATGTCTAGGGCGTGCGTACCCTGCCTCTAGCTCAAAGTCAGCTGGGATAGCTGAGCTCACTGGTGACCCTGATGAGGACCAGCGGTATAGAAAATAGCTAGATGGGTGCTTTACAGTAGCCTGGCAAGCCACACCCACTTTCTTCAAAAAGAAGGTAGGTCTGGACAGGCATTCATAGACAGCGAAACAGCATCGGCCGAAAACAGGCAGAGCCAATCAAATTCATCTATTTGAAGAAAAACTTGAAGAGTGAAGTGAGACGTTGTCTTCGTGAGCTACGCTTCACTCTTCAAGTTTTTCCCGCAACGACAACGTTCAACAACGACGCCATTCACTACTGTCTCTCTTTGGCTAGTAGCCATGTTGGATTTTTACTCCGTCTCCGCTCCCCAAATGTTTTTATTTTTTTTTATTTATTTTTTATTTTTTAAGAGCTCAGTATTGTTCATTCGGAAATGTCATCATCATTGCTCTTTATATATATATATATATATATATATATATATATATATATATATATATTTTTTGTATGTGGGTGAGTATGTGTATGTGCGTGCGTGCGTGCGTGTATTTGTTAGCTCACCAAAAACCTATTAGAAAAAATCCCATACCGTTCACCTAAACCGAACACTGCCGTCAGGAGACCCGAGGGGACCCAAGGGGACCAAAGAAAACTAAGGAAGGTGAAATCCAGCACTGACCAGACACCACCCACCGGGCCACCCACCAGAATTCTTCCCCAACCCAAGAAACATCTAAATTCCAACAAATCCCCCAAAAAAAAAAAAAATCAGGGAGACCTCAAGAGACCGAAGGAGAGACTGAGGAAAGGAAGGAAGGACAGACGAAGCCGAGTGAGATCTACAGACACCAGCCTCCACCGATTCAATGACCTGAGGAGGAAGCAGATTGTGTCTGAGTTTCGGTAGATGCTGGTGTGGTGGATCGGGCATGCATGAAAATCTCCACCAAAGAGGGGAGCCGTCGACCCCTGCCAGGACAGAGCAAGCGCAACACCTCAGGGCCCCCCAGGCCGCGGCAGCGCCAAAGGACGACCCCCGGGCCCTGCCAGGACCCCCGGGCCCCGCCAGGGCCACCGGCCGGAGAGCAAACCCAGGAGCAGGAGCGCCCCCCACCCCAACACGGCCCGCGCCCCCGACCCAACGCAGCAGGACGGGGCACTGCAGGCCCGCCAGGCACCCCACCGGCCCCCAACCCCCGCACCGCCCACGACCCCCCCGTCCCCCACCCATCCCCGCCATCCACCCCAACCCAGCCCCAGCCGCCCCCAGGTCCCCAAGCCCCCAGACACCCCCCACCCCGCAACCCCCCCCCCCAACAAAGCCGCCCCCCTTCCCGACCCCACCCCGACCAACCGGCAGCCCCCCAAACCCCGACCCCCAGCCCCCGGGGACCCCCCGCATCCAGGCATCGGCGCCGAAGAGGGGCCGGACAGCGGAGCGGAGAGGGCAGCCGCGCCCACCCCACCCCCCGCCGCATGGAGGGACGGAACACCGGGGGCAGAAGGGGAGATGGGGGCACCGGAGGATGGCCGACACCCCCGAACCCCAGGCCCAGCGGGGGAAGGCCCCGGTCGTCACCCCAGCGTTCTTTGTGAAAGTTAACCCCTGTTACTGAGTCCGCCAGCTCGCCGACTGGCGAACTCTACCCCTAAACCGTGAATGTGACCCCACCCAGTGTATATACAAGTGTGTGTGTGTGGGGTGCATTAAAATTAGCAGCAGGTGAACCGGAGCCGAGGGAAATGATATTCCCACGCTCCGATCCACCCGCCTCCCAAGCATGTTACTGAGTGTATGTGGTGCATTAAAAAAAAATAGGTAGGGGGGGGGGACGGGGGACACGGATAGGGGACCGCAGCACTGCTCTATACCGCGGTCCCCAACCGATGGCACCCCCACAAGCCCCCCCCCCCCCCAGTTGTGTGATGCATTAAAATTGGAGGGGAGTTGTAGGGTGAAGACGGTGTTTCCACCCTACCCCACCCCCCAAAGTGTGTTATGTGCCCTATATGTCTATAAAAGTGTATTGTGCAAACCTAGTGTAGTGAGTTAAGAGGAGCGACCAGCGGGGCCCTCCCCAACCGGGCGGGGGCAGGAGGCGCACCCGCCCACCAAGCCCCCACCCACCCCACCGGTACCCCGGCGGGCATATGGGACCAGCCCGGCGGGGCGATAGGGCTCGCCCCCCGGATACTGGGTCCCGCCCGAAACGCTTTTCTGACGTCACGTCTGCTCTTCGCTCATTGGTTCATTCCACTGTCTGTTAGCTCAGGATTGCTCCACCTCAGAAATGCGACTGATAGGGCGGTTGACCAGACTCATGCTACATTCACACCAAAACCGAAAAGGCGATCTGGAACGCCGCCGCGTAAAGTTTTTGGGAACGATTGCCGCTCATACATGCATTCGTGTACACCGGAGAGGAGGAGGTGTGTAGAGCACTTTATCAGTCAACAAAAAGAGAGCACTGCCAACTACTTCCACTTTTTTCCTGGGCACTATTTTCTCCAGCAGCGAGAGGTTTTTGAGGTGCGTGATAGTACTTCCGCTTTTTTAGTGGCAATCCGGCGGCCAGCAGTTCCGCGAAATAACATTTGGCATGGATGGTAAACACTGCTGCTACCTCGGTACAGTTCAACAGCAAGTACATACACTTACCAGCACTTGTATGCTACTTCCTTGCTCACTGGCCGTGTTGTTGCGCTCGGGGTGACAACAGACAGGACGCTGTGTGTGATGTAGCCGGTACTCGAAGTTGATTGGCTAACGCGAGGTGAAATGTGAAAAAAGTTCAAATCTTTGGAGAACATGCGAGTATGCGGATTTTCGTCACAAATGTGCGCATTTTGCTGCATCGCCCCGCGTTTCAGCGCTCCAAACGCTTCCTCCGCGCCACCCCACGCACTTTCGTTTCAGTCCACACGAAGTATATTGACTACAATGCAAACGCGCCGCCGAAACGCCTCCCCCCGGTTTTGGTGTGAATGCAGCATCACTCTCCGGCAAAGCCGCGAGTGAGTGGTGGGAGACATGAGGGAGATTATCAATCCCCATACTTGTTTTTCATCCGTTAGCAACAATATCAAAGGAATAACAGTACTTTTCTCTCTTAATTTTACAGTAAATATTGAGTCTGATGAAAAGCAAATGTCCAATTAACTTTTCTTTAGGAGTTTGGATATCATCGCTGTCCAATAAGTCACATTTTAAAATTATGTATATATATATTTTTGTATATTTGTCCAAAACGTTTACTTCAGTATCAGTATTTTCATGGACTGCTAAAATACGCACCGCTGACATAAACAGAGAATATTGTAGTAGATGCCCATGTTTGGTTTTTATCTGACAGCAACAATATCAATGCCAATATAGTATTGTAAGAAAATATAGACAATGTTAAAAAAGATGCCAAACATGTTTTCAATTGAATATTGTCGCTGTAACAAAAAAGAACACAATTGTGTTTTTCATTTGACAGCATTAATATTCAAAAGAGAACATGTGAGAGGTTTTAAAGAATATTGCTACCTATGCATTTTGTATTGTAACAGTCAATATGGGACACTGCAACATCAAGCTCCCTAACCATAATGCAGTAAATGGAGCGTTACCTTGGTTACATGAGGTCCCGGCATAGGCCGACTGGGAGCAGTCACACGCATAGCCGTTACTTTTCTCGATGCACCGACCCCTGTTGTGGCACAGACTGCTGGAGCCACTGCAGTACCCGGGGCAGCCTGCGCTCACGCCCGGCGTCACTTTGGCCCGTTCCTCCAGGTCCAAGCTCCGCCCATTGACCATCAGGCTCCTCATGCAGCCCAAGAAGCCCCGCTGCAGCGATGTCGTTCCGCCTGCAATGACAGCGATTTAGCTGCATGTCGTGATGAATTAACTACTTGATTTACTTAATTTTATGGTTATTGTGGATTCATAATTAACTGTAAGAAAATAGATCAACGTAGGAATTTATTTGTAATAATATCTCATTATCTTTGTCACGTCTTGGCTTCGATCATTCCAAATCAATCTGCTTCTCACTATGACAAACAGAAACTCAAGCTCCCTAACCATTACATTACATCTTACATTAACTGTAAGAAAATAGATCAACGTAGGAATTTATTTGTAATAATATCTCATTATCTTTGTCACGTCTTGGTTTCGATCATTCCAAATCAATCTGCTTCTCACTATGACAAACAGAAACTCTACAGTTTTGCCCAAGCTATAGTAAAAAGAGCCAGTGGAATCTCATATGAGCATCTAGTGGAAGACAATTTGGCCTTTCGACATTGAGAATAGAAAGGCCATTAAACTCCAATGTCTAATATGAATTGTGGGTGTTTTTTTATTTTTATTTTTTTTAAACTTTTATAGTTACATTATTTTTTATTAGCTGTAGGTCTATTGGTAAATGGACAATTTTTATTTATTTATTTATAGTCATTTTATAACAACAGAAAGAGTATTATGAAAATGTCATCTTGTTTTTTTAAAGAAAAGCAAAATAAAGTTATATTATTTTTTAATGAATAGTTTATTTGTAGATGGTCTTAAAAATATAAGAATGAAGTGTTTTTAGAAGCAAAATTAAAACGAATTTTTATGACTTCATTTTTTGGGAAAGAAAACTAAATCAAATTAGGTTTCTTTGTAGGTGGTGTTAATAATACAAGAATGATGAGTTTTTAGAAGCAAAATTTAAATTAATTTGATGACTTCTTTATTATTTTTTAAAGAAAAACGAAATCAAGTTATATCATTTTTTTTAATCACGTAGCTTCTTTGTAGTTGGTGTTAATAAGACAAGAATAAAGCATTTTAGAAACAAAATTAAAAACAATTTTTATGACTTCATTTATTTTAATTTTACTCCTTAACATGCTCTGAAATGTCTATCTTTATTGGAAAAAAAGATGATAACAAATGATGTAGTTTAAAAAGTAGGCCACAACTTAATGATGACCAGTTGAGGAGCCCTTGGTATAGGTTAAGTCTCTTTGGCGTATATGATTAGATAGGTGACTTGACCTAGGCCGTTGTGCGGTTGTGACCTTTTTCCTGGCTCGGCATCTTCCTATCTATCTGCACTCTTTCACACTTAACAGTTCAAACCAAAAAAGACCATAGAGTCACACATTGTCACGTGGGCTAGGCAGTGTCACCCTCTTCTGGGGGTTTGGGGTGGTTGTTCAAGATAGTATAAGATTAGGAACCATTTTGTACAGATTAGACCTTCTTCCGCATCCAGCAGAAAGTGCTCTACAGCTGTGTATTCAATAATTCTGGCACAGTTCAACTGAGAATATGTAGTCTTGTGGTTGTTATTATTAGTATAGTGAGCATTAGCATTAAAAATAAAAAAAACGGTGAAAGTTCCCTTCAGAACTTTTCAGGACTGTGTACGTTTTAGGTACATCACATTTCCCCCTGTTGTCTTTCAACAAGGGACCCTTAATCGGGAGGTGACTAGCGACCAATAGAGCAACTTTTGGAGACTCTGACTTCCTCCAAGCTGCAATCAAAGCAGGAGATATCCGCCTCTGCAAACACAACCACGGTTGCGCCAAGCTGCTGCTCGTTGATTCTCCCCATGAGTCTCACTAGCGGATTAAGTGCTTCATTACCAAGCCGCCAAATTGCACTTGTCAATTTAGTGTGCGGATCTGTGTATGTGGGGCATGTAGTGGACACATCAGCATCTACACAGCCCTCACGAGGACAACTTCGCTGAACAATCAAGTGGAAAGTAAAAAGCATGATATGTCTACTGGAAATGTTAAGATTTGGCTTAAAGAAGGTGAGCTTACCTACAAAAAGCTGGCTGCTTAGCTTTAAGGGCAGCTGGCGGTCCACAGGAGCCGACAGGAAGCGGACAGGAAGCTGGTCTACCTGCAGCGAGGCCTCCTTGACATTGTGCACCGCCCTGACGTAGTGCCACTGTCGGTCATTCAGCGGCATGTGCGACTTGACGGACAGGACCACCGCGCCGTTTCCGACATCAAAGGAAAATGACACCATGGACGGAGCTGATTGGCCACAAAGACACAAATGTAATAGGTTGAACAAGACTGGGATGAGTATTCTCCCCTCAACACAAACAACGGCACAATCCCCCCGCTCAGGTTTGTCGACAAAGCTGCCCTGTAATCAACAGTAAATAACACCAGCATCTCTACTACAACAAACACTCCACGGCTGCAACTGCTTTTGAATAGAAATGCACCGTGCACTTGTCATGCTGGCAGACAAGAACAAGCTTCACAGAGCCCCAAGTGCATTCTTTCATTATTTACATACATTTTCATAGCAGATTGCATTACCCTCAAAGGAGGCTTCTAATATTCGAATGCTCTCGCTGGCTTTGTATGCCTTTATCGAGGTCAAATTCAAGCACTTTCTACATTTTCCCTCCATACAGCTGAGGTATATTATAAATTTATACACACATATATTGTATGTACAGTAATGTTGCTCTGCACAGTACTTGTGTTGTCATGGTAAAAACTAAATAGTAGGGTAGAATATAAGATAGTGTTTTTTTGCTTCTTCTCTGTTTTGTTATACAGTAGACCTCTCCGCATACTCGTGGTTCGGCATCGATGGATTCACCTATTTACAGATTTTTTCTCCAATATTATTTTTATGCAAGGGGAGGGGGGCAGCCCCTGTTTTTATGGAAAATGCATATGAGAGGTTTTAAATAGGCCTGAATTATACAAGGATTTTCAGTATTCCCTATCCACATATATACAGTATGTTTGTATGTATGTGTGTGTGAGCGTATATGTATGTATATATGTATGTCAATATAAATATATAGTACATATACAGTACAATATACACTGTATTTATATTGTATGTACCAGTATACTATTTGTATATATGTGTGTGTTACAAAACTTGTAAACTGACTCATGCCTGGCAGAGTAAAATAGAATGATAAAACAGATGGCTGAATGAATGAATAATAAATAAATAACAAAATACATTTATCAATCTAAATATGTATTGAATATTAAATGTAATTATAAAAGCAAAACAAATTACATGATTTTTTTAAATGAAATAACATTAATAATCATAATATTTGCTAATTCAACTTAATAATAAATACAAATTGCACTTATTTTTAAATTTAGAAAAGGCAGCTTAAAAAAATTGCATTACCACAAATATGATTTAATTTGTTGTGCAAGAAGCCCTAAACATGTATATAGTTTGCGCCAGTATAACATTAAACAAGAATGCTGTGGTGCTTTTGTGCCTCGTTGTCCTCGTTATGGCGCATGACTGTTGACTCACAGCTGAGCTCCACTCTGACAAAGTCTTTGAGGCCCAAGCTCTCCACAAAAACTCCTGAGGGAGTGCTCGTTTTGAAGTAGAAGGAGATGTCTGAGGCAGGTTCGGTTGGTGAGGTGGGGAAATAGAGGTACGACGAATCTTGGTAGAAGGTGGCTGAATTCCACATGGACTCTGAAGGAGAAACAGACACAAATACATCCATACAGTACATGTAATCAAGTATGGATGGAGAAAGATGAGTGTTAGAGCATTCACTGTGAAGGACTAACAACTGAGAAGTATATTAGGCCTACTCATGTTATACTTTAGTATAGGGCAGTAAGAACTGGTGTAAGCGCAAAGAAGCCATGATTGCCATCTAGAGGTGAATGGTGATATTACAACTTAAAATTACAGTCAGTATATTTTCGCAATTCGGCACCTGCAAACTCATATATTCGCTGATGTTTCTTCCCATTATTTTTTTGTCCATTTACCCTCAGCTTTTCATGGAAAGTCATATAGAATGTTTATCAGTGATTTTTGAAGACTTTTTCAAGTTTGTTGATCAGGGAACCACCCTAGATGTGGTCGCCAGTTGATCATCCCTGTTTTAGAAGTCACTTTTTTTTTTTTAAATAGGAAAACTAGTTGTATGAATGAAGTTGTATTTTTTCTGAGAAAAAGAAATCACAATAATAAGAATGAAGTCATATTTTTTGGCCTTTTTTGTCTAAAGTCATTACCTGTATATTATTAGTAAATGTCGTATTATATACATTAAAAATAATGTATTTTTGTTATTTTGAAAAATGTATATTTTTAAAAAGGTATACTTTAGCCCTATATTACAAGAATTAAGCTGTATTTGGTTAAGAAAATGAGTTGAAATATTATGAAAATGAAATTGTACTGTATTTATTTATTTATTTTAGAAAAAAATTAAGCTACTGTAAAGTCACATATTCCATATATTTTTAAGACATAATAGACATAATACGATGACATTGAAGTCCAATTAATTTTAATACAAAAATGAAAAATTTCCCCGTGAAAAAGCACTACTAATCATGGGTCAGAAAAATCTTAATTTTATCAGAATTAAATCATACTGTAATTGTAATATACAAAAAATAAAATAAAAATACAAGTCTTTTCTCTCAGTATTTTGACTTCATTCTCAAAATACAGTTTTTCTTGTATGGTTATCCACAAACTGTACTACTAGGAGGAAATGTGGCTATAACAGAATAGGTCGTCAGCCATGATAGAAACAAGAACAAATTAGTTATTCAATTCTACAGTCTCTTACTTGTGAGTGACCAAGTCAAGTTTCCCTAAGTCCTTTCCTGCCTGTGGTTAAGACTTTCATCCAGTATATGAGTGATCACCTACTGTCTCCATAACAACGCAGAGAGCCGATGCGGTAGACAGCCTGCGAGCCGGCTCTGCCGATATCTCCGATCACTATCTGGCTCACTGGTAGGTGGTCTTTGTAGGAGAGGACGCCTGTGTCGTTGGCCCTGTGACAGACATCGAACAAATGAGTGAATAAGCAAACACAAACAGAGGGGGGCGGAGGGTGTCCCTCAGGGCCGGGACGCCTCGACGGGAATCGAGATAAAGGCTCCCATTCTTCTGCATTAGCGCAGAAGGCAGAGTAAAGACATTAAAGCAATTCATCACAAGGGAGACAAGCGCCTTTGGAAATATGCAAACAGAGCTGAATCCAGGCTGGATTTGGAGTTTGGAGTGGATTAACGCACAAAATGCAGAGACACTTCAAGCATTTAATACAGCAAAATTCAAATGAAGGTTTAGCTGCTTTTCGCAAAATTTCAAATAGTTTTCATTATTATCTCTATCTTCTACACTGGATAGAGTCCAGCTTTAAACTTGAATTATCCCATTAGGTTAGCATGCATATCATAAGCATTTAATGGCATTGTTTTAAAATTTTCAGGAAAAACAGTATTAAATGAAGGTAAATGAAAACAAATCTGTAGATCACTGCGAGTCACAGAGTTCTTGTTAACATACCAGACATCTGCGTCAGCGTCACAATTGCAGAAGTAGTTCATGTCTACGCAGTTCTCCTCCAGGCTGCAGGAGCACTGCTGAATTCCCGGCAGAAAGCCTCCCCAATAGCTCCGCCTCTCGCCCCGTCTATCCAGCCACCAAGACATTGGACTGCCATCTGCAATTACGTACCAGTCAGTCAGAGATTGTCTAGTACTTCAATAAAATGTTACATTCATAACAAAGTGCCTACAATCATCTTCTGTACATGGTTACATGCCAACAATTCACCCTTGGTGCGGACCCTACAACAAACCAACTGACAGAGTGCAATCTACAGCAATGCACCAGACAACTATCATCTAGTTCGAGGACAAAATAAATTGTATACCAATGTGAGAATTTTGCAGTCTTTCAGGAATCTACATCAAGTTGTCCTTGTCATACTGTAGCCTCTAAAACTGGGCATACATTGTGTGAATTAAGCCTCTCCAGTAGGCCTGCCTCTTTCCATGTCAGGATAACAAACTAGCATCAAAAGAGACTGACAAGGCAGTCAGGAAGAATCATCTACTAGTTCTATGACAGAATCTAGCAATACAAAGGTTTTCCAGCACGGTTATCTTATCCTATTTTGCAGAGGTGGGCATTGCGTCGCTACTGACGGATGCCTGGTTTTCAGACGAAGAATAAGAACCTGTAAAAAAAAAAAAAAATTGACGGACTAAAGGCACTGACGCAAGTTTTTTTTTATGTCCGTCAGTAGGTGCATTTCCAATACCTTCAGTTTTGCACAAAAGCAAGCTGGTAATCGAAACACAGGCTTTTCAAGAAGACTCTCAAATATCTCAAAAAAAAATTTACGCTCTCATGAAGTGGTTTTTGAGACAATTCGAAATAGAAGTATTTCGCAAAAGGGTAATGGAAACACTTTTTGCGCATTCCCTGTAGTCATGTGACCCCCGCCCGGTCATGGAGTGAAGGGAGTAGGAAGTACGGGGCCACTCGCTTTCGTTTCGGAACTGCCTCCCGAGGGGATAACAAGTCTTTTTAAGCATAAAGCTATTTAGCTATAGAGCCAAGGCCGCCATTCCATGCATGCTCCATATTGTTGCATGAGAAATGGCCGTTCCCCCGGGCGACATACGGCACACGTCGTATCCGTTCTATCCATCCACACCATAACACAAGTTATAAGCGCGCACACACACAGCACCAACACCAAATGCTCGATCCCACCCGATGAGGGGGGGATAGATGTTTTTAAAGTAATCTGAACAACTCTGGGCGTCCGTCTTCCGTAAACATCATGAGCACCTTCTACAGAACTACGAGATCTCGTGAGACTGGACATTACTAGATTTACACCTCTGAAGCGTAACGCTCTTCAATGTAAACACCTACAAGTCCAAATTGTACTTTATCGAAATAGTACAATATCGCTTTTATTTTTAGCGAAAAACGGTAATGGAAACGCAGCTAGTGTAATCGTCAGGCCATCACTGATGGAAGCCCATTTTTCTGAATGATGGACAGTACTGACAGAATGACCATCGGCGTTTGTCGGTCCTAAAATAGTGGTGACAGTGTGGTGACGGAAGCATGGTTAAAATAAAAGGATGGACTGACGATAACAGTTTGGTTTGGCTTCACGGACCACTGAATTTTGTTAAAAAGGCACACCTCAGCTATTTTTGGTATATGAGCCACCAGGTCGGTTTAATGAGCAACTGTATGTCTAAACTGAAGAGGTGAAGGACATCCATTGTTAAGTTGCACCCGGGTTGTGCACTGATTCCCAGCAGACATCCCCAAGCGCGACCCAGTTGTTACTTACGCAAGGACAAAACGGCGGTTTCGACCTTATAAGTTTGGGCAACGGGCCAAAGATCAGCATGCAGAGATGGAATTCAGACACCATCTGGCATATTGTTACACTTGATTGGAATTGTCTTTTAGTTTTTCACCTTTTTTGACCCTTATTTCTGTCGCCTCAAAAACCCGAGAGGATGCTCAAAGAGAATACTGAATTACTTTGACCTTCAGCTGTATTTTTTTAGGCTTTGTCCATCTCAAGTTTCTTTCCTTTTTCACATGGTTTAAATTTAGAGAAGCAAATACTGAAAATGCTTTTAACATCTGCACAGCATGCATGCACAGAGGGTTTATACCAATGCATTTAGACAGAAGCGATGAGATCTGGAACTCTTTTTAAAGTTTAAAGTCCTTCACTAGGTTCATTTGCTCGTAAAATATTGATACTTAAATGCAGCTACAAGGCTTTGAGAATAAAATCTGCTTCATTTTAGCATTTTGGGCCTTGAAATCTAAAGTGATCACGACTCCACAAACACAAAGATTGTGCTTAAAGAACGCTCTTGTCGAAGCCACCACAACAGCTAGCGATACTTAACAAGCCCCCTTCGAATGTAACTGAAGCAAGGGCCACGTCATAAAAAAAATGACCTTTCATCGCCTCCTCTGCGGGGTTAAGTACGGCGGCCTCAATCATAGCTCACACACGTAAGCCTGCATTGCAAATGAAGCCGGTATGCAGGGAAAAGCCCATTAAGCCTCTTGTCACTAAACATAATCAAGTGTCACATGCTGCAGTGCTCTCTGCCCATCCAGCATGCATTAGAGCCGCATTAGGCAGCGCATTTATGTATAGCCACAAAAGTCATATTAGTCTAAGTCACACAGCGGGACGCAGACACCGGCAATTCTCTCTGAAATCACGTCTGAATAGGATGCAATGACCTATGACTAACAGTCTAATGCCTTATTAAGACCAAAATGAGCAAAAGTTCCTTTGTAAGCAATGGCAAAAGAGCAGACAACAGAAAAGCAGTGTGTGGGCGAGAGCAACATTAGCATGCAAGCTAATGTTTGCGCTACCAAGGTTGGAAATAAAACATTCTTTATTGTCTTTAGCATCAGCTGCCATCCTTGATTGTCTTGATTACTTTACTGATTATTTTAAAAATACTAATCAGCCCCCCCGAAAATAGGAACAGGCGACAATCAATACTTCCTGTACGAGATGTCGCGATAACCTTGGCGGGACGGCAAATTAATGAATGAGAAGCTTGATTTTGTTGAGCAAGTGCTGTTCCAAGCTCCGTTAGCAGAGCCGTGTGGTGTTTATCACAACACAATCTGGGTGGATGTCGCTTTAAAAATCCTCAAAATACAAGCTGCAAACTAATCAGTTTCATGCTTGTTCTATTGGATATGCAGCTAAAATGTCAACCTTTTGGTGGTGACTGGAGAGCCCGTTTTTCTGCTTACTGCTCACCTCTAGCAAAAAAAAAAAAAAGTAAGACGAATGGAACCGAAATGCTTTTCGATCAGGTTGTAAAAATCGATGGAGGTTATAGGAAATGAGGAAGTGCTAATTCTTTCAGCGTGATCCAGACGAAATGCCAATAGGATTAAACAAATTGAGGATGACAAATAATCCTCAGATTGTATTTCTCTAAATAGCACGCCATCGACAGCCATTAAATCAGCTGCTTACTTACTTAGTCTGAGAAATTGCCTTTATCCGCTCAATTTTGGATTTTCTACAAAAAAAACTAAACATGCACACACAGTACTCGTCACCAAGACATCATTTGTTTCATATACCATAAAATCCCGTGACTAACACGCACTCGTGTATAATACGCCGCCCAAAATCACCTGACAAAATCACCTGACAAAATCACCTGACAAAATCACCTGACAAAATCACCTGACAAAATCACCTGACAATATCACCTGACAAAATCACCTGACAAAATCACCTGAAAATAGTTATTTATCTGTACTTGTGTTTAATATAGTCCTCTGACTTGCTCGTATCCTTTATTATCTGAGCTTAAGTATTTTTTTTTATTATAAATTAATAAAGCTTCAAAGCATACCAATAAAGTGTAAATGTTTTTAAATCCAAGTTAAAAACTATTTTCTTTTCCCATACCTATGATTAAGGTATTTCATGCAAAGTATGTTTTCAATTGTATTGTGGAAAATCTTGTTCTTGCACTGTTTGCTCTTTTAGTAATTTTCGTAAGCAGTTGTTTTTTATTGATTTACTTTGCTTTTAAATCTCTTTAATTCTGTTTGTTACTGCTTTTAAATTATGTCCTTTTAATTACAGTATGAGAAGCATACGTTGCGTATGAAACGTGCTATAAATCATCCATCCATCCATTTTCCGAACCGCTTTTCTTCACCAGGGTCGCGGAAATGCTGGAGCCTACCCCAGCTGCCTTCGGGCAGTAGGCGGGGTACACCCTGAACTGGTCGCTAGCCAATTGCAGGGCACACATAGACAAACAACCATTCACACCCACAATCACGCCTACGAACAATTTGGAGTGGTTGCTATGAATCAGCGTTTCACCTAGGGCTTCATCAGGCTATTCATCTTCTCCATATATATATATATATATATATATATATATATATATATATATATATATATATATAAGAAGAATATATATTTATTTTCCCCCCTCAAAAAGTGTTATCCCTAGGATGCAACCCTCAACTAGCACCTAAATATGCCCTCTAATGGCTGTGAGCGGCATAGATGATGACATCACAGCCGTTTGGACTCTCAGTAAACAACCTGAAGCAATGCCGTAGTACCTTTGCGTTTCTCACCTTGATTTTGGATATACTTTTGAAAAGTGTTTCATCTAAATAGCCAAAGTTCTTTAATCTTTTTTCAATGAATTAAAGAAACTGAGCTGCTATCAAGCCCAACAAAAACAAGAGGAAGAATAAGATATTTTCATATGCACAACGGCAATCCGGGATTTGCACAATAAGTAGAAGAAAAATCAGTTTGTGACACACAATATCATTAGGGTGAATGCTCGATTCTCAGCACTTGCACAATAACTCTAAATATAGCAGCAGGATGTTGGCGGTATTCTGGAAAGTAATTACTTCTTCGCTGTTGTCTTAATGACGACCGCATGGCCCCCACTGACGAACGTCAGTCATTACAGACGAGACGAGGCGAGGAACACCTGCTACTTGAATCTACCACAGTCGAGCTTAGCAGCACGGACGTTAAATGTCGGAACAACATCTGCATCTTAAGTGAACAGCAGAGGCTGAAGGGAAAGCTGGCAGAAGGAGGTCACGTAATCCAGCCTCCTCGACTCAGCAAGCAGAGTTTGCCTGGATGCGAGCTCAGATGTTCTTGGCACAGGAAGGCATCTGTAAACCCGGCAGGCTGGTTGCAACAGCTGTTGTTGATTGTCTTTCCTGTAAATTAACGCGATAAACGTCCATAAAGTCGCTTGATACTGTCGGAGGGAGAGTGCTTACCTGGCACAGAAATGTTCTTTGTGTCTTCAAGTTTCAATCAAGCAAGACACAAAGATACGTTTTGGAATAGCTCCATGGGAGATTCTGAAGCAAAGGCATCTTTACATACAACTAAGCAACCGGGTTTTTGGAGCTAGAACTTTCTCCCCTGTCGACTCTGCATCAAGCGGTATGGGTCACAGCGTGTCCCAATCCAACCTAGGAAGAATAGGTTTTGATTTCATTGAAATGCAGACTTGATTTATGCTATTCCTGAGCAAACCACTTCCTGGTTGGCATAGTGAAAGATGGATTAGGAGAGTATTATCGTGAGTTAAATACTACCCTGTTGGTTAATGGTAAAAATAATACAACTACTTGATTTCTCAGCATTCCTCATTGGGCACAGGAGAGTGAAGTGTTCTCTGGGAATAGTGTCTTCTGATTTGGTTACAAGGGTGGTTACAATGTTTCCTGACTTGACTTAAGATGCTTCCTGACTGGTTTACACAGGAAGTAACCTGTTAACTCGTTCACTGCCAGCCATTTCCCCTGAAGCAACCCCCTTCACTCCCGGCTGTTTTACTGGATTTTGACAGATTTTGCAAGGCCCACAGAATATTGTGTTCTATTGCTATAAAAACATGGAACCAAAAGAAAGATTAGAGTCTCCTCTTTCATCAGAAAATCGTATTGTATCTGTTTCCGTTTTGCAGCAATTAGCATTAGAATATAGCAAAGTTTCATCATTATTCACAAACCTGTTGAACACACTGGCAAAAAGAGCTTGTTGCAACATGGCCCTGGCTGATCTCTTATACTCTGCTGCCACCTGCTGGCCGTTTTTAAAATAACTACCATTGCTTCAAGTCCTCGATGCCCACCTCTGCTCTAGCATAAAAAAACATTAAAAACCGTGTAACTACGTTTTTGGGAGTGAAGGACAAAGTATTAAAAACCGTAATTATACGTTTTGAGGTTTAAATGAGCTAAGTGATTAAGTATTGACTATGAAATAGTGTTGCTTGATTTGCCTTTTGGGTAGAAACCAGTATCTAATTGTATTACAGCGATCAAAGTGCCATTTGATTGATTAAGTAAAGCTTAAGATATAGGGAGTACTACCTGATTTCATTACATGAATGTATTAAGTCCTTCTGTGTTTTTTAAATCATTTTAAGTCTTGAGTGTGAGGCATGAACATCTTTGCTTGAACATCTCGTCTGTCAACAATGTCGGTGCACTGCACTGTTGCTTTAAATATTGCCGCAAGAAAGAATTGTGGGTAATTTGAACTCCTTTCCTTTTGTAAAGGTTGGTCAGGAGTAACCTTTGCTGAAGGTGGCATAAAGGACAGATACAGGCACCTTTCCCAAACATTTTTTTACTGACTTTCGCATCATCTCACTCAGATAGGATAGCAAAAATGCAAAAATAAGTATCAGAAGAAATTATCTGGTTACAGGAAGTCAGATTTTTCCTGATTGGTTAGAGAAAGTCAAGTACCTCCTGATTGGGTTTGACTGAGTAAGGTGCTTCTCGATTAGATTACCAGAAGTCAGTTTTTTTCTGTTTTTGACACTGGAATTTAAGTGCTTCCTGACTGTGTTACAACAACAAAAGTGCTTTCCTGATTGGATTGTAGAAAGAAACATGCTTCCTGATTGGGATAAAATAAGTAATGTACTGCCTGGTGGTGTTAAAAGAAGTAGGTTACTTCGCTATGAGGTTACAGGAAGTCAGGTTCGTCCTGGCTGGGTTACAGAAAGTCAAGTACCTCCTGATTGGGTCAGACTGAGTAAGGTGCTTCCTGGTTGGATTACAGTTAATCAGGTTCTTTCTGTTTGGGATACCTGAACTAAAGTGCTTCCCATTGGGATTACAGAAAGTAATTGAATGGGTTACATGAAGTTATGTGCTTCGTATTTGTGTTACACAAAGTCATCTTCTTCCTGATTGAGTTGCATGAATTTAAGAGCTGCCATATTAAACTACAGTAATAAGGGTATTAAGACAGAAATGGTACAATGTCATCAGATTAACAAAACAATCTTCACCTTTTGTGTTAAAGAGACGGGACCTCTTGCAGTTGTAAACCACCTCTTGTTGGCAGTGCTCTGACCTCGACACGATTGTGTGCAGTTGCTCCGGTGAGGCGCCGTAGTCGAGCACCATGATGTGAGGTCTCTGCAGTGATGAGGTCTGGACTCGGACTGGAGAGGTGCTGTTGTGGGCCAATACCGTCCAAACTTTCTCTTCTACAAAAACAAGTTTATGTGAGACCACAAACACATTTCAAACAACTTCTACAAATTTCCCTACAAATAAAAATATACATTTTCAAGCAGGTTTGTGTTTCAGAACAACAATTAAATTACTGCTGCAGGTCTGACTCACCGAGTCACTTCTATTAAATAATTAACCTTCCCATCTAGCGTTTTTTTTAAATCTGCACACAGTGCAGCTGTGTGTTTTATAACGCTACGCTTCAAATGTGATTACTCGGCTCAGTTGCACCATCTAATTCTGCAGTCCACTCATAAATTAATTGGTCATGAATCTTGTAACGACTGCCAGCAGAGAGAGGTGTCGAGTGAACTGACAGCTGCGGTGTATATTACATTGTCTTTTGGTGAATGGTTCTCACCCAGGCCCAATCTCACGGGATGGTTTATGACTTTGTATAAGGTGTAACAAAGCATTTTCACAATCTCGAGTCATTTTTTACGATGGCGTATTAAGGCCACGTATAAATATACATATTTTTAGAGGGTGGGGGGCAATATTCCTCGAAAAAAAGCTCATTATCAAAGACTTTTTTGCGAGTTTATAAAGTGGCAGATTTGCAAGAGTAAAACTCAAGAAATACACAAAGTGTTGCTATATTGCTGTTTATAAAATGAAAAGGCAGGATGGAGACGGATTCATTCTTAATTTAAACTTAACTCATACACGGCAGCTAGAGCGACATTTCCTGATCCCCTACTAGCTGACTAACACTAACCAATCAGAAGCTAGCATACTTGAGGTAAATGCAAGTGACTAAATGACGGAGAGCAGCAGATTCGACACATCAACTTTGATGTCCAAAAAAATACCAAAATGTAAGAATGTGTAAATAATAATTCTGGAAACATAAATGTACAAGTAAATATTTATGTTTTAAAATGAACTTAAATGCTTGATCGTGAGGGTGTGGACCTTTAGAAAGCAAGGCGTCTTTGTCGCTGGCAGTATCAAACGCTTCAAAGAGTGAATGCTTAATATCATATGGTTAATATCTGCTAAAGCAATTACTATCTCCACATTTGAAAAGTCGACCGAAAAGTATTGGCACAAACATCCGAGTATTACCCAAATGTATTTCTCGTAAGTTTCTGTGTATTTTTTTCTTAAAAATCTGCCACTTTATAAAGTCACAATTTTGTCACTTTATAAAAGTGGCAAATTTACGAGTTTTTTTTCGGAATATTGCCCCCACGCTCTAAAAAATATATATTTCTACGAATATGCCGTCGTAATTTTTGGATATTCCAAACACTGTTCATTGAAAACACATAACATTTCGCGGACCAAAGGTTTGAACTCATCCGAAACCTCCAAATAATCTGACCAATACAATAATTATGGGTATCGGTCCGATTGAAAATCTCTTGATTATTTCAATTGTGCTAGGTGGCAGTTATAAATACTGATATGACTGCATAATTATATACACACACACATACACATATGTGCATGTGCATTAAACTTTGTGTATCTTTTCGAATCAAGTTGCCGGTCATCATAAATAACCCTTAGAAAAAGAAAAAGGAAAGTGCAACAGTAACACATTCAGTGTTGCGGTTCGTTACTCATTCTTCGACAGGACCGAATTGTCTTTTTCTATGTGTTATCTAATAATAAATACAAATCTGTAAATCATCCTGGATATACTTAGTGAATGTCACCATAAATTGCTTGTACTCCAGCCTGGAGGATGACGCTAGCTTGTAATGCAGACATATCTCAGCATCACAGACGAGGCCCATCTGGGCATTCGCTGACATTTACCATCCCTGCAAAACCTAATTAATTCCCCTCTGCACCTGTCAGTACACCCCCGCCCCTCCTGCAATCCTCCTTATGAAAACTAAGAAAGAAAATAGCAAACAAACAATATTTCTAACTAGCTAATCCTTTGTTTGTACAGTAAAATTAGACAAGGAGTCCATCTTAACTGTGCTTGCAGTACATGGTGTGTGCATGTTTACTCTTTCTTAGAGAAAATCCCCACTCACGTCATGATTATGCATATCAGGTCGTCATGCTGAGAGCTATTTGCATCCGGGATGTATTTGGATAATTGAGGTCAAGTCGAGGGATCGGAAGTAAAGCTAAGACCAAAAAAAAAAAAAAGACAGAAGAGACAGTAGCATATTGTCTCCTGCGGTGCATCTAACTTTGCGAAGTTGAGACATTTTCTGGCCTGTCGGGCTGTGCAATTAATCGAAATTCAATTACAATTTAAATTCTTACACTCCACAATTACAAAATCAGCATAATCGTAAAAAAAAGAAAATTATTCTGAATACATTTTTTGGAGTTGTTTAAATGTATAAATTTGCACCTTTTTTAAACTTTAAAAATTTTGCTTCATCCAAAAGGAACTTGCATAATTATAGTGTTTACATATTTTTGTATTTGTCTTAAGATTTTTGTATTTGTTCTTTATGTAACATTTTGTTGTTTTGTACCAAAAAATAATAATAAATGATCGTCCTACTGCACATTGCAAATGCTGCACTCCAACTTCAAGTTTTTGCCAACATAAATAAATAAATAAATATATATTATTAGAAATTCTGTTTGGTCCAAAAAGAACATAGTGTTTCTTTTTTTTCTTTTTTCGGGCTTAATATTTTTACATGTGTAAAAATGTTCTTTTGTACCCCCCCAAAAAATAAAAATGATCGTCCTACTGCACAGTGCACAAGCTGCACTCTAACTTCAAGTTTTTGCCAACATAAATAAATACATAGATACAAATAAATAAATAAATATATTATTATAAATTGTTTTTTTGACAATATATGTGAGAAACAGTGTTGTATTTATTCAAATGTTTCTTAAGTATTTTAATATACAATTTGTCCAAATTCTGTCCTTGGTTTATTACCCCCCCCAAAAAAAAAACAAACACTGAACACTTTAAGATCTGGAATCATGTTGTCCTCGTCACGGGAGTCCTCACCTGTCATGTTACAGTACACCTGCGTGGCCCCTAGGGGCCCGCTGCCATCTGGGTCGATGGAATAGAAGCCAGAGGAGCCGCCGGTCAGTTTATAGGCTTCGCAGGATGACTCGTAGATGGCTGAAAAGGTAGAACTATTTTAAACTCTAATAGTCCCATTAACTCAAAATGAAAAATAATACAAGGACTTTATGACCCTGATGTGATTTCATCGAACGTTTCCTGATCTATATCTTCTACGGCTACTTTGTGGCTGACCTCTGTCTTTGTACACCAAGTTTGAAAGAGGGCAGCGCCTGCTAATGAGTTTTATATACTGTACTTGCAATTGAAGAATAGCAATAGAGAAACTAGTACTATGTACAGCGCGTACACCCACAAGCCACAATTTGCAAACCTCATTATGAGAATCAGAATCAGATTTCTTAAAAACACACAAGGAATTTGTCTTCATGGAACAGGAAGCCTGGCGGTTCACTAGACGGTGCCTCAAGTTTCTTAGATAGAAAAAAAGAAAAATGAGGAAGAAGGGTGGGGGAAAAACTCAATGATTCAAAAAGTCAATGACAAATAGTTTTATAGTTTTTACAATTACTTTTGACATATACATCCAATGTTAATTTCTTAGATATGGGACACAAATGACCGGCATTGTATTTTTGCAATTGTAGATTGCTGTTGTGTTGAAATAGATTGCGTCATTCTGAGGGCTGCCTCACCTTTATGCAGGTATACCTAATGTTGCTGCACTTAAAGAAGCAAACATTCTCATGGAGAATGACTATACAAAATAGGACATGCACAGCCTAATAGAAGGTAATGTTGATGTTCACTTGTAATGGCTGTATACTCAGCTGGGAAGCTTCAGCATCAAAACATTTTACATTTACATTTATTTGGCAAGGAGCTTTTTGTTTGTTGTTTGAACAAGATGTATCCAAAAAGTTCTGAGCGTATTAAGATGAAAGCTCCTGGCATTAAGCCAGGGAAGACTTGAGGTGATTTTTGATGTTGATCCAGGAGTTGTTTCTTTTTCTACTCCAAGCTGGGAGATGATGGGCAGTTTCACATAATAATTATTTTTTTTTTTTTTAAAGTAACTGGCAAACTGCAAGCTTCAGTAAGAACAAACACAAAACTGCATTAATCTTATATTATACAGATGCATTTAAAATACTTGTAGCCAGAGCATTATATAATGACATTCAATGGAATTTACAGCGTCAGAACATGTGATTTGTTTTTTCTTTGTTGAGATGCCACCACAGAAGTGATAATTCGTTATATAAATATTACATACACAATTTCATTTTACCAAGGAGATATAAATAGCATGAAGCTAAACAGCTAGCATGAAAGTGACATGACAATTACATTTGGACTATCCATTACTCTCCATTTAGGGTATTTTCTGTGTATTCAGTTTACAGTTGTAGCTTATAATCGAATCATGAAATAGGATTATTTCACTTTATTGGTTTCACTGTATACAAATTATTGTGGTCATAGAACTGCCCTATGAGCTGTTTCAAATATTTTGGATGTTTAGGGGCTTGGAAAAAAAAAACCTCTAAAAACTAGACAAAGTGCAATTTCTGCAGAAATTGCGCGGGAATGCTATGATTTGAATGCATGTGTTTATGAAGTAAAATGAAAGATAAATTATGTGAAAATTACACATTTTTAATTGTAGTTAAATGACAAATGAATAAAAAGAAAACTTGAATGGGAATCTGTCTAGGGTGGGATTTAACCATTTCAGATAAATTATTATCCATTTCCCTGATAGCAGTATCAGACAACTGGCAATGATGATCAGTTGTATGTATGGAAGTGGGCATGGAAAGTGGTACCCATTGAAAATGAATGGGGAAAAGTTGATATTTAACATTAAATTGTGCGAATACTGTAAGTAATGTGGAATCAGACGATATATGCCCCGGGTGGTGTGAATTTTTGAAGCAAGTTAAAATTTAATCAGTGTAAATTGTATTAAAGTATTATGTTGGAGTTTGTTCATGGCAAACAAAAGTGCTTCATCATTCCCACAATTAGACACACCAATCAAGTGTGCAAGTGTTTCTAATGCTGTGGCCACAAAGTGCAATAATTTCAAGGCTTTGCTAATACATGTTTTGGATTTTTCAAACGAAATGATTTTGCCCCCAAGTGGCGTGCATTAATTTAGCAACGTTCCTGGCTTTTCCTAGCAGCCACTAGTGGGAAAAGTTTTGCTTTTAGGGGTCACTTGAGTTTACGCTACTTAAGTGAGCAGCAGATAAGAGTGGAAGTATCAGGATTTGAAAAATGTAACCTATATGTGCCTCTCAGAAAGATGCTTTATTTATTCTCACCTGTCATCCACGGTGGCCGTGCTTTTAATACATACTCATTTCTGCCTATTTTTAATTCAAGGGATGCTCCCGTCTGTCATGTTCCATCACACACATTGAAAAAAAGAAAAGAAAAGAGGTTTGTGTTTGGCAGCATAAAAATAAGTGAATCAGTATTCTGGAGCAAGAGATACAGGCATCTGCATGGCAAATGTCAAGGTGATGATACAGATTGTCAATATATAAATATTAAAAACAACAACAACAACAAATATGTCAAAAGAGTAGGGAAGTCTAAAAAATACATAAATGCTATTTATTGCCTGCACAACAAACCCACAAAGTCATCTTACCAAGTACAATCCGGATTTGTTACTATGTCTCGCTGTTGACGGAATGACATAGCTTCTGGGAGCAAAAGTTAATTTATACACTATATATGAAAATATAAAAATACTTTTTTGTTTTTCTGTCTCTCTGTCTGGCCCGGTACCAAATGAGGCCGTGGACCGGTGGTTGGGAACCCCTACTTTTGCTCATTTAGAAAGGTGGTGTTTTGTTCCAAATAATGTCACTGATCGAGATGTAAAGAGCTGTACATAAATGCTGGAGTGTTGATCTTTTGATGTCAAAACCCAAACAGCAAAAATAAAGCGGCAACGGGGAATGTAGATCTGAACAGGCAGCTAGGAAGGTGACAAAAATGAAAGCAACTCACAGTCGTGACAGGTCGCCCCCGAGTAGCCTGTTCCGGAGCATTCACAAGAAAAGGTGCTCCACGTCTGCGAGCAAAGTCCACCGTGCTCGCACTTGTTGGGAACACACCTGCCACACAACACCAGCACAGCAACACATTAAAAAATGTCGGTCATACAGTATGCTGCCAATGTAAAGTATATTACAAATAAGACTGTGAGGCAGTTCTTTGACCATTCAGATTTCACATTTATCATCACAAGGCCTGAGAGCTGGCCCTCGTTGACGTCAGCATTTTTCATCCTCGAATCGGGTGGCCAGAGCAAGTCTTATTCAACGAGCACAACATAAACTAGTTACTCATTATTAATGTGAATAGTTTGTTTTATTGTTTAAATGTTTTAATTTTAACGGTTGACAAATGACATAAAGGACATGACTCCCCTTCACATTACATTATGTAATATGTTGCCAGAGGTGCAAAATCCAGGTCCAGAAAGTAAAAACCCTGCCACAGTTTGGCTTTAGCCCCTAGTACTAGCTAGCTAGTGTTAGAAAACAATTCTCTGTTTTCTTGCGTGTTGAAATAAAACTCAAAGTTGAGATCTAGTGAAGAGGTTTCTTGCAAGCTTTATTATTTAGAAATTTCTAAAGCCACTTTGGACCCTTGCTGAATCAGAAGTGGTCGCAAAATGTGCCCTTCTCTCTCCGCTCCTCCTCACTTATACAAAAGCAGTGTTTACAAAAAATACTCTCCCCCTGTCATCCTGTCCTTGTTGTCAGAGTGAAATACACAAACAGATAATACAACTTCAGTTCCTATCTTAGTCCACTCCATATGTGGGTAAACAATTGGTCCCGGCACCTCCTGGACCAGGTAATTTATGGACATACCTCTGCGTGCACTTCCAAACATTCCTCATTTAGATAACTCAGAAACCTTACTAGCCATTCCTTTCCCAGAGAAGAGAACAATGGACTATAGATTGAATAACATATCAATTAACTGTTGTCTTATTATTACACAGCTCTAACTAAAATCAAAACGGTTAAAATATAAATCGAAACAGTAAAACAATGTTAATAATGTTAACACTAGCTAGCTCCCTAGCAGGTAAACGAGCACCGTGGGAGCTAGCTAAAGAGCTAGCTAACTAGCACCTGAGGCTAAAGCCAAACGGTGGTAGGGTTTTTACTTTCTGGACCTGGATTTTGCACCTCTGGTATATGCCATTGAAGCTAAGACCAATTGTTGTTTTTAAGTTTATTATTAACAGTGGTCGACTTGTGACAATCAATAATGTTTAATAAAATGAGACAAGTGTATCTGCAAGACTCATTGCCAGATTACACGTTAATCATCAATGTTAGGAAAGTGTGTAAACATTTTACGATTAATGTTGGTTAATGTATTTGTAGACTTGCGTAACAGTTTATTATTATATTTGCCAAGCATAAGCTGGCATAAAAAGCAGACTGCATAACGACTAGCATTAAAATGTTATTTTGCTATCCATTACTTTTAATTACATGTCTGTCAGGCATCTTCAAAGGATGACTGATAATTAGGTTAATTTGTTTTTATTTATCTTTATGGTACGGTACTTGGTTAAATTAAATACATATATTTAATCACTAAGAATATAACTTAATGAATGTGACTTCAAACATGGCATGCACGGTTAGTAAAAAAATGTGAAGGCAACAGTTTGGCCCTAGACAGATTATTGCCATTATTTCCTATATGAAAAAACAAAACATCTATAATGGAACAGATTGCATATAATTATTATTGTGCTTCATGTTTTATGCTTTAAGAATACTTAGTGTTTCATTCAATAGAATAAAATGTCATATTCAGATTAGGCAGTTGATCAAGTATGATACAGGTAAAAGTTAGCACTTGACATTAAGGTAGAAAATGAAGCTTAAAACACCTCATCTGAACTAATTATAGTTTTGATCCATATGGTGCGCGATGGCTGTTAAAATGTCAGCAATTCTTGAGTAAATACATTTTCTTGTATTGGAACTGCAGTGTGTTTCTTGGTGATGAAAAAAAAAAAAGTTATGTTGATAGAATTATATTAATTTATTTATCTATCTATCTATCTATCTATCTATCTATCTGTCTATCTATCTATCTATCTATCTATCTATCTATCTATCTATCTATCTATCTATCTATCTATCTATCTATCTATCTATCTATCTATCTATCTATCTATCTATCTATCTATCTATCTATCTATCTATCTATCTATCTATCTATCCCCGCCCCCACGAATCGGCGCCGGGGGGATGGGGCATAGCAACGCAGACCCCACCTCCAGCCGCGTTGAAGGGCGGAACACTGGGAAGGGAAGGAGAGGAGGGAGCACTGGGGGAGGGGCAGTAATCCAGAACCCCAGGCCCGGCGGGGAAAGCCTTATATACTGTAAAAATATAATATAAACCCATTATGAAAGGTTTCAGTCGCTTAACTTTCGTGGAGGCCTGACTGATGTTGTGTGAATGTGTGTGTCATTGATTGTCTGCCTACCCAAGCCCAAGGTTAATCCTGCCTTTAGGCAAGCTAGGATAGCGACCCGGAACAGACAAGATATAGAAAATGGATGGATGGATATTTTGAAGATGCAACTGATTACTCCAATGTAACATTCATACATTTTGTAATGAACTAACATCGGATAGGTATTTTGGTGCAAGAAGCCAAAAGTTGTTTTGATGTCATCCCTTATACTGCTTTCAGTTTATAGGGCATCATAGTCACATGATATCTAGGGATAATTGAATAACTGTGATGATTCAAATGTTTTTTGTTTGTTTGTTGGTTTTTTTAACTTTTGGTAAGTTGCCTCATTTCCTAAAATAGGGACCTTAAACGTCATCATTTTCCATTTAAGTTTTGTGAACTTATACAAAATCAAACAATACCTTTTTTTCCCCTTGACCGCTGATTACAGTTAAATCCCGTGTAAAATATAATACACAACTAACGGCTAACCCTGGAGCCGCAGCTGGCAACAGGCGCCGTATAATCCAATAATGTCAGCATGGAAGGTTTTTGGTGTCCTTAATTAGCAATAAACTTGATTTCACGACTGACAACGTTGTGTTGTTGATGTGACATTCGTGGCAAAAGTTTGCAAGACACCACAACCAGAGTGACTAAAAAAAACAAGTAAAGTCTGGTCACGCTGTGACACGCTGCCGGGAAGAACTTCAAAATAAAAGGGACCAAGGCACGAAAGTCAGTGTATTACTACATTCTGCGTGTTCCGTCATGGATAGCATGAACTATTTTTGCTGCTTATAGCTTGACTTATAGCTTGATGTAAAAAATTTGGGGTGATTTTTTATGATTCTGTGTATAGTATAGTGGGACGATTTTATATGGAAAAAAATGTGTCTTGTTCACAGGATTTAAATGTATTATACATTGCCATACAATCCAGAATATGCCTTTTAGCCACATCAATTTACAATATTCAACTTTTGATCGTTATCATTCTTAGTGCTTCACTGCTTCTCTACTCACTAATGGCATGACGTAAAGTACCTATTGAGCTTCCATAGTTCATTCTGTTATCAGGTGGCTATCTTGTTAAATGCCAGCATGCAAACTGTTTGCATGTTACCATTCAAAGCATCTCAATCAGCTCCAGCACATCAACATCTGCCGATGAAAAAACAGGGCAAGCCACACAAGTTCATTTAGACATTTTTGGGGATATCTACTTATTGTTATCAAAAAAATTACTATAAGTAATAAATACTGCTCAGTTTCTTTGTTCTCTGGAGCATAAACTCCATTGTTTGTTTATTCACGCTGGCCCTTGCACCAAATCCGCAGGATCCCTCTTTACTATCATTCTTTATTCTCCCATTTGGAGCACAGCTAAAAAAAAAAAAGTACCCAAAAAAAGCACAATAATTCACACAGTGTCCTTGTCCAGTTTTGATAAAAGGCTGATCTTGTTAAGAGAATTCCCCTCACCTTGACACCCCAAGAGCCGCCTATTGGATTTCAACACAATGAGTAAGTCCTACATCCTCTTGATTGATATGATCTCTTGTTTTCAAAGCACACATCTGTAATTTCAAACACTTTCGCCCAAGTGAGGCGTCAGAAACGACACAGCTATCGGATTGCGGCTTAATTACGAGCTATTCCTGTCGTTGTCTTGAGAGACACAGATGGATTGAGTCTGCCGTTCCCTGCAATACCCAGCATGCATTGTTGGTCACAGTGAAGTCACTAACATCTGTTTAGTTGACTGAGTGAGTAAAACACACCACAAGAATGACATCACTCCCTCTGACCGCCTGTTTTAATGATAGAAACAACATTACAAATCTCACAGACAACACAAATCCCAATAACACCCTTCCAAGTCTCACTGTCAATGCCTTGGTGAACAGCACACGGAAGGCTATCCTGACCTGTTGTCCACTTGGGTGAATCCCACCATACAGGCACTGAGCTGGGGGCAATAAGTATGTTGATGCCTCTCAACAGGGTCAAGTCTAATGTGAGATACAGTTCAACCTCTCTCAAGAGGACTAGTACCAAGCTGTGTGTTGAGGTGAGCCCGACTGCATCTAGTCAGAACTTCTCGACCCCATACACCAGCTCATTCTTCTTCCCAGCCAGAGAGGTGACATCCCAAGTCCCTAGAGCCAGACCGCCGATGTCCCCCTACCTTTGCCCGCCACCCGGCTCTCTATGTTCATGCTCTCCTTGGTCCCTTCCACAGGTGGTAAGCTCACAGGAAGGGAGATCCACATTACCTCATGGCCAGACGCTGGCCGGTCAGCTGACGCTGGTCATTGAGGTCCAACTCCAAGTGACCTGTTTCTGCGCATGGCTAAACATCTTCAAATGTTTTTGTCCGTGGGGGGGTTCATAGATGTGCTTTGTTTGGGACCCACCTAGCACCTGTTTGGTGACTTACCTTATAGGATCATTGGCACACACAAACCCCTCCACCACGATTGAATAATGGCAAGGGGAAGAGTAACAATTACGTTTTTATTGTTTAACTGAAGTAGCCTCATAGTACACAAAAGCCAAGGTCACAGCAGTGTTTAAAGCAGAAAACTCATGCAAAACATGCCTCATAATTTCATCGATCTTGTAGATATGTTACAGAGTCCGATGGTGTTATACTGACGGCTATCTTAAATTAAATGTAGTGAGACAAGTGAGGAGTGAGCTTTACCATCTTCAGAGCTGCCAAGTGTTATGGATTGTCCATATTTTGTTATCGAAACCACCAAACCCTGCCGCGTTACACCCAATACTCCAGTAACGTATTGTGTCACTGCTCATCCATGAGCAGTGAAGTGGTAGCGGAGGAGTCCAACGTTAGCTTAAAGCTAAAGTCTTGAAGCTAACCCTGATCGCTGTTATTCATATCCGGCAGCGTAACGCTTGGTCGCTTCGGTGACATAACATGTTACTGCTCATTTATGTGCGATGTAGCTCGCAGTAGTAGTGGAGTCCAACGTCTTGATGTTAAGCCCAATTGCGGTTATTCATATCAGGCAGCGTAGCTGATAAAATGGGATGGAATAAAGCCTCAGTTGAAAAAGCTAAATTATGTCGCATTCATCTGTCTTCCACTGTCACTGTTAAGTCACAGGAACGAGAGGTGACCAGCACGAGTACTCCACTTCTCTGTGTGTGTGTGAGTTAACAGATTTTAGTTGTTAGCTTTTCATTCTCTTTTCTGAATGGATTTTGAGTGATGCTTTTTTTTCCCTAGCAGGTGTCTCAGTCTTTTTCGCTTAAAATCACACCTCAGAGGAACTGAAAGAGGTTAATGCCATCCTCTAGTCGCTTAGAAACAAAAATCAGCAATGCTACGTGATGGCATAATCCAAATGAATTACAAAATTTAAATGAATCAGTTGGGGGAAAAAAACACATGCATGCACAAGCACACAGCCAGCAAGTAAACAAAGTGGCTCTATCATATCTTATCCGGTGTGGTCTTGGCGATCGCCTTGCTGGGAAGATTTTCGGCACGTAATTCAAAATCCATGAAATACTCATTTAATATGTATTGATTCAAGGAACCGTTCATCGTGACATGTATAATATATTGTTTAATACAACATATTAAAATATTTAAAAATTCATCCATCCATTTACTTAACCGCTTATCCTCACAAGGATCGTGGGGGTGGGGGGTGGGGGGCGTGGGGGGATGGGGGTGGTGGGGGTAACTGGATCTTATCCCAGCTGGCTTCGGGCAGTAGGCAGGGTACACCCTGAAGTGGTTGCTAGCCAATCGCAGGGCATATTTAAAAATCTTGTCCTTTATTCCATTTTTTTTCTATTAACCGCTCCTAAACGTTATATTATGATACAGCCCTTGAAAAAAAATATTGCAAGACAACAATGGACTTTTTTGTGTGGGTATATTTATCATTTCTCATTTTCCACAAATAAATGCTCAAGATGACAATAGTTTTGCTTGGAATTTTCAAGTCCTGTTTTCAGTAGCTTATAGACGAACACATTCATTTTTCTCCAATGTACATTAACAAATTCAAATAAAATGATGTACAAGTAGTCTACTAATCTTTTCCATCCATTCATCCATTCTCTGTACCTCTTATCCTAGGGTGACCAAATGTTCACTTTTGCCCGCAATGCGGACATGTCCACTGTTTTTTTTTTTTTTTTTACATCTTTTCTGGGCCTCTGTTTGTTTTTTGTTTTTCTCATAAAATCATGACAAGGCCAAGATTTCATTGTGGGACAAATAAGAGATGGAATGCACCATGTTGTTATTGCAACTGGTAGGCTGCGGACTGCTCTCAAATCGATTGAGAGGGGTCAAGGGAAACAAAAGGAGTTTTGTGTGTGCATGTTATTTTTTATAGTAAAAAAATTTTTAAACTAAAAAAGTTCATCTTTTTACGTATCTGACTTCCTGAGCATTCAAATAAGGTCTTAAGCTCACTAGTACCACTCTGCAAACTAGAGACGTGTTTGCGGTGTGGGTTCGATCCCTGCTGCTGCTCCATTAAAAAAACAAACAAGAAGGTTGATCGCAGGGGGCAAAAATGGTTGGGCTTAAAAAAATTATGTCAATATTTCTTCATTTGTCAAGTTCATTTGTCAAGCGTTTATTATCTCGGGGCGGGTTGAGTGTTTTAGTTTTTAAGAAAACAAATTATGATCACCCTACTTTATCCTCACTAGGGTTTGGCTGTGTTAGAGCCTTTCCCAACTGACTTTGGACAAGAGGTGATCGCCAGCCAATCGCATGGCACATATAGTCCAATGCCAATTCACATTCACACCTAAAGGACAATTTAGAGTCTTCAATTAACCTACAATTTATGTTTTTGAGATCTGAGAGAAAACCGGAGTACTTGGTATGTTCGGAGAGAACCTGCAAACTCCACACCAGTCGCCTCTCGTAATATTTTGGGTATAAGTTGGGCATTAAACAGTATGTGTGTAGGATCCATAGAGTAGCAGTAGTCCCATCTCCTGGCTTCAATCCCCAGAGGAGCCACATTGTTTTTCATTAAATTCCCATACACGATTAACAAAGGATATCTTATCCGCAGCGGAAATATTAGCATTACATTAGCAGCCAGGCTTGATTAATGCTATGTGTTTTATCTCCTGGAAGACACATTACCTCCATTATAGCTAGGTAGAGCTGCACTGCATCCCGCTGATAGTTGTTTCTAATGTGTTGACCCTCATGTGCAACTGAATAAGATCACCAAAATATTAGGAACACCTGCAGTGCAGTCCAACACCACAGGTGGCCTCAACTGTAGCTAAAAATAAGCCTTAATGGAGGACTCCACAATAGTTATCTATGTTAGGTGCTGCTTTTAGCCCTCACTTTCTTGCTGCATAATGGCCCATAAACATTGCAGTAGCCCTAAAAGCCATAAAGTGTACACTTGCCGTTATTAAATGTAATTATTTCCTCACTTTTCAATCGTTAAAAAGTACACATTTATTGTTGTGGAGGGCGGCAGCCTAGTCGGCTAAAATATAACATGCATCTCCCACCTACAGTGGTGTAATAATAGCAGACTGTTTAGAAAAAAGTGTGTTAAGCTGAAAAACCTTAGCTCCATACATACACTGCACACTAATCCAAATCATCACACAAAGAAAAAAAATTACCAAAATATATTACATTTCCTTTAAGAAAATAAAGAAAAAGGCTTTTAATACTTTGCCATGCATTTCTTTACAAACTCTAGGATTTACTGAAAAAAACTTGAATGCTGTGTTTTTGTTATTCTGCAATCATTAAACTAATGTTTATTCTGCTTAATTTTTTGGTATTGACCTCAAAAACGGCATTTATTGTGTCAACTCAAGTTCTGTATTGGTTTGAATTATTGGGTCCAGTATCGCTGATAACAATACTTTTTCATTACTAGACAAAGTGCAATTTCTGCAGAAATTGCGTGGGGAATGCTGAAAAGCTGAACGCTATTAGCTGAATGCTAAGATTTGGATGCATGTGCTTATGAAGCAAATTGAAAGATAAATTACTTAAGTACTAAAATGTGGTCCAAGCGGGGTTTAAACCCAGGAAATTACTAAAGTACTAAAATGTGATTTGAACACAGGTAGGTACTCCATGGTGGAGGGGAATTGCCCTGACCACTGAGCTGACTTGACTGACGTTTGAAATCATAGCTAATGGCGTATTTATTTTTAAAAGTGTCATCTGATGCTGAAAGCTAACATGCATTTAATAATTTCAGTGAAATTATAATCCATTTCCTGGTATGATAGTCAGTTGGTATCCAACCATCGAATTTACAAAAAAAAAAATCCATGCGGAATTTGAACCCAGGTACTCTGGTATGGCAGATACTTGCTTTAACCACTGGGCTAACTTGACTTGTTCGAAAACATAGCTAATGGCGTATTTATTTGAAAAAGGGTCATCTGATGCTGAAAGCTAACGTATTTAATAATTTCAGGGAAATTATAATGCATTTCCTAATATGGTAGTCAGTTGGTATACATGTACGTCACTTAGCATAATGGCCATGGATATAATTGCAATGTACAGTCAAAAGTGGGATTCAAACCCACAACCTGCTGATTACTGGACAATGCACTTTACCAACTGCGCCACTGCGCAGTATCATAGAGCTGGTAGTGATGATAAGTTGTATGTATGGAAGTGGGCGTGGAAAGTGACAGAAAAAGTTGAATGTCTGTCCCATTGAAAATGAATAGGGAAAAGTTGATATTTAACATTAAAATGTGTGAATACTGTAAGTACCTAATATGAAATCAGGCGATATATACCCTGGGAAGCGTGAATTTTTGAAGCAATTTAAGATTTGAACGGTGTAAATCGGAAGTATTATGTGGGAGTTGTTACATGGCAAAAAAGTGTGCAGAATACAAATCTGAATAACATATGTGTGAATGCTTGGTAGCTAAATAGGACCAACATGAGAAATATTCCAAGACCACCCTGCTTGCACGACCTTTACTGTCTTCACAGTGGACTGTGGCTTCAATTACAAGTTTGTTGATCGTCTGATCTTTCTCGATGTTTTGATTTGGAATATCAAGCGCAGTATTCCCAATCAAATTGTGTGTATGGAAATAAAAGCTACAAGTCAATTCGGTTCAATTCCATTGTCTATTTAAAGCGCTAGGTTAAGATGCACAGTTAAAAAAACACATTACTGTACTCAAATATTCCACGAAGATTCCAGCCAGCCTCAACAAATCTTTTCAAGTAAAATTGAACCAACGAATGAAACAGTGGTGCTAACAATAGAATGAATGTCATATCCAGATTAAAAGTTAGCACTTGACATTAAGGTAGAATGTGAAAATCAACACCTCCTCATCCAGAGTAATTATAGTTTTGATCCAAATGGTGTGCAATGACTGTTAATATGTCAGCAATCCTTGCGTAAATATACTTTTCTTGTGTCTTTCTATTTGCTATTATGATGATGCTATATAATGTGTGTGTGTGTGTGGGTGGGGGTGTGTGTGTGTGTGTGTGTGTATATATATATATATATATAAATTCCCATCATTCTGAACCCAACTATATATAAAACAATAACATTATTAAATTTTAATGGGGTCATTATTTTGAAACGTATTCAAATTTTCTCGGTACAGCTGAGAGAAAAAAGGGATTTAAAAAAAATGATGCGTACATTTATATCTGTTGGTAGTCCCTGTGTCAAAAGGGAAGAAGCTGGAAAGCGGCAACATTCCCCAGGGAGTTAACGAGGAGGAAAAACAGCATCTTTACGAATATTCCCAGTCACATCCGGACCTTCGCGAAGGTGGTCGGCCCGTCGCACCTGTTTCAGCAGCCCTGCAGCTGAGCGAGCTAATGAGGGATGGCGCACCGCACGCCAGGCGGCGAGTAGCAAGCTCGTTAGCATAGACCTCTGCGAGGGAAGACTGTCACCCACTTTTGTTGCCGCTTAATTGGATGTTCCTGTCAGTGCATTTGCCGCCGCAATCGGGGAGTGTTTCGCCAGTCGACTTCCACACTGCACCCTGTACACTTTTGCTGCCATCTTGTATTGTGTTTGCCATTTGTTTAAATCCACAGTTATTTTAACACCACGAGCATTTGTCTGTACTCACCAGTATGACAAGCACTGACCCACATTTACAACCTTCATTTCATCACTTATCCATGGGAAATCTACTATGTCCAAGTTTGAACAATTTAATATTTTTCCAACAATCAATCATATTGGTCAGTCCCTACTTGTTCTGTTATTTTTATCCATCTATCCAACAATCCATCTTCTACCGCCTATCCAAGGTTGGGTCGCGGGGGCAGCAGCTTTAGCGGGGAAGCCCAGACTTCCCTCTCCCCAGCCACTTCAACCAGCTCTTCCAGCGGGATCTCAAGGCGTTCCCAGGCCAGTTGAGAGACAAAGTCTCTCCAGCGAGTCCTGGGTCGTCCCCGGGGCCTTGTCCAGGAGGCATCCGAACCAGATGCCCAGGCCACCTCAACTGGCTCCTCTCAATGTGGAGGAGCAGCGGCTCGACACTGAGTCGCTCCCGGATAACCGAGCTTCTCGCCCTATCTGAGGAAACTCATTTCGGGCGCTTGTATCCGGGATCTTGTTTTTTTCGGTCATGACCCACAGCTCGTGACCATAGGTGAGGGTAGGGACGTAGATCGACCGGTAAATCGAGAGCTTTGCCTTTGGACTCAGCTCCTTCTTCACCACAACGGACCGATACAGAGTCCGCATCACTGCATACGCTGCATCAATCCGCCTGTCGATTTCCCGCTCCAACCTGCCCTCACTCGTGAACAAGACCCCAAGATATTTTAACTCCTCCACTTCAGGATTTCATCCCCGACCTGGAGAAGGCACGCCACCCTTTTCCGACTGAGGACCATGGTCTCGGATTTGGAGGTGCTGATCTTGACCCCAACTGCTTCACGCTCGGCTGCGAACCGCTCAGAATTCTCCCTTTAAAGTCAGAATTCTGACTTTTAATGTCAGAATTCTGACTTTATTCTTAGAATTCTCACTTTAATTACAGAAATCTGACTTTAAAGTAAGAATTGTCACAAAGTGAGAATTCTGACTTTATTCTAAAAAATCTCACTTTAAAGTCAGAATTCTGACTTCAATCTCAGAATTCTGACTTTAAAGTGAGAATAACTTTAAAGTGTGAATTCTGACCTTATTCTAAATCAGAATTATGAGAATAAAGTCAGAGACTTTAGAGACAGAGACAGAGTTCTGATACTTTAAAGTCAAAATTCTGAGATTAAAGTTATATTTCTGAAAATCTTTTTTTTTCTCTCTTTACTGGCCCTAATCCTCTTCCGTAGAGAATAGGTTGAAAGCGAATATGTCAATTTTACACTCCACCTCTTCTTCAATCTCCGGAAGCCTTGTAGCATTACGTCTCCTCAAGATTTAAAGTCACAGTAAGAATATTGAGAAAGAAGTTCTCAATAGACAATAATGAGTGGACATAGTTAGGCTTGATATTTCAGCTGGCTTTTTGTACCAAACCATGCGCTGGTGTGAAAATGGGTCTTTTATTTTGCGGAGCGCTTTGAGCTTGTGGTCTGAAAGCACTAAATATAAATAACAATTATCTATTTATAAAAAAATAAGTGGACATTGCAGTGGAAGCACCGAATTTTAAGCCACGTTGGACAGTCAGGTGTTGTACACATAACATACTCATAGATTTAAACAAATGACTTTTGACACGAAAAAGCTACACCGCAATGATCGGGGCCAGTAGGGTGGATGCAGTAACTCATTTAGAGTAGGCATTGCCTGCGAACGCATTGTGTTTGATGGGCAATGCTGGCAGTGGTGACGCTCATGTCTTTACCATCTTATCAATGATGGTGAAATTAAATTTGCGCGTTTTCAGTGAATTAAATTAGCGACTGAACATGATTTTTGGGAGGTGTTGTGCTGATGTTTGGTTGTAATGTGGTGTTGGGTAACTCAAGAAACATGCCACTTTTGATTTCCTGAAAAGTGATCCTAGAGATGCGAGGATTCCGCCAAGCGACGATTTCTTCCGTGAAACTGTCATCATTATTCCCAACAGCCTATTCGGAGCGTTTCTATTGGTTGCACTGCTTCCAGAACTTGTATGTGAATGTTAGATTTTTGGTCTAATCCGATTTCAGCTTCTACAATTTGTGCTGACGTGGACAGTCTTATCAGCCCAAGCCCTGTTAGAAACTGTAGTGCTGACCGATGTAATTTAAACTGTATTCGCCACGAGACGGTTGCTTTAACCAATGAGATTTCAAATTCATCCTATCAGTGCCATTTTTCTGTACTTTGATTGGAGCAAAACTGGCTACGTCTAACTTTGACTCGAAGAACACCACTGAAGCCATCTGCACACATTAATAATCAGTATGATGTATTTTATTTATTTATTCATTTGTATTTATGTCAAAGTATTAGAAAAATGTCGATTCTGAACTGCTCTTGATAACGTGTGGGACATGGTTGCATGCAATTCAGTATGGTATTGATGTTTTTATAATTGCAACGTGATAGTGCAGATGGATTAAGTCAGGAAAATCCTCACAGAAGGATCAAGTACCAAATGTACAGCAAGCCGCTAATATTCCCAGGCTGTCAGGTGCATGCCAAAGCAACATTTAGCATCATAACCCCAAGCAGTAACAACATTTTAGACAATTACAGGCCTGAAGAAAGCCATAAAATGAAGGAAAGATAGGCACAAACGTCAAATGAGCTTAACCACAGAGAAAAACACTCCCGTTTCCATTATATTCAATAGATAAGTCTCTGACTTGAATATCTATATAACTCGAGCTAAAAAACGTAATTAGTGGGAGGGGGGGGGGGGGGGGCATATAAACAGCACTCCCCAGGACATGGACACAGATGCACACAACATTGTGGCAAAACCACACACCAGAGTCTAATGGAATGGTAATTATCGTTTACATAAAGTCAGATCATCCGTAATAATGTGCTTTAAAGTTATCTGCAACATGTGGTAACATGCTGTTCATCTGAGGGACAGTGTAGGTGCCTCAGTAGGTGCCGCTGTTTTGATCAAAGTGGAAATGGACTTAGTCATGTGTGAACAATCAGTAATTACCTGTTTTCTCTTTCCAATGTGGAAAAGTGGGGGATGAGGTGTTAATTTGTTCAGTGGACATAAGTTAAGTGGACAATGTACTTGGCGCCAATGAGAGTGGAGGTCATTATTTGAAAAAAACACAACATCAAAACTAGCATCTACCTGTCTGTGATGGTGCACGTGTCAAAGTGAAGATGGTTAAAGATTCCCAGCATGCCTTGCTGCACGAGACTGAGATTCACCGGCTGGCCGTTGATGGAGATAAGCTGCATGCAGCCCTGGAAGGCCGGCGATGGACAGTCAGCAGCTGGACAGCCTGGAAGGTAATGACACCATGTATGTTTTTGAGTTTTATTTTCATTTTCATCATGTGACCATGATGTCACATGTACTTCTGGGTGGCAGAAGATGGAGCCTTCCACTAGTAAAAAAAACAGCAACAAAAAACCTCTATGCCATTTGACAAAGTGATTGAGTAAGAGGGTAAATGGCTTGAATGGTTGGCCTATTTGCCTTCTTCTCTACCACATTAGTATGAATGTATTACATGTCAGATGAAAATAAGATATTATACAAGGTAAATTGCTTGAAAGGGAAGCTGTAATTTACATTTTAACAGGTAAGTTGATTAAAAAAATAGACGTGGTGGAAATTGAAACACATTAATTAACATGATCATTGAGGGACTGGCTAATTCATTTTTTTGTACTAGGATGAATGGCACAAACGCTCTTTTCATGATAACACTATAGATAGGTAGGTGACAATAGCTGGCGCTATTTTTGTGTGATCACGTCACACCAAGTCAGCTTGATCTCCTCTCAGAAAATCCAGTGTGCTCTGGCTGGTTAATTTTATTTTATTTTCTTAGGTATGATGCACAGGAGAATCTCCTCTCTTGCCCCCTTTTCCATTTCTCGAGTTGCAAGCAGTACATTGATGTCTATCACAGGCACGGCTTATTAAGTTATCTTTGAACCCCACGAAAGTGTTGAAAGGGAGCTTCTTTTTTTTAATGTAGCGACATATCTCCACTAATTTTGAGGTATTGAAGGACATGCTGATGAAGCCTTACCTAATTTATACAATGCTGACGAAAATAGTACGATGCCAACATTTTATTTTATTTTTTTTATCACATACCGTATTTATTGTTAATTTTGTATTTTCAAGATGCCGTTCTCATGATGCTCTGTTTGTATGACTGTTTTTCGAGACCCAAAGGAGATGTCGGTGCCGGAGTTGCCGTCCCGCGGGATAATTCCCGTCGTATATTGCGAGTAATGGTGTGGGAGGCCGGTAGCAAAATAACTTGTGAGAATGGTGCCTCTTTTTTTTTTTTTATATATATAATTCGGTCCACATTTAAGGAAAACGGTGAGGCCTTAATGTCTCAGATTCAAAAATGTATCACAGGACATTCTATTGTTTTGAATGTACAACAAGGGGTAATTTCTGCCCATTTTTTAAAGTCTTTAAAATAGCTTAATTTCCTTAATTTTTTACATTTTGTTCCTTTATTCAAGCTCTTTTCAGTGACATTGGTTTTGCTGTAAAAAAAGAAAGAAAAAGATTTTCATTTTTTGGGGGTTAAATACCTACTATAGAGCTGAAGTTAGCAAGCAGGCTAGTTAGTAAGCTAGCTGTTGCATCTTGCTAAAGAACACAGCAACACAACCAAACATTTTATACATTCCTGTGAGAAAAAGCTTAATGATATATTTTTCAGTATTTTCAGGTTTGGTCAGGTCTTGTGTTATGCTAGTTTTTTCTTTCTCCCTGCAGTGTTAGCGTGTAAAGGGGCTGTGATAGACCATTCATGGAGCTGCAAGCCTGGCTCAGACTCACCACTGGTTAGAAGTGCTGTCAGATTTTGTAGTGCTTCCATGTGTCTCCACTTTTCTTTTCTTTTTTATCTTAGTCCAAACATAAGCTAATGTCATAGTTTTTAGTTTAGATCAGTGGTAGTCATTATACCTTGGATAGGGTGACCAGATGTACCGTTTTGGCTGGAACAGTCTTTTTTTAGCCTTTAGTCCCACATCCCAGCGGATTTCGTCAACCTTATTGTTTTGTCCCGTTATTAGGCAGGTCCCGTCCTGGCGTCACGTTTTGTTTTGTTTTTTGCCATGTCTATGTCAATCCCACAGTTGCCATAGTGATTCATACAATAAACCCATTAAAAGAGAATTTAACAGTTAAATTCCTTCATATTTATTTCCAAATTCATGTTTGTGTTCTCATTCACATCTGCATTTAATCGGTAGCACAGTAGCAAGCGTTGACCGGAACTAGAACTCCTTCCTGCTGTAACATCTAAGAATCATGGGAAATGTAGTCCTACAATACACTGCGGTCGCCGCCACTCTGTCAGACAATGCAAGTTGAACTTTCTAGCGGTAGGCTACATTTCCAATGTTACAATGAATGTGTTAAACTTACATCTTTCATGTCGCGTCACACACTGGCTTTCATTAACAAAACGGTCCTTTGAGAAAAGTTGTTGGAACACGTCCTTCAAAAATAAAATGAATCCATTGTCTTCTCGAAGAATTGGACGACAAGTGAAAAAGCACTGGGATGCTCATTTGTGCACTATGAAGCCAAAAACCAAGCAACCCCCTTCCTGATCGTTGTTTCCTCATTGTTCTCCACAGAGCATTTGCGAGCAGGAAAATAAAAGAAGCAGCTAGCGTCTCGAATTTCTGTGGGTGTGACAAACCTTTACCAGAGGCGGTGCCACTAACCCAAGGGGGCGGGGTCGAGTGCACTTTTTTTTCTTTTCTTTTTTTTTTCTCGGTGCAGTGGTCGAGTGCACTTCCGTGTCTTGTTGACGTCACCAAGTCACGGAAGTTTAATTTGTCCGTTTGAAGCACACATTTTAGAAAGGAGGAGAAAGCTAAAGAAGTTGTGGACGGACTTTTTTCATACCTGTTTGGGTTGTAGACAGGCCGGTGATGCATATTATTATTAGAAAACACCACTAAAGTGCATTTTCATACCATGAGACCATTACATTTGGTGACATTTATTGGATATTTCATTTTAAAATTTTAGTTTTTCTAATTTTGAAAATCTAGTCACCCTAACCTTGGAGTCTATTGCTTGCAAACATTTTGAAAAGGTCTACACACCAACCTCCAAAGTAAAAGTTGCCTCTCGATTCCAGCGCCGCCGACAGTTCGATCTCAGACGGCGGCTCGCTATCCACCGTCAGACGGATGAGGAAATTGCTCGTCTCCAGACTCACGGAATGCCACAATCCATCATTGACTGTGTAATCTGCAAGAGAACCAATGAGATGGCAGCCAAAGAGTTATTTGTTCTGTCTTTCCGCTCTACGCGCCGCTCAAGGCGGCAACGAGTATACGGCAATTGATGTTGTTTTCACGGCATTCTTTTACAAGCTGATTAAATTCTGTTTGCGTGTCACCTTTCAGCTCACCTGGAGAGACCTCCGACTTGCGCCCGGAGGCGTGCAGGGTCAGCTGCAGCCGGCCGTTGTGGATGTGTAGCTGTGCTCTCTGGGGCCTTGGGCCAAGTGGCGCAGACAGCAGCAGCCCCTCGGCGTTCCACGTGCGGAAGTGGAAGCGGGCGGAGAAGCCCCCGGTGGCAGACGCTCCCACCGCTGCTGACGGAAGTGTCAGGAAGCTGCTGTTGGCGCTCAGGAAGGTACAAGCCGCCAGCTGGGGCTGTGAGCACGAGAAGGTCACGTTGCCCTACAGTGTGACACAGGCTCCAATTTACACCTCTTTTTAGGACAGCGTGTCTCATGTGAGATTGAATTCTATTTGTATGGAAATCGAGTTGACATGCTCGGGCACGGAACATATGGCTAAAGAGCCGCCAGTGAAACCTTTCTCTCACCCAGACCAAAATAATTAAAGTCCAACTGTTTCAATGAATCAGCTTGTAAGACTTTGATACAACGCCTGACAAATTTAAAACATCATATATCTAAGACTTTTTTTTGTGGAATCGTCATATTCCCATTCGGGAAGTCAGTTGGATTTCTCTTACTCACCAAATAATTAAAATTCCAACCGTTGGAGTGCATCAGCAGACAGTTGTACGCCTTTGATGTAAAATCATGACACCTTTAAAACATCATAAATCTAAGACTTTTGGTGGAATATTATTATTCCCTTTTGTGAAGTCAGTTGGATACATGACTTACTCTCACCCGGACTGAAATAATTCAATTCCAGTCATTTCATCAAATGAAATTGTAAGACTGCATAATCATGACACTTTTATAATATCATAAATCTAAGGCTTTTTTTTTTTCTAAGCAGCAACAGCCAGTCAAGCTTGTCATTCATATCATATTATCTGAACAAATCTCTTTACAAAATGACAGACTATTCAGATTATATACATAATTTTAACCCTATAAAGCCAAACGTATCATTATAAATAATTTCATGATTATAATGTTTTTTTCCCCCATTAAAACCCTAACGTATATGATCTGACACATGCATTGCAGGGATAATCCATTAGAGGGCAGTATCACCCAGGTGATGGCTTTACAGCGATCTTGCAAGATTGCCCCAATTTGTTATGTCTGTTTATTATATTTTTGACAGCTATAAATGTACACATTTAAAGCATTGTGACCAGATGTATCAAATACGACACAAATCAAAAGTCATATATGGAACTTGACCCCCCCCCCCCAAAAAAATAAAATTGTTTGTTAATGTAAGATTTTTGTTGTTGTGGCCTCTGAGTTGGTGATAAAAAAAAATTAAAAAACAGATGAAAAAAGGTTTGCGAGCTCTTCATTGTTGCTTTAATCACCACAGCAGTGTACAGCAGTGAATCCCCCCTCACATACAACAGGCTTCTCTTCCACAAACAGATTTCTGAAACCCTCTTGAAGTGGTGGCCTCAACCACCAACCTTAATTGAAGGGTGACCCCGCCCACATACAAAACACTTAACAAATATCTACATCACTGAAAAAATATATACACATAATAGAAATGCAGTTAACGTTGTGTTCTTACAAATCATGTTAATAATTCTCAAATAAACATTGCTTTACTGGCTGCCACTTGAGACAGTCCAATCAACTGGAATGAGGTGCAAATGGGCGCGCCTCCATGCTCCAAGTGCTCCACACCTTTCCAGTGAGGGAGGGTGGATTGCTCCCTCACAGTTACAAAGAATCCGATTTTTCTCTCATATATTTAATGTTTCAGGCTTCTGCTGTAGCTGATATATACAGTTTGATATGTTGAACATTCAAACTAAACAAATGTTAAACTTTTTGCTCTGGTCAAGAGCAACACAAAAAGAAAGGTTAATGTGAATTGTTCAACAAAACGTAATTTAAATCAACATTTCCTTTTTTTTTCTTAGTAAACTGAGCCACTGACTTGTTTCAAAATAATGTACCCAAAAAGGAAGTTACTATTTAACATGAAAAATAAATGGACATCATGGAAACCGATTAAAAATTCAAGTAAACTCAATGTCTATAATATTGTTTTTGGTTAAAGGTGCATTGTGGAACCTGTCTGTTTTTTACTCATGCCTACCCCCTCTTTGCTTAAAGCGCAACTGCAGCCTCTGTGTCAAGTTTGTGCAAGGCGTCGCGCCAATCACTGCACACTGAAGGGAAGATACAAGCTGATAGGCGCAGTCACAGTTAAAAAGTCAGGGCTCTTTGAACTCATCTGGGCATCGGTGGAGCATGCATGATGTAGAAAAATCTTTTAACATTTACATTTTAAACTCCACAATGCATCTTTAAGGTATCTTTTAGTTCACAATATAGTTAACGTTTAAAAATTTGCTTGAAATGTCTGTTTAAAATCTGTGTTTTTGTTTTGGATTGTTGTTTTTTATTAATAAAACAAGGCAAAAACTGTTATTTTATCATTTGTTATCTACTTAAAATTGAAAGGGTCTGATCTACTCTTACTAACTAATTTCCCAAGATTCTGGACTGGTAGATAATACAGTAAAATCAAATGAAAGAGGTCTATAATCAATTCGTTTTATTTGCCCATCAAGACTGTGCATTATTATATTTGTAAAGGCAGACGCTTTGACACAGCTGTTGTTCTCTAATCTATTCGCGCAGGCTCAGTTAATTGGTATTGCAAATACAACTCTGATCTTGTCTTTGTAACACCATCTTTTTAAAGCTTTCACACCTCCAGCCTCTCACATCTACAACACCTCCGTCATTCCCAGGAGGTGCTAATTGGAGCTAAAAATCAATATCCTCCAAGGTGGGGTGAAAAATATCTAGCAAATAAAGTCAGCGTAAAACTGCAAACTGCAAACCTTATGGGGCTAAGAGAACAGAACATAAACAAAATAAACACACTTAAATATCCACTAATTTGGGTGAATCTTAAAGTCACAAAACAACAAAAGACTTGAGTGTCTTCTGCAACCGCTGTCTATCTTTAAATACACGGCCATGTTGACATAGTAGAACAGTAAATAGGCAAGGCAAGACACCTTTATTTATATCATAGGTGTCAAACTCCGGGCTTGGAGGGCCGCAGTACTGCAGGTTTTGGAGGTTTCCCTCTTCCAACACAAGCTGATTCCAATCAGCAGAATCATTATCAGGCTTATGCAGAGCTTGCTGATGAGCTGATCATATACCAGCTGTGTTGGAGAACGGAAACATCCAAAACCTGCAGGACCGGAGTTTGACGCCTATGATTTATATAGTGTATTTCACACACAGTTTAAGTCAATGTGATTTACATTGTTACAACATTTAAAGGAAATAATATTTAAGACATTTAAGATATTTATAAGCAAATTACATAAATAAAAAGCAGTTTACTAAATTTATTTTCTTCAGCGTAAGAAAATGATTTTTGAAAAATGTATTACAGAACTGCTCAAAAAAAAACATGGATTTAAAAGCATGTATACTTAGGACTAACTTCAGTTCCGTTGGTATCTTATTTCATTTACGTGCTGCACAATAGCTAATGCTGATGCACCATGTTTGCTTTGAACTTTATATAGTAGTAGGGCACTTTCTGTTCAGATTACCCAAAAATAAGAAAACAATTTCCACAACACACCATGACATTTATATTTTGGTGAGGCTCTGGATAAAGATGCAGATGCAGGAATTGGTTTTTACAATCACAATGGCATTGGAGGATGCAGCCAACCTCCTATCTGAATCATAATAGCGCTCTGTGTTAATGAACCAGAAAGTTGCCAAATACTTAATAAACAGATGGACAAACAGACCACAAATATGACGCACCATGATTTTTTGTGTACAGCGTGATATTCTAGTTATCATTAAATCGTGGCTGGGGAACTTCCTTTACTCAACTGCACATTGGGCGAGGCGTCTAGCAGGGAAGAAGCCTGTATTTGTAAAACACAACACATTTTTTGGTATCGTGCAGAGAAACGAGTCAACTGGAAGAGACATAAAAGTCGCACAGTTCCCCGGAGCATAAACATGGACACACACAACACTGTGGACCAACGTCAGTCTGCTGAAATGGTAATCGTCATTAACGAAGCCATCTCCACATAATGTTCGATCGTCTGTAATACTGTGCAAGAAAGTCGTTTGCAGCACGAGGTAAGTCTCCACACTTTAATTCATCTGAGAGACTTTTCCTTTGCCTGCTGCTGTTGTGGTTAATGGGCTCATCACAACACTCTCTAATGACCGTGTATGAACAATAGCGTCATTGAAGAGAGAAAATTACACTAATCTATTTTGTTTTGTAAAGGAAAATATGGATGCCTCAATTTGGGAAGTGGCATTCCAACACATTTTTGGAGTAATATAAAAGACTTAATCTGAAAGAACATTTACGTGCCTCTGTAGGTGCTGCTGTTTTTCACGAGCAACAGAGTTCAAATGAACCTCAACACGACATGTTATGCTTTTGTAATCCCAATTTTAAACAGTTCCCACACATCTTAAAAACGTGTTTTTGTCAAAATAGGATTCATAACGTGTCAAGCGTCCGGTTCACGTGCCACATCTGGCCCATTACGCAATAATGCCTGCGTAAAAATGTAATAAATTGTTTGGAATAAGACCACCCAGCATGCTTGAACAAATAAAGGCAGGCTATTCAATTTGCAGTTTTTGGCAACACATACTTTTTAACTGTCAAGAGGCACTGATAACAAACAAAGGTAATAATTACAACTACAGCAAAGCATGCTGGGTATCCATTAACAAACCAAAATATATTTTTAAATGATGTGATGTGAAGACAATGGCACACAGACTACACATTCTATAATGGAGTGAAGCTCTCTTTAGTGGCACATTTAATGTTCGTTTCTTACGCAAACAACCCAGGAACAGCAGCATGCATCGTGGCGATTTCTCAACTCTGTAACATCTTTTAACTCTCATACAGTATATCAATTTGCGACCAGGACCTGCACTTCCCATTCTGGTCTCTCGCACCAAGACTGTAGCATCTATCCATCCATCCATCCATTTTCTGTACCGCTTGTCCTCACAAGGGTCGCAGGGGTTGCTGGAGCCTATCCCAGCTGGCTTCGGGCAGTAGGCAAATGGAGCATATTATCTGTTAATGTTAGCAGCTGTTTTTGTGATGAATATTAATAAAACATCACATAGGAGTTGTTTCATTAATGAACAACTGAAGTCCATATTGAAAATCAAAGAAAATATGCCAAATGTCCAGCGCTGATAGAATGGCAGAAGAGCAAAGAAACATTTTGATTTATAATTATTTAAAAAAAAAAATTATTTCTTCTGTATTCACTTTTTTTCTGCAACATGTTCATATTTGGAATTTGTATAATTATGAGGTAATTGTATACAGAGTATATATATTTTTTTATAATGTTTTGTATGCTATCTGTTTCATTTTTATAGTTTTAGTATGATCAATAAATGTTCACACCTAAGGTGTGCTTTGAGTTTAGGCCCCCTGTGCGATTGAGTCTGACACCCCTCCATCAATCCATTCTCTTCCTCTTATCTGGGATTGGGTTGCAGGGGCAATCGTTTAAAGAGGGGGCCACATTAAACATTCTACAATAAAAGGGGCTCAAGCATTCCCCCAAAATATAGCTAATCCAATCTTCTCTATCTTTATTAATAACAGTTCAGAACATTGACAGTTCTTCAGAACGTAAATAAGAATGTTCAACCGGTATATTTTAATATTATATATTATAATATTTTAAATGTTTTAAATATATTTTTTAAACATTTTTCATTTATTTATGCTAGGGGCGTCAGGCGATTAAAATCTTTCATTGTAATTAATCGCCAGACTTCAATAGTTAATTCCCGATTCACGAATTTCATATCTATTTTAAATGTACAATAAAATGCACAATACAATTTTTTTTTCATAGTTTTCATATAAAAGTGGAAAAATGTTAAACTAAAAGAAATATAGCTGCATCTTTTAGTCATTGATACAGTAATTTCATAATAATTCATAACATTTTGTTAAAATGAAAAAGATGTACTGTAGTGTAAAAAACGGGTGTGATATTGATTTGTGTTGGTCATTTTTCTGCTACTAGATGACATCATTGCATTTGTAAGACATTGGTAACAGCTCAGTGCATTTTTCTTTTCATATTAAGAGCTATCTAATCTTTAAAATGAAGTAACTTGGGAAATTCTGCACATTTTTAAAATTGTAAAATACAACTTGAATCCAGTCTCCACAAATATATGCATTATTATTAAATTTATTACTGCTAAATTTTGACGTGGACGTGTCTGCTGCTTTGCAACTGGAATTCCCCCAGTACAGGTTATCTAAATATTTTTTAAAATAGTGGCGTTAAAGGAACTTAAAATTAACACACTCATTTTGACAATCCTAATTTATGCATTTATTTTGTGGCAGGTGGAGAGGCAACGCTTTTTGGCAGTTTATCCCCATTTTTTTTCAAGAATCATTGATGTTAAAAAAACAACAACATTAGGTTATATAAATGCACTTCCTTGACAAGTGGTATCAAGGTTGTATTCTGACAAGTGCTTCCAACAAAAGTCATCTGAATGACATCAGTAAAACTCCAGACAATGACATGAAAAACCTCACCGAAGTGACTCTAAAATCCCTCCAGAGCTAACAAAAATGACTTCATTTATCGGCCATGGAGCCAAATGAGTTACATTTAAACTGGGGTTCAATACTGCACAGTGCAGGCAGGCATCATGTCCGGGATGGGCGACCGGCGGCAGTGGAGTGGGCCGAGGCCTTATCGGCGCCTGCAGGGCAGTGCAGAGCAATCACAGCTCCTTGACTTGCAATGAGATTCCCCTCCATCAACCTCAGGGAGATTGTCCCATTGAAATTCCATTACAGCTCCTATCATGGCAGCTGCTCTCTCCCCGCCTCCCTGCTTTTGTTGTCAGTAAAGGACTTTTAATGCCCCAATCACACTTTAAAGGCCGAGGGTTGGCTCAGGCGAGATGCTGTATGAAGGTTTGCAGAGGTCTGTCTGATTATCGGACCCTCCACATCTCTTCATCGCGTTGGAAATGATGGCCGCTTTACAGATTCCCCCAACCAATTTTCTTCCCAGAAATCTCTAAATGCATATTTTCACCGTGACATCACAAATCTATGTTTGGCTAATGAATTTATGTGAAAGCATCTGGGTGGATCAATAAACAAATGTGTTTTCAAGTACCTCAGACAACAAGTAAGTGCTTTGTTTATAAATCTTTCATCTCTGAGGCCAACCATCAAATACAAATGATTTAATTAATAAATAAAAAAAACAAGGTTGAATAATGGGGAAGAGTAAGAACTTGATGTTTTTACAGATACAGTACAGGTACAGTGCAGGTTCTGATGATAGGTTTCAAGAATTAATTTGGACAAATAATCTGTCAGTAATAATCTTTTTAACAACTAGGTGGAGTCATCCTAAGGCTACAACAAGGTCTGGTTCAGTAACATTTCAATTTCAGCAATATTTGTATATTTTCAAATTAAAACTAGGAGGGATAATAAAAAGAAATCCAAATAAAATTACCAAAGTTTGCATGATTTTGAGCAAGGCATCATAAAGTGTGAACATTTTAAATTGCTGTAGTCTGAACAATCCTAACTAACATTAACAATGACACTTTCTTCCTCATGTCTTTCCTGCGCGAAAACAGTTGATTCATTTAGAGCTCTATTCTGCTCGGAATAAAATGCTTGAGTAGGCCGAGTTACAGATCACACGATTGGTCCGTCGAGCATGATGTCAGCCTCCACCACTCAACCCTTCCCCACCACGGACAAACTGTGGAGTGTTCGCTGCGAACACTTCACACTGAAAGGAAGATACAAGCTGATAGGTGCAGTCGCAGTTAAAAAGTCAGGGCTCTTTATACTCATCTGGGTATTGGTGGAGCATGCATGATGTCGAAAAATCTTTAACATTTACATTTTAAACTCCGCAACGCACTAAAGAATTTTTCAACCTTAATAAAATATTTTCATAAATCTTCTAATGAAACATCGACTTAAAACTAGCTGAATGCTACCTTTGCCATGGCCTGAGGGGGTCTGTATAATTTTTAGTGACACTAAGCAACTTTGAGGAGAATGGTAGGAACACTGCCAAAAAACTACAAATGTGTTGACTGCTTTATAGAATACATCACTTCCCCTTTTACCCATTTGTTACAAAGACGGAAGTCAATTTGAATGTGTGTGAGCTCAAAAACTACTCAATGCACTTGTCCTCATGGGAAATGTGGTCTTCCTTCAGGCATAACGTTACCACAATAATCAACGTAAACTAAAAGTTCCTTAGTGTTGCTTTTAATACTGGCATGAGTGGAAAAGCTGTGAAGGTTAAAATGTGTAAATAGTGGTGTGCGATACTGCAAATTTTGGTATCGATCCGATACCAAGTAAATACAGGGCCAGTATCGCCAATACCGATATCAACACTTTTTGAAAATTATGGAATACATATTTTTTTTATGAAGGGAGCTGTATTATCAGATTGCTTATTCACAATACATTTTCAAGTCTTGTGTTGTTTCCTTTTTAAACAAAGGAGAAAATCAGGACAACGTTTATTGCCAAATAGAAAATACTTTATCAATGTTTTTTCCTCCAAAAACATTCCAACCATAACAAAATATTTGTTTTACGTTCTTAAACAAAGTGCACAAAGTGACCATAGGAAAATAAATTTAAACAGATACTTTATCATATACTGTTCAGAAACTACAAATACAAAAAAGAACTACAAATTCTGCCTTCATCACTTCTTTTTCAACCTAAATAAACAAGATGTTAAAGATTATCATGCAACAGCAAATATAAAACATAAAACAACATACCAAAAAAACAAATTCAAGTACAATACTGTATGTGTTCATGCAATCTACTACAAAGATGAGATGCTACGTCACGTGATGGCACACAATCAAAACACAGGGTTTAGGAGGGAGAGCCTGTGGCTACTGTGACATGCCTGTTATCTGTTTGACCAAACCGCAACAGTGCATAAAAGAGCCAAACTGAAGCTAAACTACTAGATCGATATTATAGTGCCAGTATCGATCCAATATCAATACTGAGTTGGTATTGATAATATTGATATTTGAATTGATCCGCCCACAACTACTGCAAACAGAACAATAGTCCTAGGCTTGAAATCTGGGGTATTCCCAATATCTTCTAATGCTAGTATTTTGATTTGCCCTAAATGCAGGGGTGCTTTTTCAAGTTAAAAAGTTAAATAGTAGCCCGCAGCCCATTTTGACTAAACAAAAAACACACTGTGTTAAAAACTTACCACACTGTGTATCTGTGGCTTGCGTCGTTTGGCCAGGTCTATGATATTGATGCCATTGTAGTAAAGGTTCTCCATGCATCCATGAAAGTTCTTCCTGAGGAACGTGCCAGGCTTTCCAGGAAGTGGGATTCCACCAAAGCTCATCTATGACAAAAATATGGGGAAAAAATGCTTAATTTCAGATATTTATGCCTGAGGAATAGTAGTTTTTTTGGGTTGTGGGGCAAACCCGTAAAACCCACAAATGCATTCGGAGTACATGCAAACTCAAAGTTGGGCTGTGTAAGTGGTTAAAGCAGTGCAAGTAACTCAACCGCTAGGGTTCAAGGGTTCAATGGAAGAGGCGGATCCTCATCCTGCTCAGACTGATCCCATGCATGTTTAAAAACATGTCACATTCTCCATTTTTTTCTAGTTATTAAAAGTAAGTTTCCCTGAAGAGGACCCCTAAAAAGGCGTTCCAAGACTTAACTGAGAGGAGAGCTCATCCCATCTCATATCACTGAACCTATGGAATGCAAGCCAAGCTCATTAGATGATGCGGCTCCCTGCAAAACAAATCCCACAGCCGTTTGGCAAACATTTTCCGGGAAGACCATGCCTGTTCCAGCATCTGATTATTAATGGGATGGAGTATGCGGTCATTAAAAGGTAAGATTTTCAGGAATTGAGCCATTACTTATGCCCGCCAGTTCTTGCGCGGCGTGCACGCTTGAAACGTCTTTTTAACAGTTGAGATTTTATCAGCTTTCGCCCGCTAATTAATGCTAGCTGCATGAGTTGAAAGCATTATGTCCGGCTGACTGCTTTTAAAAGGAGGAGGCTTTAAAGGGATCCTGAATATGCACTCGGCCGCATGCATAATACAGAAGGAGCATGGAGGTGTTCAATCCATACTTTATACATTTCCTCCGCTATTAAATGTTGAGCTTTTTTTTCTCTCTGCGGTGCGAGAGAGGGAAGACTTCAACCACTTCTCAAATGCGTGGTGTTAGCGATTCTCTGCTTACGGGATACATGCATCAAGTGCACTCCATTTTACAAACCGATTCGGAGCACTTGATGCTAATTTGCTAACCTCGTAGTCCACCTCCAGCGAGTAGGCCTCCCCTTGGGTTTGGAAGTGGTGCGTGTGGGCGTCGACTGTGAGGTTGACGTGCTTGTTGAAGCGCTCCACGTGCACCGCGTGCCAATGCTGGTCGTCCAAAAGGCTGCCCACCGTGACGGCAATGCGGGGGGCGCTCAACCTCGGACGGCTGTCGTCTGGAAAAAACAGCAGGGGGTGGGGGTGTGGTGTTAGGTGATTTGAAAGTGTGCAAGTGGGGTCAGTAGCGTCAACGACACCTACCCGTGAACTCCATGTTGCCCATTAGATTGTGTACAAAAAGAGATTTGTTGATTTTATGACCTTTATCACGGCAGTAAATACTAAGACATTAGTGTAAGCATTAATTAGGGCTACAATTCATTTTTGTTTTCATAGAGAGAGTTCCCTGCAGTGATACCCTTTTGTACAATTGTTTTTTTTTTGCATGGGTTTTATTTAATTTGAAAATTGTGTGTTTTTATATTTATATTTATATTTTATACAATACTGTTTTTAAAGAGTACAGTACCTCGGATCTGGAAATGCACAGTACGTACTTTGCTCTATATATTTCATGATACCGTTACCATACTCTATTCGCGCAGCACTGCCGCTCCCAGTGATCAGTGTTGAATGGCACCCTTTGCGACTAATATTAACATACATTTACAGTACATATACATAGATGCCATGTTGAGTACATTGACACCGCAGCCATGTTGGATGTGGCAATGTGAAGCGATTTGTGAAGATGCCTCATTCACTTCCTTTTTGGAGATGTACCATCAAGCCAGAACTCATTGGGTTATACTGAACCGTTGATGTTCATTGTTTTAAATCACTCTAACTCACATTTTTGAATATTATTTGCCAATGTTTTTGGCTAATATGATGGCCACTGTCATGGTTTGGGTTTGGTTTTTGTTTTGATTTTGTTCTCAAGTTTCTTTAGTCAGTCTTGATGTGTGTTTTGTTTTGTTATCCGTGTGTGTCTCCCTTTGTCTAGTTATGTGTAATCCTGCTCTTCATTGTGTGTCAACCAATCAGTACCCTCAGCCACTTGTGTCTTGCCCAGGTGTGTCGCATTATGTCAATCAGTGTGTGTGTATTTATGCTGCGTTCGAGGATGGTCTGTAGTCAGATATCTGAGTTGTTTTTCTCCAGTTCCGACCTGAAAGCGTTTGAGGGTAAAATAAACAACCAAAATGGTGGATAGTGATAAATTGTTTCTTATTTTGGTCCTCAAAACTCATTTTGACCTCCAGCAAACTTGCCTTCTCGCAAATTTGCTTCATTTATTGTTTTTATCTTATTTCAAAAGCATTTCATACAGTTCAGTAGTTCACCGTATAATTTCATGCAGGGAGATAGCGGCATACTGTCACGTATGTTGTGTTACGTGAAGTTATGTCGATTATTTATGAATGAAGACAGCTATCTAGTTTTATACTCAAGTAAAATTGTGTTTTACCATTCACGGTCTATGTTTCTAAATGGGTCGCCATTGTAGAGTGATGTCACTTGTAGTCCGACAGTGAAGTCGGGGTCCTTTTGTTTTCCGACTTTGCAAATGGAATTCCCGAGTTCCCGTACACACTTCCTGGTCTGAAATCGGAAAAGTCAGACTTCCTCGAATGCAGCATTAGTCACGTGTTTCTCCCCTGTCTGTGTCGATCCATTGTTGTTACCTCCTGACGGTTTTTTTTTTTTTGCCCTGTGGTTCCACCTACGTCTTGCCTTTTTTTTTGGACTTTTTGTTTCAGCCAGTTCTTTGTTTGCTTCCTTGTTTTCGTATTATTAAAGATTTGTTTGGACTTGATCTCTGCCTCCTCACCCTGCCTCCCTGCACTTGAGTCCACAACCACCACCTCATCCCACCTCAACGTAACAGCCACGTCCAATATGTTCCCTCCTGCAGCTAAAGGGGGGCTTGACCGATAAATAGGAGCCGATAAAGTAATTTTGAAATATATTTTAGAATATCAGATAAAATGCCGGACGGGCACCACCTAGCCTCGGCATAGCACTGTCCCAGGCTATCCAGTTCAATGGTTGTCTACAGCAGAAATGAAAATCTTCATTTTAGATGTCCATAGGGTTTGTGGCTCCCATAGTTTCTTTTATTCAATGGCTTCAAATAGATCTTTAGTTGCCAACCCTAATGTAATATGTCCCTCCTCACTTGCCTCACTATGAAAAATACAAATACAAAATACTGGAGAAATCATGATGATATTTTTAGGGTTTGGTGTAGTCACAAGTAAAAATGTCCACAAACATTTAGGTGATTTCAGTTTTCTGACATATTAAGCGACGTAACCTTTTTTTTTTTTACGTTTATGCTAAGTTTGACTTTGTCCCATGTGCAGTCCATCGCAGGCTCTATAGTTATCTACAATTATTTAAATACTGTATTTTACACACATGCCATGCCACATTATTGCCACACAAAAAACAACAACTTGCAGATTCACTTTGAAAAATCTGCGGGACTTTTGCATGCCAACATTGACATATTTGTTGCATATACATTATTCTCAGTCAGGCTGTTTTAGGCTGTTGTAAATGAGAATGGCCATTAGTCAAATAAAATCACACCTTTCTGTCTTCAGATTTTTAACTCTTTGACTGCCATAAACGTTATAAAACGTTTAGCATAAACCTAGGGAAGGGCGCCGAGGACGTTAAAAGACGTCCCCTATGTTTTTTTTTTTTTTTTTCAAAAACGGGTGCAGGAAAGCCTTGGGCAGCTGTGCTGAAAGTATCAGGCAGATATGATTAGTCAAAGACTCGTTTTGGCCCCTAGAGGGCAGCGATGACTCTCATTGCACAAGGTTGGATGGGCCGCCCACCGTGGGCGTCAGTAGAAGACGTGAGGCGGAGCTAGAGTGTTGAGGAGACAATGGCTGATCCAAGCCACAATGGCTTGACCAAGCAACCGGTTACAAGCAGCTCAGCTTGAGCATTTTTTTCAAAGACGGAAAGCATCAATCAATACTAAAAAGCGCATTGATGTCAACGATGATGATGACAACGAGCTCTACGCCAAAGTTGGAAGCTTTGGCGTGACTGTTATGAACACGTAGTAAGCCTCACCGGTAAGCGCGGCTAGCGCGGCTAGCGCGGCTAGCGCGGCTAGCGCTGCTAAGGCCGGAAAACGCGCACAATAGCCGGCCGGGTACTTCTACACAATCGGACATTCGATCGGGCGATGGAGAGTTGGCATCGACCAATGCAGATTGATGATGATGATGAGGAGGACTCCGAGCTCTACGCCAAAGTTGGAAGCTTTTATGCTATGACTGTTATGAACACGTAGTAAGCCTCACCGGCTTAGCGCGGCTAGCGCTGCTAAGGCCGGAAAACGCGGAGCTGCACAAGCGGACATTCGATCGGACAATGAAGAGTACCCCGAGTCCAATGCATATTCATCGGAGGAGCGGGTACAGTCTGATCACGGAGAAGACACTGTTTCTGGACTACGATGCCACCATGAATGGAGTGGATAAAATGGATCAGAACATCTACCACTCGGTATAGCAACTGAAGGACGCGAGGAAGCGAGACGTAACACCACCGTAACGTAACCGTAGCATGATCCTGATATTAGACTTGATGACACACTGCAGTATATACTTGCTATTCCCCGGAAAAAAACGGCCTGCAAGAAAGTGGCACACGCGAAGAGGCAATCTGTTGTGCAAATGCTGTTACGTCTCTTTGCACGCAGGAGAGTGTTACAAAAAGAAAAACTGTCGTTGAAACATCCACATATTTGTAAATAGCACCACAGTTGCACACATTTGTAAATAGTTTGCCAAATTGTTGTCAAATTGTTACACTGTTGAATGTAAATAAACGTATTTTGCTATCAAAAAACACTTTTTCATTCTTGGTGGTAGTGTTTTATAGAAGTAAAGCACTATTTAGGTGTTTGTGGCATCATTCATGGACAAAAAGAAGTGTCAAATTCACTAGAATGCATGAAATAATATCGTTTCACTAAAAGCTTGATTTCTCCGTATTTTGGTCCAACACAGGCGAAATTGGGTCAAACTAACCATTTTCTATTGTTGATTACTAAAGAACGGAATAAGGTAGAAACAAACTCTTTTTTTCTGATGAAAGATGAAAGTCCAATCTTTCATTTGGTAGTACGTGTGTTTCCATAGTCCAAACAGAACATTTTCTGTGGACCTTGAAAATCAGTCAAAATGCTTAAATCGGCTGGCACTGGCGGCATCCCTTTTCTGAAAACGTCTGGCAGTCAAAGAGTTAATAGCTTAGTGATAAACAACTCAACATTAATATTTCACGAGAAAAATAGATAGTATGATAAAATAAAATTTAATTATTCTGCTTCCTGACAACAAATAAAGGTGTAGTAGTATAAGAAGAGGACACACTACATACAGTTGATATATCAATAATGTCTTTTTTTTAGGTGAAGGAAAGCATCATATATACAGTACATATACAGTATATTTTACAGTATTTCTTTCTATTAATGTCATGTTGTGTTTTTTCTCTCTGTCCTAAAAAAATGTTAACCTGACAAATTGGCTTTTTAATGGACTGTAAAACCATTCTTGATTATTCATCCATCCAATTTTGACACTGCTTGTGTGAGTTGGAACTGATCCCAGTTGACTTGGGGCGAAACTGCTTTCCGGCCAACTGCAGTATTTATCGATTCATTTGAAAATATATCTATATATTACAATTTATTAGACTGATTAAAATCCCTAAACGGGAAATTCAATTTATACTCTGCTGTATATTTTGTGGTGCACACCAAATCAGACACCTGCAGGCATGCAAGGGGAGATATCAGAGTGAAGGGGTGCACAAACAGTGCTGCATCTCTTGAGCTAGGGGGTGGGTTCGGTGCCTTGCTCAAGGGCACCTCAAAGTAGTTAGGAAGCACACCCCCATTTCTCCAACATCTAGTTCCAATATTTTTGGCCGCAGCGGGACTCCACCTAAACTGCACGGTTCCAAAGCGCAAATCCTTCCAGATGAGATAATGCTGTCCCCATTGGTAAAACTTCAAGATTATATCAAATGGAGAGTTATAGTTATAGTTATATATATATATATATATAATAATAATAATAATAAATAAATAAATAAAAATAAAAAGAGAGAAAAATACATACACTCCTTAACAAATTGAACCAGCACACAATGTAAAGTTGTCGCCTAGTCAACAGCATTGGCAAGAACCAAATGCTCGGTTATTACTGTAAAATTGCATGAACAACACACACCCGTGTATAATAAAAAAATGAAAACACCCTTATAAAGTCTTCTTCTTTTTATTTGTGTTTAAATACAGTGCCCCAATGTGCTGGTATCCTTTATTATCAGAGTGACTTGAATGAATGTATAAAAAATCAAAACATACCAATAAAGTGTAAAGTTTTGAAACTACAGGTTAAAACTGTCATGTCTGGGAGGATCTGGTTTTGGTTGAGGGACCCGATTGGTCCTGAGTGGGTTCCAGCCCTTCCGCGGGTTGACCAATCCGGGCCCTCAGCCACTTGTGCCTGGCCCCAGGTGTGGCTAGTTACCCAATTAGTGTGGGTGTATTTAGTTCCCGGGTGGTGATCAGTTGGCGTGGGGTCATTGCCGCTTGTCATGGTCACCATCGGAGTGCTGTCTGTCATTTTGATTTTGTATCTTTTCAGTTTGATGTTTAGTTAGCATTAACCAGTACCCTGGTTAGTGTTTTCTGTAAAATAAAGCACGCCCGCACTCCTGCTGTGGTTCTCCTGCCTCCCTGCATTTTGGGTCCTCCACTTCACACGCTGACAGACACCACGCCGCCCCGTGACCACACCGTAACAAAAACTATGCTCTTTTAGTTAACTTTTAAGAAGTTTTAAAACATGCTTTTGAAAATCTTGTTCTTGCACTGAACATAGTTTTAATAAGTTATTTTATTAATTTTATTTTAATCCCGTCAACAACTGCTGTTAAATGTATTTTTAACTACAGTATGTGAGGCATGTTGAGATCCGTTTTCTTATGAAATGTGCTATAAATCTGTGATTATATTAATTTTTTTCAAACCCTATACTTACCTGTATGTATTGGTAAAGGTCTAAACATTGTGAAAATGTTTCAATATTTTCTACCCTAACTTAAAAGTTACTCACTGGATTTTACTGTAATTGGTCTGTAAGGGTTAACATAACACTATTATATATAACATATTCAGCTGAAATGGAATTATTATTGTAAACACATTAATTTTAAAATACCGTTTCACAAAAAAAGGGGGAAAATAGTGAAGCGCATGATTATTCCTGATACAGATGTCAAATTACAGTTATTGATCAACACTCCTTAACAGAAACATTTGTGAAATTGAAATGCTTCATTAATGTGACTTCTCTGAGAAGCTGAAACCGCCTCAAAATTCTTCATGATTCTGGATGCGGTCCTTGTTTTTGTAAATTGATTGTGATACATTTGTTATGCTTTGTCTGTCCAAATTTTCTTATAGTGTTTTATAAAACAAAACACGAAAAATGCCACAACGCGTAAGTGACAGAATGTGTCTCTATACAGCATGTGGCTATATAGCCTCTTAGTTTAAAGTGTTAATAGCACAAAATATGCATCACCTAAGTTGAGGTAGAGGTCCAGTTTCCCCCGGTGGAGTTCCAGAGTGATGTAGTCGCCTCTCTGGCCCTCGCCGTGCAGCAAAACCCCACTAGCCTGCTGAGTCTTAAACAGCAGCGAGATGACATCTTTCACGGTGGACATGGACTTTTGGTTGAATCGATACAGCAAGGAGCTTCTGCCATCAAAGTCTGCCACGTAGGACTCTGGAACGGGGGGAAACACAGCAATGCTTGATCAGTGTGACAGCTTGGAAAAACATGACAAAGAGAAGTAGAGTGCGCCTGCAGTCAAAATGATCTTTATAATCTAATTTTCAGAGGTGGCAAATCCAGGTCCAGAAAATAAAAATCCTGCCACAGTTTGGCTTTAGCCCCTAGTGCTAGCGAGCTAGCTCGCTAGCTCCCTAGCAGGTAAACGAGAACCATGGGTACTAGCTAGCTAGCTGCCAAGCAGGTAAACAAGCACCATGGGAGCTTGCTAGGTAGCTAGCTAACTAGCACTTGAGGATAAAGCCAAACTGTGTCAGAATTTTTACTTTCTGGACCTGGATTTTGCACCTTTGCTCATTTTGAAATTTGCTAATTATTTTTAAAGCTCATTAGCCATCTTTAACATTCCACTAATGTGTCCCCTTTTTATGGCGTTAACTCCTAAAAGTATTGTTTTTTGTTATTTGTGGCAAAACAAAACTTTTCTAGTGTCTCGCAGAAAAAAGGCTATTTTGGTGTCAGAATGCCCACATGGTCTACTACAGTGCAGCATGTGAAAAATTGTTCCAATATGCAGTGGCTGTGGGGCAAAAGAATCGGTCATTATCTGTGTTAATGTTCATGTCTCCCCTGAGGCGTGGGGCATGAGGTTGCAGGACCTGCTGCTTATCTCCTGAAGGTGCACAATGGCTCGGAAACTAACATGACACACATAGCGAAAAACACTCTTCAGCGGGGGCAACTTGTTCCTCAACCGTGCGCTTTAACTCTGCAGGCCTCTTGTTTGTTTTATACCACTCCTGTTTGTTTTGTGATCTGTGAAGCACTTTGTGTAGCCTGGAGCGCTACGGTGTGCTCCATAAATACAAAGTAATGCTATGCAAGCGACTGCGCCTGTGGCCCGCCACAGTCGGCTCGCTCCGCAGAGGAGGGAAAATAAAAACACACACAAAAAAAGCTACAAACATATTTTTTAACAAGCTGTTTCTTCACAAACTGAAACAGGCTAGAATAAAGTCAATCCTGCTACCCGGGGAGTCCTAATTACAACAATTACGATGAATCAGGTGAAAAGCAGGACCGCGTGACTGCACAAGTGCTGCGCTTGTATAGTTTGGGTGCTAGCAAAACATCAATTTCTTGATACAGACATCAAGTTTCTACTGTTTATCTTGTTTAGTGTTGCAGGGAAACTGGAGTCTGTCCCAGATGACTGCTCTACATCCTGGATTGATCGCCGGGGCAAAAGGCCGACATGACTGCACAGGCACGCCATTTTAGGGCACTTGGACGGTGGACCAATTATTACATTTGCAATACATACATACGTTTCACGTCACATTTTACAAATTCAATTGTGCCATCTAGTGGCAGAGAAATGACCAACACAAATCAATATAACACTCAATTTTACAGTACAGTACATATTTTTTTTTAATTTTAACTAAATTGTATGAACTATTATGAAATTAATGTATCAATGACTAAAATATCAATTATATATATTTCAACGTTTATGTTAACAAGAGTATGAAAACTTAGGAAATTAATATTTTCTTATACATTTTATTGCACATTTAGAACAGATATAAAATTTGCGATTAATCGTAAGTTACTTATTGAAGTCATGCGATTAATTATGATTACAAATTGTAATCACCTGACACCCCTAATTGTTATTATTATTATTATCATTATTATTATCATTCATTATTATTATTATTTTTAGCAATTTTCAAAATACATTTAATGAAAAATAGGGGAGGGTGAGATCATCCCCCAAAAAACAAAATAAATATTTTTAAATATCTAAAAAAATGAGTATGTTAAATCCGAGGATGCTGAACCGTAAGTAGACAGGGGTTGACTGTATTTGAAAGTATTTCTAAAATATTTTGTGGCCACCATCAAAGTGTTTGAGTAAATAAATTTACAAGCTATAATGAAGAAGATGACAATTTGACAAAAAATTTAAAATAAAATAATTATCAACGATTCTACATTTGTACATGATGTAAATTGATGTCTTTATAACATGTTTGTGACATGATTTCATTAAAATATCCCAGGGGATTATTTATTATACTGCGTTCTACACACACCATTTCACAGACTGCTGGACCAATGGCGAGTACAGATTTGGTTACTATGACTATAGGGGCGGTGCTAGAGGTGGCTGTACTTAGAGCTGCAGATGAAAAAAAAAAAAAGTGACTCCAAGTAAGGAACACACAAGCTCGGACAAGATAACATGGATTGTATTTTTCCTTGTGGAAGTAATTACCGCTCATTCATTGTAACCTTTTCAGAACTAGGTCAATAACAACAGATTTACTTGATTGTTTAATATCGCACTTGATGGGTTTTCAGGCACTCCAGAGATCCAACTATTTGTATACAGGCAATTAAGGGGTCTTTTTTTGTCCCCTGTATAGGGAATAATGTGTTACATGTTATCGCCTATCACAACTCTCTGATGCCAACCCCTGTTGTGCTGTTGGTCGTTGTTTGAGAACCGCCTCTGCATTTGATCCGACTGCGGTGCGTTCAATAATAATAATTACTGTGATCTCTGCGAGAAAAGCAAAGTGTTACGCTCACAATGAAAATGACATTTCAATTTGCAAATGCCCCTAAAATTCCCTAATGCCGTAATGGCTGAGAAGAACACCTCATCCTCCCTCATCATTTGTGCGCCTCATCGTTCATAGAGTGTACAATCGATTGGTGGCGAGGCAGCATTTTGGCCGTCACCTCGACATAATCTTTCTTGTGAGAGACGCCATGCTCCAACATTGCACCGCGAGCCGTACTTGACAATGTGACTGCAGATGAGCTCTGCTAAAGCGGCCGGTTTCATTTTCCTTTGAAGGCTGAAGCTGATCATCTGAAGAATACGACGGCAGCGGCAATGGCCAGACAGCGTTTATGTTTGTCTAACACTGACGCTGAAGTGTGTGTGAGGCAGCCGGACGCCATAAAACTGCTCATTGTGACATTGTCCACCACGCTCACTGCTTTTAATTGCCTCATTTTCAAGTGAATCCCTTGGAAGTGTTTTTTTTTAACAACTGCGGAAAACTGTTATCATGTGAACTCATGGGATACTTCATTAAGTACACCTGCATTTATAACAGCCCAAAATGCCTTCACTGGGATTCTAATGCGCTGTTTGAGATACTAATTTAACATCTTTATTTGGGGTTTACAGCTATGCTGCATCCTAGTGAGAGCTGTTCATTGTACCTAAATAAAGGAACCAAAATATTAGAACCAGATCTAAAAATGACACTACAAACTGCAACCACAATGATAAATCTGTTGTTAAATTAAAAACCTATGATGGCGTCACCTAGCAAGAAAAAAAAAAGAGAGCAAGACGAGATTTAAAGTCATCCCGACAATATTTAAAGTTGTCATGGCACGATTTATAGTCATCGTTGTGAGATTTGAAGTAATCAGGATGAGATTTAAAGTTGTCAGGACAAGATTTAAAGACATAGTGATGAGATTTATAGTCATCATGGTGAGATTTATAGTCATCATGATAATGTTTAAAGTCATTGTGACAACTTTTAAATTTATTGTGACGAGATTTAGTCACCATGATGGGATTTAAAGTTGTCATGATAAGATTTAAAGACATAGTGACGAGATTTAGAGCCATCATGGTGAGATTTAAAGTCATCATGACAATGTTTAAAGTCATCGTGACAACTTTTAAATTCATCGTGATGAGATTTCAAGTCACCATGATGAGATTTAAAGTTGTCGTGATAAGATTCAAAACCTTCAGGGTGAGATCTAGAGTCGTCAGGACAAGATTTAAAGTCATCATGGAAAGATTTAAAGTCACGGTTACGAGTTTTAAAGTCATCATGATAAGATTTAAAGTTGACATCGCGAGGATGAGATGACAGCATGGTGAGTCATGTCGTGATGAGTCAGTCATGAGAATCCTGAAGTACGATGTCTTCGGCAGCTTTAAAGGCAACCAGTCACGTTGAAATCATGTTTAAATCTCATCATGACAACTTTATATCTCGTTTTGTCACTTTTTTCTCACTATGTGGTCCTTATACACTATCATAATAAATCAATCTGAGAATTTTTATCTTCATTAGTCATCATTTTTGATCCAGCTTGTGTGCCATATCTCATTTGACAGCATACCTACTAGGGTAGAAGTGAGTGCATATTGTTATACAACATGCATACATATCTATTTTTGAACCGATATTATATTTGGAGCTTTTTAGAGTGTTTTTTTTTTCTTTTTAAATAAAAGAAAACTAATTTGAAGTTTGAACTAAGGATGCACATATTCATGGTGGGGAAAAATCAGCTGCCTAGCACAGCGGCATCACGTTAACATGCACATTGCCCTCCCTTTAAGGGAGATTATCAATCTCCTGTCACACACCAGACACCTTCTCTTTAAAAGCGTGTCAGGTATGTCAATAGCGTGTGCCCCTTGACGCAATGCAGAGCGAAATAACTCCATCCATGATTTTAGCTCCCATTTTCTTGCTATCTTGTGACCTCGGGCGAAGATAAGATGAGAGTTTTAAAATCCAGAATTAAAAGTCAAACATTAGCATATGAAGATTGTAGGTTTCGCAGTGGATTTCACTGTTGCTGGATTTCATCAGACAACATCTCACCGAGGGGCATAGGCACATTTTGCCACTCAATAAATGCTGAAAATATTAGTTTTCTGTCAACAACTAATACACCAATCCATCTCTTGTACCAAAACATGCACTTGCATGGCTAGAAAATGACTGCGGTAAACAGATATTGACAATCTCAGTGGACACGCACACACATTATAAGGTAAATTAAATACATGGCTTTGCTTTACAAGAGTTGTAGGCAGCGAGTGTGTGCATAGTTCTATAATGCTAAGGTATCCTTTCTGTCGTTTGTGCATTTTCGGATTGCGTTTCTCTTAAACGCCAGCTGAAACAACTAGGCCTTTTATTTTAAAGGTGATTGCGTGCCTGCGATCTAAAAGAGTTTTCTTATGGCTCTACTATTTTCATAGCCAGCGCATGATCGCTCCAGCATAAAAACGGGCACATCTTGATTTTTCGTGGCCGTCTGTGCCCTGCCGGGACGGTATGGCGATTTTAAAGGGAAAGGGAGTAGCCACTTTGATTGGCTGCAAATCAAGTTGACTGTGTTTACACCTGCAAGGACGTAAACCGTATATTTCTAATTGCGCCAAGTTGCATGCGTCTGTGAAAATACCAACACTTGATGTCACCCGCCGTGTGCACATTTCGACCACACTTCACGCCAGACTTGCACTGAGCATGAACATAAAGCCCTTGGAATGGACAGTTTAATTACATTATAATATCTATTGTTTTTATCTCCAGCTCTATATTAGTGAATTAAATAAATAGAGGAACACATTGATAAAAAACAAAAAAAGTAAGGTTACACTGCAGGGGTCAGGGTCAGAGGTGGCACAGTTCATCACTGGGGTGGGTGGGTGTTTGTGAATGCCCCCCATGACACTGACACTGGAGAGTTTACTCAGGCATAAAATAAAACATCTTAGTTTCAAGTCAATAACTTTCCTCACTTGACTTCCATGCAGGCAGTCTCTCTGTCTCTGAGGCTGAATTTTCACTGCATGATTCAAGTGACAGGATTCAATTTTTTTGCTCTGAAGTGATATAAATGAGTTTCACGGTAGTGTAAAAAAAAAAATACATGGAATATCTTGTAATTCAAATCAGGTATTTTCCCTACAATAATTCTTAACAATCAGTTCATCGACTATTATGTAAAACTTGGAGGATTAACATTCCAAAAGTATCTGTCTATGTTTTGGGCCCTAAATATAGAAGAGGGCAAGGTATGCAGATGAACAGTATATGGTACTTACTATAGGAGCAGCCGTAGACTTCCACTCTGAGGCCCATCCAGCCACTTGGATTCCAGTCGAGAGGGACAAATCGAAGGAAACGGGCTCTTACAGAGTGGGAGAGCTTGTTCTGGATAACACCCTCTGAATTGATATTTCCCACCAATGTCTGTGACAGAAACAAGACATGTAGGCTTATGACAACTCATCAGTATTAAGGCTGGCAACTGTTTTCCCTAGCTCCCATGGTGCTCGTTTACCTGCTAGGGAGCTAGCTAGCTAGCTAGGAAGCCAGCATCAATGGCTAAAGCCAAACTGGGGCAGAGTTTTTACTTTCTGGACCTGGATTTGCCACCACTGTATGTATGTATGTGTTTCACAATTTAAAATAGTTCCCATGTTTATGAATAGCTGTGACGTGTTCATCAAATGATCACAACACCAATATACCCTATTGTTTTAAGCCCCCTGGAACTTACTAGCTGGTTTGGATAGTGATTGGTCCGGTCTCTTGAAAATGAGCCATGTTGTACTATGGAACCAATACTGAGTACAGCTTTTGTCACCTTGACAAACCACTGAGGTTAATGGATGTTTTTCCTCTGGTCCCCAACCTTTTTCCCGCCAGTTCAAGGTAGTACTGATTTTTCGGTGGGGTGGGTGTCGGTGTGCATTCCTAATCGGGACATATATAGTCCGCTCTTTGATTGTTAATTATATCATGATCAGTGATGTACACATTTCTAATGTACCATAGTTAACCTACATAATATTAATTATTCTATAAACATCTAATGTACCATGTCTATACATTTAATGTTATATACCAGGCTTCCTCACTCTTGTTCCTCAATAGCCGGTGTCCTGCAGGTTTTAGATGTATCCGTCCTGTAACACAGCTGATTCATATCATCAGCTCTTCAGCAAGTTCTGCAGAAGCCCGATAACAATCCTGATCTTTAGAATCAGCTGTGTTGGAGGACGGAAACATCTCAAACCTGCAGGACTCCGGCTCTCGAGGACCAGTAGTAAGGAGGCCCAGTTCTAATGGTGCACATTTATATCATATTTAATCATCGCATAAAGCTCCAATGTACCATATTTAAATTATATTTAATGTTCTACACAACTCTAATATGAAATATTTCTATCATAGTCAGTAATCTATTGTATTGTATTTGAATATTGAATGTTCTATTTACAGCATATTTAACCATATCAAGCCTGAACCATGAAATATATGAGAGAAAATGCTGATTCTTTGTGAATAGAGCATTTATTGGTCCTTTTGAACAAAACAAAAAAATTGTTTTTGGAAAATCAACTTCCACATATGACTTTTGATTTGTGTCATATTTGATACATACACAATGCTTTAAAGTCGTACAATCATAACTGTCAAAAAATATAATATCAAAACATATTAGTATGTCCAAAAATCAGGAAAAACATTTTCTACTATTATAGAGTATAAGTGTCTCTTCTTTCTCAATTGGGTTGATATTGCACGGTCGCTGGAAAAGCCATCAGCTGTGTGATACTGCCCTCTAATGGATTATCCGTGAAATGCATGTGTCAGATCATATACGTAAGGGTTTTAATGGGACAAAAACATTATACTCATTAAACTGAGGGCTCAAAATATTTTGTATTTAATATGATACATTTGACGTTATAGGATTATATTCCATTTATTTATGATGTATACACCTGTAGCATTTACACTATAGATAATGTTACATAATAGACACCTTTAATTAATGCACAAAATCAAAAATGTGTCACTTGATGCACATCATGTGCTGCAGCCTGAGATGAGGTAGCAGAGGATGAATACGTAAACTAGAGGCAGAATATCAGCAGACACCAAGGCAAACCGCAGGAAGAGGTCTTTCCTCTTGGCTCTTGCCTTTGAACTACACACCACTATTCTATTTACAATTGAAAGATAAGAATCATCATGTGGTTGGGAAATATCCTTTCATATGTGTCCACGGGAAGAAAAAAAAAAGAAGCACTCTCACATCCAGTAACAAAACACGCATTTGTGAAGCATCATTTGTCTTTTTCCTTTTCTGCTCCCAACAAAGCCAAAGGGATATACTGTAGACTGGCAAACAGAGAGCGGCTTAGGCAGAGAGACAATGGAGTCTCTCCAAAGACTAATGATGCTTCTAACTGATTCTAGCCAGGTGACATATTCAATCAAAAAGGAATCACACTGCAAAGCAAAGAGCCGCAAAGGATAGATCTTTACTTGTGTCATTTGTAACAAGTTCACAGTCAAGACATGGACAGAAATGTTGGTGAGGTTTGCTGTCTGGTAGACGCACACCGCCTGCGGGACGCTGCAGAGCCGCGGCATCATTAAATACGGCGGCTGCTCCTCGCAAGATAATCGAGGGCCCGCATGCAGCTGTTAAGGGCGAGACTGGCACTTTTGCCAAAGAGGAATGAGTCTTTTTTTTTTAAATGGAGACCTAATGTGTTGATTTGCACCACTATACTGTAGTTTAATTTGGCAAACGGCTCTGAAAGCTTGGCTGCTCATTTCATCCTCTGTCAAAACATAAACACTTTCATAGCGCTTATCTTTTTTCTCCCAGCCCTGCCACCATTACATTTATGACAGAGAATAAGCCAATTTATAATATGTCTGCTTGGAAGCAGGTGAGAGCATATCAACCCCAGCAGTAAAGCCTGGTGCAGTTCAATATAGTAAAGCTCTAAAATGATAGCAAAATACACAATATGCATTGTACAGCTTTTTGGCAAGGTAGTATGGCATAGTAATAATAACAATAATAATAAAATAAAAAAAAATATAAATAATGATAATAATAATAATAATGATAATAATGATAATAATAATACTACTACTACTAATAATGATGACGATGACGATGATGATGATGATGATGATGATGATGATGATGATGATGATGATGATGATCAGGCTTTTAGCAGCAGCGTCAGCAGCCTCATGCTGTCATTTTAAGCCACTGGGAATTTTCCAATGCTTTCTTGCTTATAATGGCACCGCAGGTGGGCAGTATATAAAAACGTGCAATATATGATCTAGAGTGAGATCTTAATGGATACAGAAGACATACTAAACACATGGAATCAGTGGATTGAGTGTACAATTTTAGACGCTGCATATAGAAATCCTTGTCACTGCACACACTGAGTGCATTGCCAGTCAAATGGAAGTCAGGAAGTGTTGGTTTTCTGTCTACTTCTGACAATCATTATCTTACTCTTTATATCAGAGTATTTTACTTCAAAATCAACACCCATACTGAATGCATTTTCTCAGAAGCTGCTGTCGGCCAGCACAATGCAAATGACTAGATTATCTGCGTACATTATGTGGATAATTAGTACATTACCAATTCTATATCCATTACCACCTACATTTAAAATCAAAGACAAATAATTCATATATACATTATAAAATAAAGGAGACAAAATTCCACCCTGACCTGATGGAAATTTTGGGTCACGTAGAAGGAAAGTGATGTTGCATTGCATCTCTATCATTGTCTGATGCGAACATCAATAAACTAGGATACTAATAATAATAATAATAATAATAACCCAGAGACTCATCACTTATGTGTGAAAGCTTTCCTGTTTAAAACTTTATAATGGCAAAACCAAACTCCATGACTGGATAAAAGAGAAAAACTAAAGACTTCCACATTTTAGGTCAGTTTTGGCCTGCTCAAGAAACACCTCAAGGATTAACATGGTAACTTCAGGAAAATACAGCTGGCCATAGATGGTTCAGGAAAATCTATGCCTCAAACCTCTTGAGACAGCCAGTGTTCAATCAATGTTCCTTCGGCTACAGACCCCAACAAGGACATTCATTATATAGAAGCAAGTGAGTGCCTTGGAATTGAGTAAACTATTTGCAGCCTGAGCACCAGAAGACCAGCCATGGGCCTTCACTGGAAAAACCCTCTGGGGATTAAACTCAGGAGAATCACAATTCATATTTCTGAAGAAACCTGCTAAGACCTAGTCACAGTGGAAGCAAGCCAAGGTTTTGCCACAGAACCAGGCTTCTGAAAATGAAGTTCTAAAAGAAAAAGGTAGAGCCTGGTCACAGAGGAAACCCTATGGAGCCTGACCTCAAGACAGAACCAAGCAGGGTTTGTTTAACTAAAGCAAACAACCAACATCTGGAGCCTAACCACAAGAAAAAAAAGGATTAAACCTGCTGAGGCCCAACCCCACACTAGTATTGTAGTGATAGACCGGTCTCTAGACCACTTTTTAAGGGTCTTGTCCAGGAATCGAAGGCATTTTTACTTGGTCTTGTCTTGGTCTCTCAGACAGGGCGGACTTGGACTACTACTGTGACCAGTGAGAAAGGCAGAATGCAGGTGCTTTCCCAGTGTGGCTTTGAGTGCCATGCCCACTGTACACAGAGAGCGAAGGAAGATGACCAGAGATGTAGTGGCCCCGACAATTTGGAAAAATGTCGGCAAATTCATCAGTAATTCAGTTTGGTTTCCAAAATCATAAGAAGTAAAATCTTAGGTAATACTTACTTACAGAAACCACTGGCACAACATTCGACTTTTATCTGCACATTGAGAGGAAGCATAAAGACAAGAAAAGTAACCGTTAAATTACTTATACTGATAAAGTTAAATCAAAACACCCCATTCTAAGTCACAGAGCAAAAATAAACAATTTTCTTCTCTTGAGCGTTTTTGTTTGTTTGTTTTTGCTAACGTTCAGATCTAATCGGTGACTTAGTATTATAGCCAAGTTAGCATGCGTGACATTGTCAAAGGCAAGATAACAGAATAACATACAATGTTACAACATTCGATCTCAACCTCCAAAGTCTTGGTCTTGTCTCAGTCTCGATACTCTCAAGTCTCGATAATGTCTTGGTCTCGTTTGGTGTGGTCTAAACTACAAAACTACCTCAACCTAAGAACTAGCCACAATTTTGCAACTAAACAATCTGGAGTCTAACTTGTAGAAAAGAAGCTGCTGTAGAAACAATGTGTGTCCCAGCCCCCTTGAAAATCAGGATGAATTCTCACCGCTGGCCAAACAATCTATGACCCAAGCCATACTGAAAACTGCTGAAGAAAAAGAACACGCTAGAGTGGAAAAATCATTGTTGCAGCAGTTAGCAGCCGTCCTCGGGGTCCAAAGTCATATGTCGGACGACAGCAAGGCAATAAACAACCTCATAACCTTTTTTTTTTTCCGAGGGGAGCCAGAGTGTGTTGGGTCCATATTGAACTGTTTATTGTATCTCTGGTGCAGGTGTGGAACAATGAGAATGATAAAAGGCAGTTGAAGAAGAGTTCAATGGGGAGAAAAAGTTTGGTAATGCATGAATTCAAAAGGCACATACAGTATGCGTGTAGATTAGAAAACCTTCCCAGAAGACGTTGTAGCTATTTCCAAATTCCTTCCTCATCTTTTCTGAGCAAACATGAACACATTCAACCCTCATTTACCCAATGTTAACAATTGACTTGAATGTGTTGTATTTGTCATTGCCGCCATCTGTTCCTGAGAGTGGTCTTGTGTGTGGGTGTCTTTTCTGTGGTTTGCTATTAAGAACACAAAGAACATGCGAAACCGCACGACAACGCCCCCGTAGTGCTGACGATAGCCCAATTATGACTTACGTTCTGACTAATGTTGTTATGTTATTTTTTTTCGCCCTAAATTTGGTTTTGTACTCCTTTCTTTTGTATTACAAAAATTTAGGTCACGTCATAGTACTTATATGTCATTCGTCATTCAATTTACGACAGGCTTATTTATTGTTTCTGTTGCTTTTACATGTTACTATTAAAATGGTTGACCTTTTACACTTATGTGATACTTGTGTATATTGCTTCTACGGTTAATTAAGACAACAGTTTGACCTTGAAATGGATTATTTCTATTCTTTATGAATTCAAATGGGAAATAATCCCAAAAAATGAAATGGATTGTGTTTGATCTTAGATGCTCCACCGTGGCTTATTCCCCTCCAGCAGTGCATTTGGAACCTCACAGTATATTTCCAAAGCCTTATTTGAAGTTTTGCCTCTAATGGTAGTTTAGTGTTAGCTACTGTATAGAAATCCTCCAGGGAAATGCGTGCGCGCAGTGATTTGACTCTCGGCAAGGTCGTGAAATCCCAGCTCCCAGGCTCCCTCAGGCTCTTTTAAGTGGCCAGTGACGTGTTGGAACACAGCCTGGCGTCAATCACAGCCAGCAGACGGGGTTCGCTCCCGGAAGATTTTGTCCAAATAAATATAAACTGGAAAACGGGACACATGAGAGCTCATCCCCGGAGAGCAAGAGGGAGCTGTTAATGAGGATGGAAGCTGTCCCACAATGACACACGCACAAATAGAAATAATGAAGTCACTGCGGGGTTACGTCTGTTTATGCACCCCAACCTTGTGGAAAAATCTTTGGCCCCCTTCAGGCTATTTCTTTGTGTTTTTTTGTTTTTTTTTTACACTTTGCTGCAACAAACAGGCTGCATGCAGGGAGGCTAGGCTAGGTTTCAAATAGCTATGCGCCTTAGAACTAAATTGCCAAGTTTGAACATGGATCTGGGCAAAATGCATCTATTTTACCCAGGATTTTCACACAATATAAGTTTCTTAAAATATTAGTTTTTATTAGTCAACTTAGTTATCATATTCACTCTTTCATTTAAAAAAAAAACCACATCAATACGTTCTCTATAAAAATGACTTAATTTAAAAAACAAATATATTCCACTAAGTTTTTAACTTTAATGTACTTAATTTGAAACCATATTTATTTCATGTACTCCTTTTTAATACCTAACTGTCAGCAACCATGAGCTTAGTTATATCATGCTAACGTTTACTGCTGTATTTAAGAACGGGCTAATAAAATATACAGATATATACGAATAGATCTTTAAAATCCAATGTTCGATGTTGTAATCCAGCTTTCCGTTATCTTTAATGAACAAATTTTGCATTCCATAATTTGCCATTATACTTGTAATTTTTATATCCTGCTGGCTTGGCTAAGCCATCTTATCCGGCAATGTGCAATTGTGTCTGTGAAAACACCCCAAAAAAGTCTAGCCCGCCCCTGCACAGATTTAGACCATGCCTCACGCCAGACTTGTCCATGTCACGAAAATAGAGCACTTTTTCTTTAAACCAAACATATAAAATGAGCAACTATCAAATTTGTCCATGTCTCAAGTCAAGTTTTTTTTTCTTTCTTTTTTTTAAAGAGCTCAGTATTGTTCATTCGGTAATGTCATCATCATTGCTCTTTTTTTTTGTATGTGGGTGAGTATGTGTATGTGCGTGCGTGCGTGCGTGTATTTGTTAGCTCACCAAAAACCTATTAGAAAAAATCCCATACCGTTCACCTAAACCGAACACCGCCGTCAGGAGACCCGAGGGGACCAAAGAAAACAAAGGAAAGTGAAATCCAGCACCGACCAGACACCACCCACCGGGCCACCCACCAGAATTCTTCCCCAACCCCAGAAACATCTAAATTCCAACAAATCCAAAAAAAAAAAAATCAGGGAGACCTCAAGAGACCGAAGGAGAGACTGAGGAAAGGAAGGAAGGACAGCCGAAGCCGAGTGAGATCCACAGACACCAGCCTCCACCGATTCAATGACCTGAGGAGGAAGCAGATTGTGTCTGAGTTTCAATAGATGCTGGTGTGGTGGATCTGGCATGCATGAAAATCTCCACCAAAGAGGGGAGCCATCGACCCCTGCCAGGACAGAGCAAGCGCAACACCTCAGGGCCCCCCAGGCCGCGGCAGCGCCAAAGGACGACCCCCGGGCCCCGCCAGGGCCACCGGCCGGAGAGCAAACCCAGGAGCAGGAGCGCCCCCCACCCCAACACGGCCCGCGCACCCGACCCAACGCAGCAGGACGGGGCACTGCAGGCCCGCCAGGCACCCCACCGGCCCACAACCCCCACGAACCCCCGCCGACCCCCACCATCCACCCCAACCCAGCCCCAGCCGCCCCCAGGCCCCCACGCCCCAAGACACCCCCCCCCAACAAAGCCGCCCCCCCGGGGACCCCCCGCACCCAGGCACCGGCGCCGAAGAGGGGCCGGACAGCGGAGAGGGCAGCCGCGCCCACCCCACCCCCCGCCGCGTGGAGGGACAGAACACCGGGAGCAGAAGCGGAGATGGGGGCACCGGAGGACGGCCGACACCCCAGAACCCCAGGCCCGGCGGGGAAAGGCCCCGGTCGTCACCCCAGCGTTCTTTGTGAAAGTTAACCCCTGTTACTGAGTCCGCCAGCTCGCCGACTGGCGAACTCTACCCCTAAACCGTGAATGTGACCCCACCCAGTGTATATACAAGTGTGTGTGGTGCATTAAAATTAGGAGCAGGTGAACCGGAGCCGAGGGAAATGATATTCCCACGCTCTGATCCACCCGCCTCCCAAGCATGTCACTGAGTGTATGTGGTGCATAAAAAAAAAAAAATAGGGGGGGGGGGGGGGGGGGGTTGGCGGGGACACGGACAAGTCAAGTTTTTAACTCCAAGCCTAAGTCAAGTCTCAGTTCTTTTTAGTCTTTGCCAAGTCTTGTCCGGATCATCGAAACAGTGACTCGAGTTGATCTATGCTTGACTGATGGGCAAAAATTGTGAGTTTTTACCATAGAGTGTGGGCAGAGATTGGCAAAGTTTGATGATTTGTCATGAAACTTTAAACACTTACAACTCACCTCCACAATCTCTGATCGGGACCAAAAGGTATTTGTATGCATAGGTTGCCTCATGGAAATCCATATATCATGTCTATCAGTAGTCGCAGTGCCATCTAGCGGTGACAGGAAATGGCCCAAAATGATGGGTGTTGTACATTAAAATTTTCAAAGCGAAATAAGATGGATGATTTTAAATTTCAAAAGCTACCAAAATGTAGCATTGATTAAAAAAACTAAACAAAAAACAGACGTCATGCCAGGACGGACTCGTCTTGGGTGTGCTTGTGTTGAAGTAAAATGCTAATGACTCATTGTTGTTAAGCGCAATAGTTTGGTGCCTGCATTGCAGTTATTCTAACAGAGTGGTTCATTAGGTTTTTCACATTTCCCATCAGGGAGAAGAGTGGAAAAGACAGGCTTAATAATTACTCCAATAACAAGAAGACACAGAGGAGGAGGGAAACATTTAGCCTACCTGCCCGACATCATGCTTATTTTCTTTAATTGCTTTTATGTTTGTTTTTTTTGCCCTCAATTGGAATTGCTGCTTTTAAATGTATTGCATTTATGAAAAAATGCTCTTCCCTCTGTGCGTCTTACATAAAAACTAAGTTACTGCTCGAGTCTTTTTGTATAGTGCCTCTGTACAAATTGCTAAGAAAGAAAGCATTCAGGGTTTTTTTTAATTCACATTTAGCATGTTTCATGGAAAATCTATATACAATAATAGCATAATAGCATTGAAAAGTTCATGATTGAAAACAAACCTAAAATCTTTTCCTGATGATCTTGACACAAAATTGTGTCTTAACTGTGACTTATGTACAGTATATGACCTACACCAAAGGACAAAAGGGTCACAGACCCGTATGAAAAGTAGAAAATATTCATTTTGGATGAAGGAATGACTGTTGAAATAGTTATGTCCATGTTACTCAAAGGTTTTTGATGGATTTGCTCTCATTTCATCAAAGCTTGCCTTTATGCACCTTGCTTTGTGCTTTGGGAACAAAAAACAGCCTTCCCAAACTTTTCCTTCAAAGAAGATGTTGCATCGAGAGGACCAATTAGGAATGCATAAATCTGGTCCAACCTACGATTGATTAATTCATTGATTAAGTCGCTCTTCTTCATACTTTTGCCCTAATAATGTATTTTGTCATACACTAATACACCCACTGTCAAATCTAACCTGAATGTGTCACCTAAATATGATACTTTTTTAAAATGTGAAGTAAAATAGATTATTCATCAACTTACAGCACTTCTATGCACTCAGGAGGACGGATCATAATAAGACCCTTGCATTTTCCTCTCTGGTGCCCCCCTCAGGACAAACTTAATCAATCAATCAAGCAGTGAAATAGCAAATTTTCCATGTCCTTCCTTTCATTTTTTAAAGTGTGCCGGGGACGCAGGCAGAAGGCTCGACCTTTAGCCTTTTTATGGAGCTAATTTTCCACAGAGATAATTTGGCTCAGCATTAGCGCGGAATAAGTGATAAGCTCGGGCGCTCTCATTAGTGCCCCGCCGTTCACTTTCTGGCTGGCAGCCCCTTTACCTTTGAGCGCCTTGCTTAAAATGCCAGACGGACAGACACGAGTTGGCGTTGGCCAAAAAGGTCTCAGAGAAGCGCTACACAAGTCAGCGTGGGTGTTGACCAGATTGCAGATAACAAATGATGACCTATCATTCATTTTTCACGCACATCAAATGCATATTCAATGAGATTCACACGCACACTTGGCCCGGGTTAAGAAGCAACTAAAAACGCTGCATAATATCCCTAATTTATAAAACATGTAGCTAAAACTATACTGTATACTCTTACTGTATATATTGAGCTATAAAGTGAGGTGCTTTTACAGTATTGTGTACTATTGTATCCATTATATGCTATATAATCAATCTGAATTAATAATACATATCTTTACCATTTGAAAACACAGTTGTAATAATAATAAAAAACTAATTTAAAAAAACAATAGTACGCTTCATGGTATGGTACAGCTATTTGGTGAGCTGATTGGACAAAGCAGAATTAAGTGCACGTCTACCTAACTTTTGTTTCGACTAATTACGGCAAAGGACGAAAATGTCGTCACCGACTGTTGTGACTAGCTGGTATCATGGCGTTGAGTTGATGTTGTCGGTTTTGCAATGTTGGTGTCGCAATGTTTGGTTTGTTTCTTCCCACAGCTTCGGCGCTTCTTGTTTTCGTCACAGCTGCATATCCCGCCCCCAAATAAAATGTCGCTCTGTGATTGGTCCGAACCATTAGTGAATTGTATTGGTGGCAGCGGTACAAGATGAATTCTCGGGAATTTGTGAACTCACAAATACCGCGAGAATACATTTTGCGAGAGCAAGGTTACATTGGAACCCCTCGCCTACGAGTTTTCCAAATGTATTTTAATTGGCGTCAATTATATGTGGATTTTTGCTATTCCTGGGCCGGCAGGTATTTTGTCCATTTTTAAAAACATCGAGTTCGGATGTGTGTGGTCTAACTCTGTGTATGCAAATGCCTCAAGGCATTGGACTGGTTGTTGGAGACCCATTAGGTCATTTACGAATCCACTGAAGGCCTACGTCCGAAATGTACTACATGTCACTGCAAACTAAACTGTCTGGAACACTACAGGTGCGTTGGGAAATGCACTCCGGGTACTCCCTGCTACACTCGGAAACTCAAAAGTGTTTTAGAATGTGCTGCTTGGTTATTCAGAATGCCGGAGTGCACTTTGGCCGCTCTGACTCAGGACACAGAGCATCAGAGCATCAGGACGAGCAACACAGCTTTGTAATTCAAAGTAAGGGCCTCTTGAAACACTCACACGCTCAGTTTAGAATTAGGGTTGTCTACATCAAAGCAAAGAGTAAGTACAGCTGCATTGACCCCTTATTACAGGCACAGATTAGCATTAACAGTGTTTGCGTCTGATAAGCAGCACATACTGCTGTAAAGAGAGAGTGTTTGATGATGAAATAGAAATATTTTGACATCTATATTCAATTTGTCTCTTCAAGTTTTATTGCTGTTTATAGTATCATAAAAATAACTATATTTTCTAAAATTATACATGACAAATTATTGCATATTTTTATATGTCGTACATTTTTATATTGATATATGATTTAGGGTTGTCAATATATTTAGTTTATTCTTTGTACATTATTTGGCATTTTAATTTGTCACAAGTGATCATGATTTGGTGTGATCCGCAATTACACAATTAGATATTAGAATTTATTGATCAGTAATACATGAAAAAAACAGTAATTTTCTCATTAGTTTTGTTTTATATTAAAAACAATAAAGTATCAGTTACATTGTAATTTTTTGGTTACCAATTGAATATAGTAAAAAATGGATACACAAATTTACAAGTTCATTCAAGTCATATTTTGTTCTCTAAAGTAATTTTATCAGAGAGCTCGCAAATACACAAAAAAACACACATACACAATCTGCTAAACCACTATTCAGTTTTTACCCACAAAGTGATAATGTGATGGAAAGAAGCGTATGGGTCCAATTCATGTCTCCGAGTGGAATGTCTGTAGCTGGCGAAGCTCTTTGTGGCCTGACGAGCGACACGCTGAGAAATCGGCACGAGCAGTCACAGTTTCTTGGCCACATTGTCACATCTCATATCATTAGCGGCACTGACGGCAAAAAAGCCTGACGTGTTGCATGGTTACGGCCATCCTAACCTGCTATCACCTCCCATAGTGGAGAAATGGAGGAACGTTGCTGTACTTATAGCACTGTGTTGAGTGTGTATAATTATTAGTTTGTGAGTGCTGTGATGTAACATACAGATACTTTTTCCGTGACGTAAAACACCACACACAAATGTTGGAGGTCAACGTTCTGTTCCGCGACTCACAAGAGAAATTTGATTGACAGCCAAAGTAAAAAAACTGGCCAATTACTGTGCGGTGTTTGGCTTTAACAATAGAGCTGGGAGCGATGCTACCATTTAGTGGTGCCAATTTTGAACCAAGGTGAGAGACTGAATATTTGTGAAGGAAAACATGGACTTTGTGGCTTTTATGAATCAGCAGAGTTACTGTTACTGATACTGAACTAATTTGCTCCCAAAAACATATGAACATGTTCTATTTTAAATATTACCAACCTCCCAAAGACAATTAAAACATTTTTTTTTAATGCTTGAGCATACAGAAGCAATGGTAGTTATTACAAACACGACCAGCAGGTGGCAGCAGAGTATAAGAGATCAACCAGGGCCATGTTGCAAAAAGCTCTTTCCCCCACAGATTGGTGAATAATGATGAAACGTAGCTATATTCGAATTAGAGCTGCCGAACGGTTACATTTTTAAATCTGATTAATCACATCTTAGAATTTTGATTAATCACGATTAATCGCTTAATTAAAAAGGCTTTTTTTTCAAATTCGAAGAGCACCTGTTATGAGTAAATTCTTTCGACATTTAATGTTACGAGGACGTTTTCCAAATTTTTTGATCCACTGCACACGTTCATCCTTCTCTTTTCTGAATCAGTTAATTATTTGCATAATTTCAAATGGAAAAAAATTACCCCAATATTTTGACATGAACAGATAATCTGAATGCCATACACAAACGTTTATTAAATACTTTACTTTACCTTGTTTGCCCTGCCTCTAATGCATGCAGCTATGTTTATTGCTCAAACACAACTTGTGCTACCTCTGTCAAACTAAAGGATAATCTGTGGTCAAAATTAATAGTGTGCTTAATCTGCGTTAATACATGATTAATGCAATATTTTTTGTGATCAATTAATTAGTTAATGCTTTAACTTTGACAGCACTAATTAGAAAGCTAATTGCTGCAAAACAGAAACAGATTTAAATATTGACCTTTTGCACGTGACGTCACACCCCTCATGGGAACGCCCCCTACGGGACGCTGGACGGCAAAAGAGACACTTGCCTGTATTGTAACCATTGAATCTCGTACAGCATAAAGTCCTTTATCTAATCCATTATCTTATAAAATGGTCATATCTTGCTGTGCGGTCGGTTGCTTTTTATCGCATACCTACTAATGAAGACAAAGGACGTCAATTGATAGCAGCAATCAACAGAAAGGACTGGCAGCCCAGAAAGTATTCACGGATTTGCGAGGTTAGTAGATAAATGTTGTAGTTAGTAGATAAATGTTCATACATTTTACTAGTAAACGTACACTCTAACAAAGATTGGACCAGAGGTGTCGAATTGCGTGTTTCAAATCACATTAACGAGTCAGATAGTTAGCGTCCACTCCAACTGCACGAACACACAGCTTCGTTTTAAAATGCACCTTCTTCAAAACTATTAAGTGCATTTGACTGTTTAATAATGGGGGATTTCGCCTTTGTGCTTGGAGTTTTTCACTCTGGAGCCGGAGTCATATTCATGAAATTACTGCATAGCTTGCCACTACGGTCATTTGTTCCATGCTAGTAAACATAGTAACATAACATCATCACAGCGTTTCAATATAGAACGGACTATGTAAAAATATGTCAGTTAGCATGATAAACACATGTTTTGCATTGCGAGGTATATTGTCTCCCGGTGTGAGCATAGAATCGCATCCCTGAGACTCAGCCTGCGACAAGCTTTTGAATCATCCCCGGTGTAAGGAGGAGACATTGACATTGACTACATAATGATATAGGTCGTGTGCTGTGAATTCCGGCAAAGTTCACGATTTGATTAACTTGGTAAAAACAGCAGGCAACAGAAGGTAAGGGCTGTTTTCAAACTAGTGATCTCCAACTTAAATAAATATCGTGCTCTATGAGTCCCGACTAAATGTGCAACTTCGACTGGCAGGCCAACTTCGGTTGAAGTAGTAGATAATAACTTTTGATTTGCTAAGTCACTAAGTCGCTCCGGGTCACGTCCACTTCCATTCAATAATCATTTCCTTCCGCCATCCGTCATAGGGCAGTCACGTGATGACGTGACGTCGGTGCAAATGGTCAATACTTTGTTCCTGATGAAAGAGGAGACTCTAATCTTTCCTTTGGTAGGTTCCATGTTTTTATAGAAATAGAACACAATATTCTGTTGGCCTTGAAAAAGCAGTCAAAATCCAGCAAAACAGCCTGAAGCGAAGGGGGTTGCTGGGAGTGAATGAGTTAAATGCTGTTCATGTTATGTTGGATATTGGTCGATTGTTCCATTGGTATACATGACTTGTCGACTTTAATGGCAGCGACTCCCACCATGCTATCTGCTGTTTTTTAAAACCCAAATAAGACCCCCTTTCGAACCCAAACATTTGATTATATAAATACAATTGGAATACCTCGTTTGAAGGGAACATCAGCTTGTTCTGCTCATGACCGCAAGGAATCTTGGTCTTTTGAGCACAGTTTGTACCGTAATTGTATTTGCGGTGTCTGGCCACGGATGTATCTATGAATGGACTAACAATGCCGCTTAGTCACCGTTGCGAGAAGTGAAGATAATGGCCATGCCACCGCCCCACCACCCTCCACTCAGACAAACCTTGGGCCGATACACAGATGGAAAGAAACCTCCCTATTTTGCACAACCCAAAGTTGGCAAGTATGTATTGACAGCATGGAAACATTGACACTCTAACCACTGCTAAAAACTGATAAGTTGTAGGAAATGTGGTAAAATCCCATCAAATCAATGAAACCCAATTGATTGAAAGGGCTAATTGTTGTCTAATGATGCAACTAATATAACAAAATATGTGATATCTGTCTGTGTATCCAGAGTCAGTTCGCACATCTTCTCCCGTTTTTTTCACACGTTTCGTCGTGCCATTCTGAAGCGTGTAAATGGCCTCAGGTCACGCTGAAGAAAATAGCCCCAATGTTGGCATATGTCATCCAGTCTTCATTGTATTCGTCCCAGTTATGTCAAAAGCTGTTAACAAGCTGGTAAATTGTTCTCCAGTGGCTTTTTTTCTACCTGTCAATCCAATTAGCAGAGTGTGTAATTGCCCAATGGCGCCATAGCAAAATTAGCCAAGCCCTCTCTCCTTTATCAGAGAGATCAGGTTTTGTTTTGATTTTTCTATGTTGCCAGTGTAAGGGAAATCAGTCCAATTAATTATTAAATCAATAATTGTTAATTATTAAAATAATAATCAATTGACTTATTAATTGAAGTCAAATTTAATATTTAAATCCAAATCAATTTTTGATAGTTTTATCATGATAACAGATGAGAACCTTGTTGAATCAATCATTAAAATGAAGGCTGTACCCTTTTTACGACTTTGTGAGTTCTTTGTTCAGCTTAGAGGTTACTATAAATTGATGAAACCACAGCAAGTATTCAGGTTTTGATTTCGTGGACATTTATTTTCTAACTTAAAATCTACTTGGAACTTAAAAGAAGCGAAACAAACTACTATGATAGGCAATAAAACAAGAACTAAAATGATAGAATAATCAAAGAAAAACAAAAACAGGAAATGAGAAACTGTCTTAAACGAAGTGATGGATTTTCTAATCAAAACAACCCACATTTAACCTAATTGTTTAACCTAATTGGAGGCACACATTTGTACAATCTGGTTAATGTCTGTGAAGTTGCACTTGCAAATGGTTTTGTGTTGGTCCGAGACGCAGAAAGCCCGGATTGGAGGGTCGGCAAGAGAGAGAGAAAGAGTCCGTTTGGGCAGCTGAGCCTCACAGCGGGGGTAGGTGGACCTGTTGGCTGCGGAGAGGTCTTTTCGGTTGAGGCCTCAGAGCGCCGCTGTTAGCGCTGCGATCCGTTTAGCCTTTGCAGGGGCCCAAAAGCAGTGTGTTTTACTGCGCCTGTCGCTGTGCGATGGCAAGCCGTGCGGTCGTTCTGGACTAGCCTTCGGCTAGCGCCCGAAGCAAAGCCAGATGAAGCATGGACCCTCCCCACGGAGAAGGGGAGCCGGAGCTAGGAACCAGCAGTGTGAAGGAGCCAAAGGAGAAGAGGCAAAAAGAACAAAGAGAAGCTGAGACAAGCAGGAAGCTTGCCTTTATAGGTGGGCTTGGTCACCAACCATTCAGGGGGTTCGGTATCGAGTTACACAGAGACTAGGGCGGAAATTTGGGTTGAATTTTGGTGAAGAATGATCAGATTAAATTTAGATCCCAAATTCTAAGTTCAAACTTCAATCAAATGCAAACACTTACAGTTGAACACATCAAAATAAATGTTACCTAGCTGACAACTGTCAAAACGTACACACACATGAAAGTTAAGTGGAGAATCTGCCACGGCAATGGAACAAAACAACAAACAAAATTTTAAAATGGCAAAAACATAACATTTCAGAAATTCGTTTTATAAGCAGCATGTCCATCCATCCATCCATTTTCTGTACCGCTTGTCCTCACAAGGGTCGCGGGGGTTGCTGGAGCCTATCCCAGCTGGCTTCGGGCAGTAGGCGGGGTACACCCTGAACTGGTTGCCAGCCAACCAGTTCAGGGTGCAGCATGTATTCTTTTATTTTATTTTAGCTTGACTTAAGTTAGTAACTCAAGTAGGCTAGCTATTGTAATGTCATCCTTTTTTTTTTTCATCAAAACCCGCAAAGAATGATTGATTTGTTTCACAAATAATTTAATTTTTTTATTTAATAATTTAAATGTAATCGATTTTTTTTACATGATAAAAAGTTATAACCATATATTATTACATATTACATTAATAACCATCTAAAATTTGTTTCAATAAATACAAACTGCAGCACTACAGAAATTGTGTGCAAATGTTTTGATGTTGATTTTTTTTTTTTAAAGGGGGAAATCGAATTGATGAACAGGGCTGACCATACATGGTATACTGCACAAGTGTGACACTGTACAGTGCTAGTATCAATATTTATTGTGTAAGTGATAAATGTACCATAACATAGAACATATAAGAAAGATAGAAGTATCGATAGACAGCTGCAGATAGATACAGTAGATATAAAACTAATTGAAATTAAACCAAATTTTATTTATAACACTTTTCATATGTTAAAAATGAAACACAAAATGCTTAACAGAGATAAAAACAAATTATTAAAATAGCAACAACAAAAAAAGCCCTCCTATCCCCACATACAAACCCAAACATACCCATACAACCTCGCAGCATATATTGATGACTAGTGTTGAGACATGAAAAGGCTCTAAGGATCAGAGTGAGGAAAGACAACCTGTGGGAGCCATCCAAACACCGAGAGGATGCTGCCACAGAGACTACCACGATCAGGGTGGACCAGTCTCCACATTGTGCAGAGCCACCAGGTCCATGCCTGAAAACATCTCCCAGGTAGCTCCCAGGAGGGAGACACTGGAGTAAAGTTTAACTTAGAAAGACTAAAAGACAATAGAACAGGATAAAACTGAAGTACAATAGGAAATAAAGTTAGCTATTTGAAAATTAAATAGAAAAAAATCATTCAATGTATCAAACAGAAATAAATACTACGTGAGCACATTGCAGGGAGTACTTGGAATCATTTTTATAATTTATTTCCCAGATCAAAAATCTGTCATAGATGCACCAAAATCGCATTGGAACCTAAATTTCTCATAAAGCTCAGATTTTGTTTTTTCGAAGCATATACATCAGCCTCAAAATATCCCACACTCTATCAATTACTTTCCAAAGGGCAATATAAATAGGGCTTTGTGGTACAAGATTAAGAATTGTGATATCACAATGACATGGAGCTGGGAACATTAGCGAGTGATCAGATGCGATGGAAATGTGTGTGACGTTTTTTCTGGTGGTGAAGTAAATGAAGACGGTAGGAAGGTAAGTAAAACAGTTAACACAACAATCCTGTTGAATCATTTCAACAAGCTAGTGGAGCAGCATGTGGAAAGCATGCACAGGCTGCCGATGTACCATTAGCAGTTTAGCCGCTACTAAGTAGCCGTGCAGCCACCAGACCAAAGCAGCAATCAATCATGTCAACTTTTGATCCCCCCAACCTGTGTGAATTGCGAATGATTGCTGGCCAGCAAAAACTTGTTTGAACCAGTCCGTGGCGCAACAAAAGGTTGCCGTTGAGTCTTTAAACCATAAAAACTATTATCGTTGTATGAGAAATTCACCCCACCCTGCAAAAAAAAAAGAAAATTCGGGGGCACCATCACACTTTACGTACACTTTGGTCTTCGTCAGCACACAAGCAGCTGAATTGTGAAATATTTGTTGGTTTGAGATGTTCTTTTTGGGAAGATCAGAGAATTGGACATTACAATAGTCGAAATGACTGTAGATAAAAGTGTGCAACAGTACCTCCTAGCCTGAGATAGGAATGGGTGGAGTCTGACTAAATTGTTAACTCATTAACCCAACAGCCATTTTCTCTGAAGCAACTGCCTTTGCTCCCAGCTGTTTGACTGATTTTGCAAGGCCCACAGAATATTGTGTTCTATTGCTATAAAAACATGTAACCTACCAAAAGAAAGATTAGAGTCTCTTCTTTCATCAGGAAAAAAGAAGAAGATATTTCTATCTGTTTCCATTTTGCAGCAATTAGCATTAGAATATAGCTAAGTTTCATCATTATTCACAAATCTGTTTAAAACTGTGGGGAAAACAGCTTGTTTTAACATGGCTTTGGTTGATCTCTTATAATCTGCTCCCACCTGCTGGCCGTTTTTGTAATAACCACCATTGTCTTAAGCGTTCTCTTCAGTTCAGAGGCTGCATCAAAGCCTTCTGTATGCTCAAGCATAAAGAAATGTATTACAAAACAAATAAGAACGTCTTTGGGACACTGATAATATTTAAAATAGAATGTATTTATACGTTTTGGGAGCAAATGATAATATGGTCAATACATACAGTATCTTATTTACATTCTTGATGTGTGGAATAAAATTGAACTATTTTCTTTCCTTTACAAATTGTGAGGATTGAAAATCTTCTAGTTTTGGCCACAGTTTTTTTTTTTACTGACCTTCAAGACCAACAACTAAAACCTCAGTTTTTTCCTGGTTGAGCAGTAGGAAATGAACTGTCATCCATTAAAGGTGTAACTAGATACCAAAGATGTCAAATGAAGATACCATAGATTTGCTATATGGAAGTGTGGCATCAAACAAAGCTAATAATGATATTTGATGCTAGGTTATCGATACTTTATGAGAACAGATAACTATATGCGAGATAATGTTCCTATCACTGACCTCGGTGCCATCATCATGACGATAGCGCCGCCAAGCTCGTCCCGTGTCGCTGTAGAGGAGCACGTACGTGGTGACCCAGTCCCAGCTGTCGTAGCATCCCTGTGTGGCCACCGCTGTCACCTCCATCTGCTCCCTGAGGTCCAGCTGGAGCCACGGCTCCTTGTCGCTCGCCATCGGAGACCAGCCGCCGGCCCCTGACGGTAAAAATCGATGGCAACATTGATTTGGTCAACTCTTGTGGTTTGAAGCTGAGTCACTGCTAGCATCGTGTTGCAGTTATGTAACTTCTCATGTGTGGGAAATCGGATGGCACTTTTGAATGGTTTGATGACAAATCAGCGAAGGGTTAAAAAGAACATGGCAAACTTTGAAGTCAGGTATGTCAAACATCTCGGGTCAGATGCCACAGGATTACACAGCCAGGATTATTTGGGAATGACAAAGAAATTGTGCACACTTTTGGTATTCAAAAATGATGACAGTAGCTACTTAAATGGCTGTAAATAGTGCCTTGCTAAAGTATTAGCCTCCTAGAACATTTTGACCTTTTGCCACATTTCAGGCTTCAAACATATATATATATATATATATATATATATATATATATATATATATATATATATATATATATATATATTATTATTTTTATTTTTTTATGCGAAGAATCAACACCAAATGGGACACAAGTTCGTGAATTGAAACAATGTTTTTAATACTGAAAATAAGATGTATGAAAATATTCATCTCCCCTGGGTTAATACTTTGTGGAACCACCACTTGCTGCAATTACAGCTTCAAGTCTTTTGGGGTACGTCTCAATCAGTTTTGCACATCTAGAGACTGAAATGTTTGTCCATTCTTCCTTGCAAAACAGTTGTAGCTCAAGTAGATTAAATGGAGAGCATTTGTGAAAAGCAGTTTTCAGATCTTCGGACAGATTCTCAATTGAATTCAGGTCTGGACTTTTGTCATTCTAACACCTGCACAGTAAATTCTGTAGAGTAAATTTTACTCTGTTTAGAGTGGGACCAAATAGACTCAGTTTTAGAGTAATATTTACACTTGGAAGAGAGTAAAATAAAGAATTGGAAAAATAAATAAATAAACGTGACTCAAGGGTGGAGGAACGAACTCACGACCTTCAGCTTGGGAGACAGCCGATATACTCCCTGAGCCCACGTAGCTCCTGCTGTGTGTTAGTATATCGTTCGTGTAAACTGCAGCTATTCCATAATTCCAGGGACTTCCTAACTCCAAGAGACCAAAAACGATGTCTTTGGTCTCCCAAGCTGAAGGGTGTGAGTTTGTTCCTCAACCCTTGAGTAACTTTTATTCATGTATTTATTTTTACATTTTTTGATTATACTCTTTTCCTAGTGTAAATCTTAGCCTACCCTAAAACTCAGTCTATTTGGTCCCACTCTAAATAGAGTCAAATTTGCTCTATAGAATTTACTGTATGCATATGTTTAGTTAGTTTTGGTAAATCTCTGTCCCAGCCTCAGGTCTCTCAAACTTGTCCTGTATATTTGGCTCCATCCATCTTCCCATCAACTTTATCTTCCCTGTCCCTGCTGAAGAAAAGCAGCCCCATGACACGGGTGCTGTTTTCAGGGTGATGTGCAGTGTTACTTCAACACCAAACATAACGTTTTGCAATTAACCCAAAAAGTTCCATTTTGGTTTTATCTGACCAGACCAACTTCTTCCACGGGTTTGTTGTGTCTTCCAGATGGCTTGTGGCAAACTTTTTTTTTTTTAATGGTTTTCTTTGAGAAATTTATTTTTTCTTGCCACTCTTCCATAAAGGCCCGATTTGTGCAGTGTGCAACTAATAATTGCCCATTGGACAGATTCCCCAACCTTAGCTGTGGATTTCTGCAGTTCATTCAGATGACATCTCTGATCAGTGCTCTCCTTGTTTGGGCAGAAAGTTTAGAGGGACGGGTTTGATACTGCATTCTCCATTTCAATACGATTGATTGAACAGTGCCCCGCGAGATGTTTAAAGCTTGTGAAATGTTTTTATATTGGCATCCTGCTTCTCCATGACTTTATCCCAAACTGCCTGGAGTGATCCTTGGTCTTCATGATGCTGTTTGCTCCTCAATATTCGTTTAACAGACCTCTGAGACCACCACAGAGCAGATGCTCGTGCTAGTGGACTCATCATCATCAGTCATTTAGATCAGCATTCAGAAATAATCTGGAGTCAGTTGGCTGCACAAAGAGATAGTGGGGTGAAGAATTTTGCACGTCGTACTTTTCAGTAATTTATAGGGAAAATAAGGAAAAGTTTAAAATATCATCTAAATGTCATTCCACTTGGTGTTGATCCTTCACGAAGAAATCCAATTTTATATCTTTCTATTTGAAGCCTAAAATGTGGCCAAAGGTCAACAAGTTTAAGGGGCTAATGCTTTCACAAGTACAGTCTTGACTAGTCCCCAGTCATTTAAAGGTTGTATGTTATATTCACCATTCACACCTGTAGACCCTTCAGTGTGTACCTAACATGCATGTGTTTAGAACGTGCGAGGACTAGAAACCTATGCCACCACAGGAAGAACAATTAAGGCCTGAGTCAAAATTTGAATCCGGAACTTGCTCAACTGTGAGGTAGACGTACAAGCCATTATTTCACTGTACTGCCCCCAAACACCAATGTATTAAGAATAAAATACAATAGAAATAAATATAATGCAATAGGTTAAAATACTGACTAGCTAGCTAGCTAGCTAACTATAATGTAGTGGATGGCATGATATTGTAGATGGAGGTTTAAGTCAGCACATGTTTTCAAAGAAAACATTTCACAGTGGAGGAAGGAGGGGGAGAGATAAAGTGACAATTTAATGTTTAAACAGCTGATAAAATGTGTTTTTTTTCTTAAACATCAACAGCTGAAGTAACAGCTGGTGGCAGCACAGACACTCACCGTCTCTCCTGTGCAACTTGGCATGGTGGGCGGCGTAGCTGACTGACGACTGCGACGAGCTCTGAAAAGAGGAGCGCGGCAGCGCGGATACCAAAGGGCCGTTGCAATTATCTGCCGGGAAAAACAACGAGAGAGTGACAACAGTGACTTTTATTTTTAGTCCCATGTAAACAATGCAAATGAGCTGGGATGGAATTAATGAGATGCAAAAAAAGACATTCTAATTTGGCTGCATTAGAAAAAAACCTTTGATTATTTTTTTTTTACTGGGTCATTTACATACATACACTGCATCACACTGAGATTTTATTCATGCTCATGATGATGACAATGATGCCCTTATTCTTATCTTTGTTTTGGTCAAAATTAGTGTGTTCATTTTTAGTTAATTTAAAGTTCCTTTAGTGCCACAAATTATTTAACACACGATTAATGACCACCCCTTACTTGGAAAGCCTGTACTGGGGGAATTTTCAGACGTCCACGTCAAAATTGAGCAGAAATAAATGTAATAGTAATGCATATATTTATGGAGACTGGGGTCAAGTTGTATTTTACAATTTGAAAAATGCGCAAAATTTCTTAATAACTCTTAATATGAAAAGAAAAATACACTGAGCTGTCACCAATGTCTTACAGATGCAATTATGCCATCTAGTGGCAGAATTATGACCTCAACACAAATCAATATCACACTCGTTTTTTTACCGTACAGTACATCTTTTTAATTTCAACTCAATTTTATGAATTCTTATGAATTTACTGTCTGAATGACTAAAAGATGCAGCCCTATTTCTAATAGTTTAGTATTTTTTCCACTTTTATTTTTTATTTTATTAACACGAGAGTAGTAAAACTTAGAAAAAATATGTTATCGTACATTTTATTGTACATTTAGAACAAAAATATATAACATATCAAATTTGTTAATTACGACTACAAATTGTTATCGCCTGACAACCCGAGTTCAGTTGTACCTTACTTGTTACTTTAAAACGCCCGTAAAATTTTAATTTTTGAATGGCAATTTCCAATTTCCATGAGTTCATATAGGAAATTATTGCTTGAAATTTCCAAAACCAGCATTCCGGAATAAACAATGTTCAATTTTACAAATTTCTTCCGTGTTGAGCAGCACTGTTTGCCCTGACTTCTGGGATTCATGCACTTTGCAGTTTGAGGGTAAAAAATGCAGGAAGTTGTGAGCAATGGAACACGTCGGTGAAAAGAGTGTCTTTACCTGTCGTTGGCGTTGCAGCTTTGAAAGCGAGGATTAGAGAAAATAACAAGGCTGCCTCACTTATCCAGCTCTCAGATGCTTCAAACAGTCTATTAACCCATGCAATGACCCTTCAAACGAGACACAAAACGCTCTCTCTGAGTGCGTGTGTGTGTGCGTGTGTGTGTGTGTGTGTGTGTGTGTGTGTGTGTGTGGGTGTGTGTGTGTGTGTGTGGGTGTGTGTGTGTGTGTGTGTGTGAGAGAGTGTGCACATCGGCATCCCATGTTGCAACGCAACAGGCGGGAGCTGGTTCACTCTCGCCATCCAAACCTGTCAATCCCACCTCCTTTTACCTTCCTCCCTTCCACGCTGCTGATGTTTCCAACATCCCCCACCCCGCCTCAATGATAGCAGCCAGTGGAACAACAGCAGCCACTTCCCAGCTTGGATTAACTGAGTTGTTGTATTCGGGCCCAGAATGGCAGAGCGTAATGAAAACTGGCGCCAGTTTGATTACAATCATCGCTCCATCACAGTGCGCCTGAGAGGCCTTTGCCTCCAGGCTACAAAAAGCCATATTAGTCTTGGTCAAGTTCATTTATTTATTTATTTATTTCCCTCCCAGCAACAGGCCGTCCATCTGATGAACAATGTCGACAGTATGCGCTCCCTTGCATTCTGGAGCGTCCCGCCGCATTCCGGCTGACCCGGTTTGATTGCGCTCACTGGCCGAGAGATTTCTCCGCTAATCCCGATTTCCAAGTGTGACTAAAGTGGATCAAGCCGTCTTATCCCGAGACTCAAATTGTTGGCGGGGTGGCAACCGCACTCGCAGATGTTCATTGGAGAGGGGGACAAATGAGAGCGCTGGCATGGCATCTTGACACAGCACAGCCGGGGTTATTATGCAAGCACTGGGCTGGTAATCTGTCAAAAGTATCCTGGGTCCCACTTTTGATCTCCATGCTGGATGAGCCTCACTCGTCTTATCTCGCGTTCCATTTGTTTTCAAGCACAACTCTTCGCCGTAAAGACTTGGCTGAGCTTCATGTTTGTGCTGCTATGGCTTATACCTTAAAAAGGGACAGACTATGTGAGTTAAAACGATTCCTAGTAGTCTTTGTCAAATATTTGTGTAATGCTTTGGTCAAACTATCCCGAGGGTCTAGAACAGCCATCTGCAACCCGTGCATATGGTTCTTATATCTTTCTGCTGTGGCTCTTTCTGAATTGAGCTTGGAAAATAAATAATGAGTTGTAAAGGGGAAGTTAACCCCCAATTTTTTTGGTGACAATAATATGGTCGCAACAGCCCCCTAACCCTAACCTCTAAATGTAATGTTCTGGTTAAGATTGTGTAGGTGGAATTTGAGTTAAGGAGCAAAATACAGCCGTTTTTCTCTCAGGGGGAGGCTATTTTGCCACTTGCTGTTGACTGAATTAAAATATCCCAAGGATTATGAATCGCCTTATATAGTTCAGCCTCTTTTTACAGCTTTACGGTTTCTAAAACAGATGGTATTTGGGAGGTCAGTCCTGTGTAATGCACACTTTTTTGCCCTGTTTTTACAGCCCTCTTGAAAGCTGCGGCAATCCAGGAAAATGAGCTGCTGCTCGGTGTGATATGCTTTGATTAAAATAACCCAAGGATCAAGAATTATAGCACATTGTTCACCCTCTTTTACAGCCTTGTTGCAATCACTTTTTCTGCATTTTTTTGTATATTTCTTGAGGTTGGTTCCTTCCTTGGTGGAAATATTAATGTTAACTGTTGTGTGCTGCCTTTAGTTATACAGTATTTCTTAGTAAATAAAGGTTTTTGCATGTCGGAAACACGTGAGTGAGGGATAAAGAGTGTAATGGAAACACAATTGAATAGTTGGACAACTCCATTTGTGTCCATATTAGTGTACAGCAGCAAGTAGATCAAAATTCCAACAGGCATCCGAAATAACAATCAGAGGTAATTTAGAGTGGAGTTCCTCAGGGAAATGTTTTTGGTCCACATAAACCGAGCTTGATTGCTCCTTGTCCTTGAGAGGACAAGGTCAAAATGGAGAACAACTCTGCATTTTCTTCACTTTCTAAATCCTGTATGTGTTCCAATACTTTTGTCCACATATGGTACTGGCATAGAGTGCTATAGGCAAGGTTATTTGCATAGCACATTTCAATTTCAAAGGAAACTGTGTGCTTTACGCAAATGAAATAAAAGAACAAAATAAGAGAAGTGTAATTGAATATTTAAAATACCTATACATAATTAACTGTAGTATATAGCACATAAAATAATTAAAAAAATATAATGGAATGGGGGCAAATTCTATAAAGACTGTTATTATAAAATATGAATAAACTTTTAGTACAGAAGGAATAAAGGTTCCACCATGAAAGGACAATTATCTACATTGATTGTGTTGCATTCCAGAAATTACTGCTAAAAATCGGACTTTGACTTGATAAATGTAAGTCACACATGTTCATAGTGATATATTAAAAGACTTATATACGCGATATAAATCTTTATTTTTAGTTATACCACGTACAGATTGTTGTTGATACGCAAATTCGGCGATGTATGAAATTATGATGAAAAACTCTCTAAAAATTAAACAATTGGATCAATTCCAACAAAAAGGTCACTAACAAAACAAATAGTAGCTTATCACAGTCGGCAGCCATGTTTTGTTGTTTACGTTAGGAAGCCTTTGAAATCATCCCCTTATAAGCTCCAGACTTGCAAGCAGCCTGAATTGCAGCATGCATTGGCAGTTGTGTGCTGTATCAGGTCTAATAAATGCTGCTTGAACGTGTTTAGTTTGCACTCGGGGCTCTCTTAAGCCAGCCTAGTCAATAGATGTTTCTTTGTTTATATTCTTTACACATAGTAGTGAGGTCTCCTGGGCCTAAACCGTTTAGTGATTGGTGGACTCGTATTAGCACTTTAAGATGTATTGTTTAACTAACTGAAAGTCAGTGAGTAGACTTAAAAAGTGGAGTACACAACTTGATGACTTATTTTTGTTCCATGCACTAAATGACTATAGCAGTTCCCACTTGCAATGATGTAGTGGTATCCTAAATTCCCCAAAAACATCCTCATATGTGATATCATCATATCATGTAAGATGTCAGCACACTTCTTTACGGTGTTTCAGACACCATCAAAGGATTAGCTGTAGAGGTCTGAGTAAAGCTGTAGACTGCTTTGGACTGTAGCTCCTCGATAGCTTGCTAGCTCCCATCATAATTCACCGTACATCACGTGTGCCCTCAAGAGTTTTTACATGTTTGTTTGTTTTTTTTTTTACAGGGTACCAACAAGTCCGAGTTTAGAATAGCACGCCTTCTTTTTAGTATTACACTGTGCTGCAACAAATCCACACAGCAATGAACTCTATTGGGAGAGATGCAGCTTAAGAAAGCACAAAACGAAGAGGACATTTTATATTTGGGTTTCCTACAGACAAAAGATATAGTTGTGACAACTTTTTAACACATTTTGTGGGTGATGAATCCAAAACTGATCTCAGTTTTTCTTTCACACGTCAATTTGTATTCTTTATTATTATTTTATAATAGGGTCCCCATTAGCTTCCACAAAGTGGTCGCTAGTCTTCCTGAGGTCCTGAAGATTAATACAACAAAAACATACAAAGGTTAAAATTACTCTATATAGCAACATATAAAAACACAATCCAAAACAAACAATAATCAACAAATATAAGTAGAGTCAAGCAAACAACCATACAAAAAATGAAAAAAATAATAATACAAAAGGATAAAATTACTCTTTGTGCATATTGATTACAATATCACGGAATGAAGAGTTGAGGACTAATTAGACTGCTCTTTTCTGTGCAATTTGGAGTTTTTACAATATCTTTTACACTTAACCAAATAACAAGACAATACTACAAATGTGCAAAACACGTGATCAAACAACATCATGCATAATCGAAGATGGAACAAACGCAGAACATTTACTTGAAATTTGCAAACGCCTGTCCCATCTTTAAAGCAATAGGATCCATCTGATCAGACCAAGATAGTAAATGATCTCAATTCACTCCCTTTTTGTAGTTTTTGAGCTATAGGATCTTCGTTTTCTTAAAAAAAATAAAAATGAAATAACTGTGTGTTCATGTAAATAAAATACAAAGATGAAATTGTTAAAGGTTTTGAAAACTAACAAACAGCATAAACCGAAATAGAATGTATGTATGCCCATGGTTACAAGTTTAAGAGAAAAGCCAGCACTAATCCTCTTAATTCCCACCATGCTAGCTTTTCTGTTATATTGATCGTACTGACCTATTGGGAGCTGCCACGTAACTGTAGATCAGTCCAATCCGTGTAAACTCTTTTTACTGCAGCTAATTAATGAACCTTTCCTTATCTAGAATGTGAACTGTGGAGAAAAAACTTGACATACTATGGAAAAAAGAAGACTGCAATTTTGGAATCACCACGCCAATTGTAGTTTTAATCAGCATACAAATCTAACTCAGCAGAATTTATTTTTTCAAGTTGTTCCCCAGTTTGATCAACCTGATGCAAGCAAGCGTGAAAAGGGCAAGTGTGACAGTCAGGACAGGCGCTAAAATGCTACAGTAGAGACAGTTTAGACTCAAGAACAAATTCCAAATATAATTAATCTGAATGAGAAATCTTATTTTAAAACACGTCCATAGTAAAGGTCACCCAACTTCAAGAAATTGAATTATGTTCGAACTTCAAGGTATTACCGTACAATGACAAGTCACCGAGTGGATGCACGACAGCATTTGTGTGCATCAAAGACTTTTCAGCTGCACCCTTCCAATCTGCAGACAGGGTCGTCTGCCAAACATGGCTCATGAAGGCGATTTGCCTGCAAAGCTGCTCTTCAGCCTCAGGGATAATGGAAAATCCTCTGAGGCTGACCCCCATATTTTCTTCAAATCTGGTAACCAAATGAAACCTACAACGCAAGCGCAACTCCAAATGCCTAATGACAAAATTCACTTTAAATGTGTTACTTTGCAAGTAAAGACTATTGGTGCTTTCACACCTGCACTTATTTTGGAAAAAGCTTTTTTATATCAGCTTGATTTCTCCATTGAAGACTTGACCAATGGGCTTGATTAAAACAGATCACAGAATTTAGAATCTCTGAAAGAAGAAGTAAAAAAAAAAAAGACTATACTATCTACACTGATATAAATATATTTATTTACATATTACTGTATTATTATCAGCAATATATCAGATATTCATTCATAAAAAGACAAAGAAACAAAAAAAATAAATACCTTAGGCCCCCCTTCCTACATGTATCTTGTAAAAAAATATTTGCTTATATTCATTTTTAAAGTGACTAATGCTCGGACATTGTTTAAATTCCACACAGTATGTAACTAACTTAAAATTAAGCCTTCCTCTTAAATCATACCCTCCCTCTCTTTCATGAAACATTTTCAGTCAGTGTTTTGGTAATAAATTGTTTTTGGCTTTATACAGAAATTGTGCTGTTTGAAATGCTATGCTAAGTTTTGCTATTTCAGATTTAGCAAACAATAAATTGGTGTGTTCAAGATAACCGACATTATGAATTATTCTAATAGTTCTTTTTTACAGTATAAATAGTGGCTATCTTTTATAAGTATTACCCCAGACCTCTATGCAATAAGTTAAGTATAGTAAGTATTATGGCCATTATTTAAATGTTTTTGTTATTTTATTACTGATGTATTTAATATCAGTCTTCCAGCAAATATTGTCATCTATTATTACTCCAAGGAATTTGATATCATCTACTTTCTCTATTTCCACCCCCTCTATCTGTACCTGTGCTTGATAATTTACTTTTCTATTCACAAATATCATAATTTTTGTCTTGCTCAAATTTAGTAATAGCTTATTTATGTAAAACCAATATTACATTTTAATTAATTCTGAAGACAGAATGTTCAAGAGTTGCTCTAAATTCTCACCAGAAGCAAATATATTTGTGTCATCGGCAAATAAAATTAATTTGAGTATTTGTGCTATCTTACATATGTCATTGTGGTAGATAATTAATAACTTAGGACCCAACACTGACCTCTGTGGAACGCCACACACAATATCTAAGCATATTGACTGGTATCCACCCATTTTCACAAATCTCTTCCTATTTTCTAATTAGCTTCTACCCAGTCTAGTGCCAGTCCCCTAATCCCATATTGGTCTAATTTATTGATTAAGATTTTGTGGTTTATTGTATCAAATGCTTTCTTTAGATCCACAAATACAGTACTCCAACCGCATACTTCTTTTTATCTATAGAAGCGGTAATTTCTTCAATTAGTTCAACTAAAGCTTGTGATGTTGACCGATAACTCCTACAGTAAATCAATATTGATTATCGGTCAGTAAATTATGCTTCTCTAAGGAGTTGTCTAGTATGTTGTTAAAAATCTTCTCCATCTTGTTTTAATTGTGGGAGAAGAGAAACTGATCTGTAATTTGTAAAATTATGTTTATCTCCAGTTTTGTACACAGGAACAACTTTAGCAATTTTTTATGTTATTGGGAAATTGACCAGTTCGTATTGATAAATTAAAGATATGCGTTAATGGTTTGGAAATCCCATGTATTACTTTTTTTTTTCAATTACTTTTCATATTTATGTCATTATAATAATAATACTGCAACCTATGTGTATATCTATTATAGATGAGAAAGATAAATAGTATACAGTCCACTCACATTGGTCGGATGTCGCAGACCGCAGCACAAAATGGAATCCGATGCACAGTGTGTGATCTGCGTGTAGGGAGTGGCGGCTCTGCCTGGCATAACGATGCCTTCTCCGTGCTCCGTGTACGCATCCACAGATAGCGCCAACTTTACGCCCGCTTTCTATAGACTCTATATATGTAACTCGAGCTGCTTGTGGCAATTAGCAATGGTGTTAAATGAATTAGACGTTGTTGATCAGTGAGGCCAACTTACATAAAATTTGCCAAATAGCAGTATTCTGCTAGGCATCTTGGCATTTCATCATCTGTGTGCTGTGTGAATTAGATACTGCTTGTTTGCTTAGTTTTTAGCGGCACAAACCTTTAGTGGATTCAGCCCAAGGTCATTTTCCAGGAGCTGGTTTACCAATAAGGCTTGGCTAATGGCATTTAACAAGGAAAATGTTTTGTTTTGTTTTGCAAGCTTCCTTTCTCCAGCGTCAAGATCTGGCCCCGCTTGGCTAAGGACAAATATGACGGATATGAAACATTTTTCTGGTGGCTCATCATGAGGCGACAGGAAAAGGAAAGACTTGTAATGAACATGATTAAGTTGCACATTTTCAGGTTGAACGGTTGCTCACAAGCCCCCAAAAAAACTTCTAGGGAGGTTTCCGCTTCAAATGGATGCAGAGCTCAGCGGCTAACTTGAAAGCCCGTGAAGACGGACGCTGGTGTCTAATCAGAACTCAGTTGGAAGACAATTGTCTCTCCTTTGTCAAATTTTGCCATCTTGTTTGCACTAAAATAACACTTTGGTTTGTCTAATTATTTTAAACACTCAATCATTTGTTTTTAAAACTCCACCTGCTGCCGCTGCTTCCATTGTGTTCATTGTGTGAATCATCACACTAATCAACACTGAAAATGCTAAAAGTTTAAGGTGGGGCAGACAAAATTAAAAGCAATTGTGACTCTTTCACGCCTTCTGTTTGGAGTTGTTTGAAATTGTTATTTCTGACATTGCTCCATTGCATCACCAAATTATTCTGGTTTGAAAATCACAGATGAGAGAACAAATATCAGCGTTCCCTCTTTCCTTGCTCATGAATTATTCAATCATCCAATGTGGGGTGCAAACACTATGATGATTATGTCTTATGTAGAACTATCATTTTAGTGTATGTGATTCCCATTGGCCAGTTACAGCGCCGTCCATGTGAACATTGAATACAATTTTTGGACCGTCTGCAGGTATTTTTACTTCTGTTAGACTATAGATTTTTTTAAAACATAATCCCCATAATGAAAACAATGTATTTGTGTGCAAAATAACTTCAAATATAGTGTTCCAATTGCAAAACAGATAGATTGCAAATAACTCAGAAAAAGCATCTCTAGTATTTCTGCTAGTACCTTGAGATTAAAATAAAAACAAGGCTATTTCAACCATAAAAACATTGCATCTCTTCGATATCACCTTAGCAGCCCTCATCTGTTGTACTTGCAAGTCCATGGATAGTTTCTGCCTGTATCTCATTTGAGGATGGAAGAATTGCCTCCCAGAGAATTGCTGTATCGTTATTTATCTTTCTTTTAAGGATGGACCACAGATCGGATTGAGGTCAGTGGATTGATGGAGGCCATGCCATAATTTTTTCTCCTTTCATATCCAAAGCAGAAATGGTATCTTTCGCAGTGTTGTCTTGAATGAGAATTGTTTTACTGCTCAAGGTACAGTTCTGGTTCTATGACAGGGAAGCATCAGGCGAAGCTCCACCTATTTTGCAGCGGTCAACCAAAACGTCACATAAATAAATAAACAATAAGCCCCCTGTTTAATTACCCCCCCCCCCCCCCCCTACATTTGGGATCTTTATTTTTCTTGCAAAAAAAAAAGATCCCAAATATACAGAATTTTCCAGTAATAATCAAACCTGTCTCAGATTGATTTCAGGCATCTAAATCGACAATTGTAACAAAAAACTCCCCAATTAATAATAACCTCCCATACGCATTTTAATTTGGAGCACAGTGTGGTTGAAACAAGTCAACAGCACCTTCCTTCAAGACATAATGAATTAACATTTAATTCCACTCAATTATTGTTGTTGTTTTTTTAACCCTTAATCCTACAACTAACCATGAAACTTGTGTCGGCAGGTAGTTGTTCACTTTCTGTGTTTGCTCAACTATTTTGTTGTTTTCACGTGACAGCAGCTGTGTGCAAAGCAAAGCAAAGCAAAGCAAAGCAAAGCAGAGCAGTAAGACTCTCGGGCTTTATGTAGGCTTTGCATTTTAAGCGACGACCCACTCATTTCCCTTAATTGTGGCGGCCATGAAGTGTTTGTGAGCAGTCAGTCACGGAGCGTGGATATTCATCTTGAGCGCTCTCGCCATTGCGTTGCCCCGAGTGCACGCTTCTCCTTGCCCACATAGAATGAATATTTAAAGCTAACAATCAGATAAGCATGCTTCTTCACTAGATAGAAGGAAGCGTCCTTTTCCACATAGATATCCAGTCTCCGGAGACGTACTTTCAGTGATATGAAAAAAAGAAAACAACTAAAAATAGAGACAGGCTACGAGCGAGGAGCGGGCTAATCCTGCGGATCAATTCTGTGTCTTAAATGCACAGGTGCGCCCATAAACTTAGCTTCAAGGCATTTTTCACCACAGTCCTTTATTGAACCAAGAAAATAACAATAACCTCCAAGTGACCCAAACATATGCTTTTTCCTCCCCCCCCCCCACACTTTTTGCATCAAATTACACAACCCAGGAGACATACAGCCGTGCAATGTGAGTGAAACAAACACCGCTTGAATTGGAGACGTTTTACATGTTCTCATAATGGTTTCAGTCAAGGTTTTATCGGGCCTACTTTTCTTTAAAGCCTATGAAAATGATCGTTTCTCATAATTACGGCCCCTTAAAGTCTCCTTTTCCTGTGTACACACTGAGCAGCATGTGTGTACATTTTAAACATGAATGACTGTACTTTACTGTGCGGCAGATTGCTGCTGCTAAAAATGTCACTCAATTTATGCACGAGTAAATTGTAAGGGCCATTGCTTTTTTTTTTTTTTTTTGTATTGGTAGTTACTCACATATTATGTTTATGCTGTGACTTGGGCTGTTGTTTTCTCTCCTTTGTCTTGCTTCATTCACCCCTTGATAGAATATGGAACTTGAAAATAATACCGTTTTTGCTCATTGCTTGAACACGTTGAAAATTTGGCTCACTGTGTCCAAACTCTACACACAAGCAAATAAGACACAATACAGGGAAATAAACCTTTCACATCTATGTCAAAATGAAAGTCTACTATCAAAACCTAACAATCCTTTGTTAAAATGTCATTCTGATGACAAAATAATACTCGCATCATATGAATACACTCTCAGATCAGCAGCACCACACTAGTCTATTTGATATAAAACACAGCAGTCTTTTGTTTTCACTTATTTTTAAATTCACTTCCATAGAAGGCACCTTTTTACAACAACCAAAATCTGAAATACTCAATACAAAATCATTACTTTACAGTAGTGTCTTTTCCAGCCAATTCAGTTAAAGCAAAATTGAAACTAACTGCACTACTGTAAACACAGGAAAACACAACTGTGTGCAAGTGGGCTTATGGATCCTGCCCTCTGTTGGGGTCGGGCCACAGGATCTCATCAACATCACAAACAATGTCTTCTCGAGCTAAACATCGGGGGAAATATGCACTTGTGTGCCGAATCCATCCCTGGTTTGACCTTACATCAATGTCTCCACAGGCCCGTTCCGTTGCCTGCAGAAGAGACATACAGACGGGCATGTGCTCATATACATGCCATCTCCAAGCAGAAAAAAAACATTTTCTGGAGGATTTACAAATGGTGAATAAGGGGGCAAGTACACAACCCCATATTGATCATGGTTGGTGAACCATTTCTGGACCAGAGCAGCCCGATGGAAACTAACATTATCCAAGACAACAACAAACCTAGGCTGCTCTGGTCTGTGCTGTACCACTGCATCATGAAGTGCATCTACAAATGTAATTATGTGTTGTGCATTGAAGGGACCCAGTTTGGCATGATGGTGCAGTAGCCCTTGAAGACCTATGGCGGTACACAATGTGATATTTCCCCCACGCTGCCCCAGGACCTGCACAATTGCCCTTTGGCCAATCATATTTTGTCCCTGTCGTCTGTTTTTGCTGGGGTTGAATCCAGCCTCGTCAATGTAAATGCATTAATTGCGGCTGGGAGCTCCATCCATGTCTAAGATTCTCTGTAACAAAAAATGCATATTGTGGATGGCTTTACTCAACGCACACAAAAACATATAGAGAACCGCTCCAGTTTTCTGAATGTATTTATGTGGTCCATGCTTGCAAAGTTCTGAAAATGGCTTAGTCCTTCTTGTAGCCAGCTGATTGGTAGTCACATTTTGTAAGTAAGTGTTTTCAGATGTGTGTCTAAGTATCTTCAAAAAAACAATGTGTTATATTTTGAATAGATGTGTTTTCCCAATGGTGACCTAGAATTTCATTTTTGTGTCTTATGTATGAAATATTGTGTAGTGTACAAGAGTGAATATGTTACAAAAAGGAACAAGTGTGTTACAGAATTGCAACTAAAGTGTAAAGCAACACTTTTATTTAAGGTATTGTGACAACAACTTCAAGTTATGTTACTTGGGTTTAAGCATGTTCTGTCTATAGTGTTCAAGCAATGGGCAAAAACTGTAATTAATAAAAATTTTGAATTGTTTTGAGGAATGCGCAAACAAGTTTCTCCGCCACGCCCTCAAAGCTAGGATGCTAACATAGTTTTCAATTTTTTTTTTTAAGTTTATCAATTTAGCTTGATCCAAAAGGAACTTACATAATAGTGTTTCAAAGAATTTTATTTAATATTTTTCTTTTTACATTTTCTTCTTTGGTACCAAAAAATAATCATGATTTTGATTATTACCAAAATAATCGTGACAATTTTTTTCATAATCAAGTAGCCCTAGATAGTCATAATAATAATAATAACAATAATAATAATAATAATAATAGTAATAATAATAATAATAATAATAATAATAATAAAAATAATAACAAAAACAACAATAATAATAATTATTATTATTAACATAATAATGACAATAATAATAATACAAATAATAATAATAATTATTATTATTATTGTTGTTATTATTATTATTATTATTATTATGGCTATCTAGGGCTACTTGATTATGAAAAAAAATATTCACGATTATTTTGGTAATAATTGAAATCATGATTATTTTTTCGGTACAAAAGAAGAAAATGTTCAAACGTAAAAAGAAAAATATTAAATAAAATTATTTGAAACATTATTAGGTAAGTTCCTTTTGGACCAAACAAAATTGATAAATATATTTCAGTTAGCGAAAACTTGAACTTATGTTAGCATGCTAGCTTTGAGGGCGTGGAACTTGTGTGCGCATTCTTCAAAACAACTCAAAATTTGTATTAATTGGAGCTGCAGCTATCTAATATTTTGGTATTCGGATATCCTACTCAAACTTCTAGCGAATAATCGGGTAAAACAAAAAACACATTTGCACTTAATTGGATGACATTCATTTTTAGATCGTCAACTTTTTTTTTTTTTACTTAGATTTATTATTAGACTATTTTACTCTTTAGAAACATTAGTGAGATTTTAGACACATCTCTCCCCATAGATTTAGATCAATGAGACAAAGTGACGACAGAACCACAGTGGCGATTTTGCCGGTTAAAATAACACATTTCACTGAGGCTGGTTTGCTAATAAACTGATCAATAGGAACGGCAACTGTGCCAGGCTGTCAGCATCAAAGTGTGCAGAGTGCATCCATACATAATTTTCCGAAATGCTGATCCTCATAAGAATCACAGGCGAGGCTAACCCAGCGGTCTACGTGCTGTAATTATTTTCGTCTATTAAACTGCCTTTGAAACGGCTCCAACAGTTGGGGCACTGCTAGCTGCCGCTAAACGCTGGCAATAGGCGCCGTACAATACAAAGTCAGCGTAATTATGTCTTAGTGCCCTTAACTCATTCACTCCCAGCCATTTTCACTGAAGCAACCCCCTTCGCTCCCGGCTGTTTTACTGGATTTTCACCAATTTCACAAGGCCCAGAATATTCTGTTCTATTGCTATAAAAACATGGAACCTACCAAAAGAACGATTAGAGACTCTTCTTTCATCAGGAATAAAAATAATATTTGACATCTGTTTACGTTTTGCAGCAATTAGCATTACAATATAGCTAAGTTTCATCATGATTCATGAATCTGTTTAAAACACTGGAAAAAATTGCTTTTTGAAACATGGCCCCGGTTGGTCTCTTATACTATGCTGCCACCTGCAGGCCATTTTTTGTAATAACTACCATTGCTTTAACTGACTTCTTCAGGTCAGAGGCTGCATCAAAGCATCAACGTATGCTCAGCATAAAAAAACAAACATAACAAATATATAAATACGTTTTTGAAGCCATGGCAATATTTAAAATAGTACATTTTATATGTTTTTGGGAGCAAATTAGTTAATTTGGGATTGAACGTGATTTCAGGAAGAAGGTATTGTTGACGTCAGTCGTAATAGTTTGTCTCGGCACTATAGTCACATCAGCCATTGCTCCACGACATGTTGCCAGGAACAACTTAAAAAAAAATTGTTTTAAGACTTTGATTTCCATATATTACTTGAGATGGTAAGGTTTAATTTGAAGTTGAGTGCTAGCGTTGGCGTGAGTACTGTCATGCAAACTGCTGCTGGCTTGACTTTTACTTCCTAAGCAGATATCCAAGATGCAGAGGACTTTCGTTTTTATATGACTCTAAATGAAGGTACCAAGGAGAAACTGAACTGCTTCTAAAGCTCTAAAGCTTTCTTGTTTTTCTTGAGTTCATGTAATTCCCTTTTTTTTTTGAGTTCTTTTCTTTGGCGTCTTGGTTTCATTCGCCTTGCTGAGCGGCCTTTTGTGTAGCAACTAGATGAAATGGACCATGTTTTTCTCAACCTTTTGTCTGCATTCAGTCCACATCAGACCTTCGTGTCACTTAATCCATTACCAACAACTATCTGAACACCTTAAAGGTGCTCCTTAAAGAAATGAACAAAGTAATCTTGAATGATACAGTGTGGTGCCGACCTCTACCAGAGCCAAACAATTGTAATGTATAACACCGCAGAATCTGCATTATTTTCAAAAAGTTTATGGATTTGTGCTTGTATGTAATGTACATTTCATCTAATCAATGCAATGGCTACTCTTTCCAGTTATTAATAACAGTCAATGTGAACAATATAAAAAAAAAGAAGAGGAATAGCCTATTAGCCTAGTGCTGTCACCATAGAACATTTTTTTAAATCAATCTATCGATTTTTCAATCGATTAATCGAATAATCAGATTCATTTAAATTTTGCATTAAAGTATATTAAAAACATTCCCCCCCTGATTATTGTTTATTAACCAATGCTTGGTGTTTATTTTGTACTTTGTATTCGTATAGTGAAAAAAGGGGGGATTGATGTTGTACTGTTACCTTTTTGGCCATTGTTTTCCAAAGTAAAAACAAATGTTTGCAAATGTTTTATTTTGACTAAAGACAATTTTAAATAAAAAATGGCTCCACAACGATTACTCGATTATTAAAATAGTTGTCGATTAATCAATTAATTTTGACAGCTCTATAATAGCCCCCCCCCCCCCCAAAAAAAAAGGTCCAGGCGCAAGAGGAATGTAACAAATAATCAATAGCTGCTCTAATTATTAACTCATTCACTCCCAGGCATTTTTACTGAAGCAACCCCCTTCGCTCCCTGCTGTTTTACTGGATTTTGACAAATTTTGCAAGGCCCGCAGAATATTGTGTTCTATTGCTTTAAAAACATGGAACCTACCAAAAGAAAGATTAGCCTCTCTTCTTTCATCAGGACAAAAAATATATTTCTCTGTTTCCGTTTTGCAGCAATTAGCATTAGAATATTGCTAAGTTTCATCATTATTCACAAATCTGTTGAAAAACAGGGGAAAAGAGCCTTTTTGCAACATGGCCCTGGCTGATCTTTTATACTCTGCTGCCACCTGCTGGTCATTTTTGTAATTACTACCATTGCTTTAAGCCACCTCTTCAGGTAAGAGGCTGCATCAAAGCCTCTGTATGCTCTAGCATAAAAAAACTAACAAATAAGTTTTTAGGGCCATGGCAATATTTAAAATCTAATGTTTTTATATGTTTTGCGGAGCAAATTAGTTAATGATAATTGCCACTTTACTAAATTGAAAGTGATCCACAGAGAGCCACGCACGGGCATGCAATATACAGTACGTGTCATATAATCATCATAAAACACAATTACACCTCTTGCCAGTAATTTGTGCTACAATGCACAATAAAAATGAGAAACTTTTCTAGAATATAATTTTTTTATTTTATTTAAAATGTCCCAACTCACAACTCTGATTATCTGACCTCACTTGTGCTAATCAAGATAACGCGAACCGAGAACGTCGTGCCAGCCTCATCTGAACTACAACAAGCAAGCATCGCTGTGCACGCGCTCAGTGGCCCCCCAACCGCAGCGTCGATAAAATCAAAGGGCACAGCAACAGTATCGCATAACGCGGCAGCCCCCAGACCCTCGCGCGCTATCGATAAAGGCCTACTTGATACTTTGCGTGAACTATCAGGCTTCGTTGTCGGGTGACCTCTGCTCGTGCGAGCCAGCTGAGGTATCGGCTGACAATTAGTGCCAGAATTCAAGGAAGCACTCGCACGTCGATACAACTTATTTGAGAAACGCCGCCCGTTCAACTGTCGCGATTCATTTCTCCCACTGCCGATCCCTCTTCTGACAGGGCGGCGCGTTCAGGGAGGCCTGTGAGATATTTGACTGAAGTAGCAAACAGCTTATAAGCGACTGAGTATGTCTGCCAAAAGAGTTCCTGGATGTTCCGCACATCTTGTGATATTTTTGACAAATTGCAACGAGGAAAAGGGGGTCCGCTGAGGGATGCCAAGCTGACGATTAGCAGCAATAAAAGCAGATGTAGCACTCGTTGAGGCATATTATCTCAAGGTACGCACATTTTAATGAGGCTGCTAATGAGGGAAAGATGCACAGGTCTATTCATTAGGTACACTCCCATCCGAAATAAGACAATAAATGTATAGTTGTATGGAGGACCAAAACTCCCAAAATTAAAAGTAAATAAATAAATGACTAAAAGTGACAATAAAAACGGATATAAAAAATATCATTAAAAAATGAAATCCCCAAAAATAAACATAAATGGAAATAAAAACAACAACAATATATATATACATATATATATGTATGTATATATATATATATATATATATATATATATATATATATATATATATATATATATATATATATATATTTATATATATAAAAGTAAAAATAAATACAAAATAAATATATAAATATAATTGATAAATAAAAATGCTTTGCTCTCACATTTTATTTATTTCATGCTGCAGCCACTCTGTCAGGTCGAAATGTTATTCAAATGAGAGGGCGGTCCTAAGTGTGTCTTGGGTTGGGGTCCGCTGTTGCAAACTGTGCCACTTTAGGTTGTGTTTTTTTTACACATGCGTATCACTTCATGGACACATTCCGTTCACACGTTCACAGGTTGCATTTGTTCTTGCAATGTGAAAGTCTACATCAAAAGATTGGATTATGCAAATTGGGAATCGTGCCCTGCAGTGTGAACGTAGCCACTTTCCAGTTTGACCGCTAACACTGTGCTTCAATGTAGGAAGTGTGTCATAATCCTGTATGTGTGATGAACTGCTTCTGTTAAATTTCATGAGATGGGCGGAGCCTCCAGCGCACACCTGCACACCATCATCATATCATCATTAGTTAGTTTAGTTTAGGTTCTCTTTGACATTTGCCAGTTTTAGATTGCATGTTTTTTCCCTCTGCCATATTCACGCAATTTTTGAGTCTCGTTGCCCTCACATAAGTATTTCTGGTATTTCTTTTTCTATTTTTGCCATTTATCCTTGCAAGTTAGTATCTATCTCCTTTTTGGTTAATCTTGTCTGTTTCTAAACTTGTGTAGTTTAGAATCCATTTCTGTTTTTTTTTTGGTCATTATTATTTTACTATGTAGGATTATCTCCTCTTGCACTATTTTGTACTCATTTATTGCTGCGTCATTTAATTATAAGGATTTCGCCTAATTTCCACTTTATTCATTTTTGTGTAGTAGTTTTTTCATTTTTTTTGCCCTTGTCGCTCTCTAGCTTGTCTCATGATTCAACCATCAACCTTTTGTTCCTTTTTTTTACTCGCTGTCCTTAGTCATCCACATCAACCTTTTGCTGTTCTAGTTTTTCATTCTTTGTGTTTTTTTTATTAATTTTTTTTATTACCGGTATATATTATGCTGTCTGGGTAGACTAAACAAACATATTTTTTGGTTGCTCTATTTGAGTTGGTTTTGTTTTCTGGGTTTAATATTCTGTTTTCGTGATCATAACAAAGTAAATAAATACATAAATAAAGATTGAATAGTCCCTGGAATGATGAGAGGAATTCTGACTAGAGGAATTCACTGAGTTTCAGTGACTGAGACGATAGGGATGGGACAAAGTCAATTTCACAAAATACTCCATCAATAATCAACATCAATATTCTAATGCAAAATATATTCTTTAAAGTTACTATATTGATTAACTAGCACTAACTATTAATGTTACTTATACTTTTCAGTAGTTAACCATCATTTAATATCAATATTGTGATGCATCTTCATGCATCAAACACGTTTTGATTGTAGCCATTCAATATATTGATTATTCTGTAATCATATTGCAATACTGTTGTTATCGTCTGCAAAACATTGCAATGATATCAGATCACATGTGGCTCTATGATTCTCACCCTTAGTAGACGAGCATAATGTGTGCACAGCGGGTTAGTTAAGTTACCATGTAGTGTATATCTATGGCAACAGTTTCCATTAATTTGATAATGATTTCGACTTTTTTGAGATACAGTACACTCAGGCTCCTCCCGTCATTTATGATACAACGCCATAATGCAGTACATTGCCTTTAATGGCTTGTAATGTTTGTATTTTTAATCCCAAAATATAAAACCCCAACTCTTGTATGGGGTATGTGTATATGTTCACAAATAGGCAGTAGCATGTATTCAATAACTTACAGATATAAATGTAAAATCAATACATTGTTGGAGGAAAATAGCTCCGATGCAACCTGCCGACTTTTCCTCATTAAACACGACAAGTAAACTCAATATGCAAATATCTATTCATTTTTTAACAGTTGATGTTGCTTCCAGTTGTCAACTACTCCTCGTGTGGGCTGATTGTTGGACCAATTATTCTTCCAAACAAATCACACTCATCAAAAATTAATGCAATTATGAAAAAGAGCACTTGGAGTGTGTAAATATGTCACACATTTCTGGCGTGTCGAAGCTATAACCATAATCTTGACCTGAAAGTTTCCTTTCAAGTAAAAATAACTTGCTAATTTGTGCAGCGAATGATAATGTGCGATCAAAAGAGGGAGCGCACAAAAAGTCTAATCATGTGTAAATGACGCGGTAGCATGAGATTTTCACAACAATGACTTTGGTGTGGATATTAAATTAGGGATGCACCCAGTGAAAATTAAATCAGGGATGCATTAAATTAAATTTGAATTATGGATGGCAGTAGATCTGCCGTAACCGGCCTTGTAAAAGTCGCATTTAACCTTTTGAGGTACGTAATCAATAAGATCCTCGGGCTGTCTCCGAAATTTGTATGACTTGAATTCATCTTGTTCACATTCGATTACGCCTTCAGTCCTAATGCTTTTATTGTTATGCAGAAGAGGAAAAGGTGCAGATGTTCGCTACTTTGTCCATGTGTCATCATTGCTACATCTTCACTTCTGGAAAATAAGATTAACAACGCATTTAATCCATCATATTACCATGAATAATGGGGATGGGTTTAGTTAATCCTCAACTGCAGATGGGGGTAGGTGTCTTTTCGGGTAATAATATGTATGAATGATATAAAACAATGTTAGCTCTCTTGTTGGTTCTTCTTTTTATATTATGGCAGTAAATGGTCAAATAGAAAGTATGATTTATCACCCTACTATTTTACTTCTAATTATTTCAGACCAATGTATCACTTCACCAACAACTTCTTAGGATTTAGTGGTCATTGGTCATCCACTAACCATCTAGAACTAAATTTCACGGTACCATCTAAATTAGCATTGCATTCATCTAGTGCTGTGCAATTATTCGAAATTCAATTACAATTTCAATTCCTACACTCCACAATTACAAAATCAGCATAATCGTAAATTAAAAAATTATTAAGAAAATTATTTTGAGTTGTTTAAATTTATTAATTTGCATTATTATTTTTTTAAATAACTAATTTAATAATTTTTGTTTCATCCAAAAGGAACTTGCATAATTATAGTGTTTAAATTGTTTTTATTTGTCTTAATATTTTTTATTTGTTTTTTACATTTTTACATTTTACGTACATTTTCTTGTTTTGCACCAAAAAATAAATGATCGTCCTACTGCACAGTGGACAAGCTGCACTCCAACATAAATAAATAAATAAATATATAAATATATATATATATATATATATATATATATATATATATATATATATATATATATATATATATATATATATATATATATATATATATATATATATATATATAATTATAAATTCTGTTTGGTCCAAAATTGAACTTCCATAATTATAGTATTTCTTTTTTTTAAATTGGTCTTAAGATTTCTAAAAGTGTAAACATTTGCTTGTTTTGTACCAAAAATTAAATGCTCGTCGTACTGCACAGTGCACAAGCTTCACCCCAACTTCAAGTTTTTGCCTAAATAAATGAATACATAAATAATTAATTAAATAAATAAATAAATATGAAATTCTGTTTGGTCTAAAAGGAACTTACATAATTATAGTGTTTCTATTTTTTTTTTAATTGGTCTTAATATTTTTAAATGCTTAAAAATGTTCTTGTTTTGTACCAAAAATTAAATAATCGTTTGAATGATCGTGATTTCAATTACAGTATTGCCAAAATAATTGTGATTATTATTTTTTCCATAATCGAACAGCCCTACATTCATCAGTGTTTCAACTGTTGTTGTTTTATATCAAATGTTTCTTGTCATGGGATTGGTTCGGGGTGTCCGAAACAGCTGGACGCATGACTGCCTGTCTTTGGAGCATTTTGCAATGAGTGTTTCTCCAAAGACACCGGCTGCTTCAAATAGAGACTTGCTACTCAACTGTCGCTTTTAAACAGCTGCTCTTTTCCATACAATTAAATTTTGTATTTTTTTCGAGGACGATTGCTCATCCATATATTATTTAACAGCCGTTTGATTTTCTTGAAAGTGTCCAGTGTTTTTCTTCCTTTTGAAAGACATTGTATTTTTCCACACTATTTATCAACCCAAATATTATTCTTTTCCCCTATTGTACCTAATTAGTGCAAGGGATTTTGCTTTAATTAGACTCACATGGGAAAAATAATTATCTAACCTGTCTGAGATTTCTATCTATGATCTAACACGTGGACCAACATTATTGAAAAAGAAAAAAAGAAAAGAAACAGATGTCTATTTTAGTTAAATTTCATCCAACATTGTAGAGCAACAACATGTCAGTCTGCTGCCATGCAATCACTTTCTTCACAACATGTAAGATCATCTTCAATAGTATGCAGGAAGCATGTGGTAAAGGCTCCTCACCTTAATTCATCTGCGATACTTAATTATGAGTGCTGCTGATTTGGTTAGCAACCAAGTTCAAATGGGCTTAACAAAACATAGGTTCCTGCATTTTTGTCAGTGAAGAATAACAAATCTAAACTCTGATAACTGCAGCTCATTTCAAGTGAAGTTCAAAACTGTTCTGAAGTAACAGAGAAACAGCGAGACAACAGGCGGAACTTGAACGTGAGGTCTCCACGTTTACAATTTTGGACAGAAATATGGATTTTCGACTATGTATTCAACAAATTAAGAAAATAAAAGTTTTTTTTTTTATATATATGTGGTGATATCTCAGACAAGAAAAAAATGCTTTAGTATATTTTCTTGTTTGTTTGTTGTTAGCACTAAAAAGAGAATTTTTGTCTTCTTTTTTTTTTTGCACATTACATTTATGGTTTCTCTTAGAGGGCCTTTATGACTGTGGAAAAAAGATAAATATCTTACTATTTTGGATAGGCATTATCTTCTAGGATCCACTTCAGCGACAATATATCACCCCCAACATTAAGCTGGAACGCCGACGGGAGCATGCTGAGTTGCCACGTTTGACACGTACCCCCTTTTTGAAAACAACATTGATTGAGATGAAAGGAGACATTTAATGTGGGTATTTGCATGTTTGTCGTGGAATGTTCGTTATATATTTATGTAGCAGAATATAAAAACATTTTGACTGTGCTTTCATATGGTTCTAAGTTGCCACTGGAGCCACCAATTAAAACTTGATGAGCCGTGCAATGAGTATGACAATACTCCAGCTCAAAATGTGTTGATATCTATCAATAAATATTGAGTAATGCGAGGCATTTATGTGCCATTAATAAATACTGACAAAAATCAATGAAAACAAGCTATGTAGCCTGGACATAATTACAATTTCTTTGTTAAATATTGCTGTAGAACGTCATTGTACGATGTTTTGCAAAAAGATGTATGAAGCAGTTTAACCTACTTTAATATGTCACTTCTTAAATTCTCAGTACTCAAGCAATGTTGCATTTAGGCTGTTAATGCCTTTTTTTTTTATGCCGGATGTTTTGGATAGAAGAAATGCTAAATTTAACCTGAAATGTATATTTGTGTTTGAAATTGCTCCACAGAAATTGTTTCTAAATAAAAAATATTAGTTTGCTGTTATGCACAATGTTAAATAAAAAAAAAATAGGAACTGTAGATTTTATAAAAACTTTTTAAGGGAACCAACTGGTTGTTAATTATTAAGTTAAATGTTTTCTTTTCTTTTTTATATTTGAGTATTTATTCTTTAATCAAGTAAAAATATACTTTATGTGACACATTGTAAAGCGCTTTGAGCACCGTGGTGTAGAAAGCCCTATAAGCTCAGTCCATTGACCATTTATCCAAAATTGTGATTATTTGATAGAATTTTCAGTTTGATACTTGAATGCTAAAATATTCAATAGCTGCATTCCTACAACTCCACTGTGATATTGTTATATTGTTATTGTTTATTTAAACATTTGATTAAGGTTACTGCTCCTCAATGTTACAACATTGCTCCTCAAATTATGCCATTGGTTAGCAAATATGCTCCTCAAAAAAAAAAGGAAGTCATTTCCAGCTTTGGACTAAAACCTTGCATTGTGGTGGTCTCAATCATTTCTCGAGCAGTGTACATGATTTTGTAAAATTCAACTTTTTTTTTAAACAGACGGTGATGATTTCTCAACCCTTCGTTCCATACTCCAAACAATCCCTAATTGGAACAATATTTGCAGTATAAAACTACTTTTCCCAAAATCTGTAAAACAATCCCACACTATTTGTATTGCAGACTAAGACTATAGTGTTTGCTCAAAGTGTTAACTTAAAACATCATGTCTTCACGACGTTCCGCCCCACTAACAGAAATCAATTTCCACTTCAGTGGACAGTAACGGGAGAAATTATTGATTGACTACATAGTCTAATAACTCTCTGGCTCCTCGTCAATTACAGTAAAGGTCAGTCCAATAGGGTGTTAATGATCTGCTGCTCTGTCAGACGCTGATGTATGCACTGCTTCTCTCTTTCCACTGCATTTTTGTAAAGCCTCCCAAAATTGGAGAAATAGCATAAAGAGGACGTGACGCATGTTCAACCCTCTAAAGCACCTCCCGCCCCTCACCGCTCCTTCCTGTTTTGTTTTGCGCCCAGCAACTCAGAGGGCAGCTCTTTAGAGCATTGTGGCGATTCATCACGGCCGAGACGTGTCAGACGCCATCACGACTCACATTTGAGAAGCAGCCGGCTGTCATCAATGAGCGAGTAGCGGTCACTTCCATGCCAAATTCGCTCTCCTTAGCAGGAGTCATGTTCCTGTCCACACATCAGCGATGGACCAACATATCACTGATGTCATATCACATAACATGTGATGTCACGTTGGGAGTATTCATAGATGGACCGTGGGGATTTAAAAGTGACAAGAAAGGTCACAAAAAGGCCAAAGCCACCTAATTTTTTGTTTGTCTGCTTTCAGCTCCTAAAGCTGAATTTGAAATTTTTTCACCTCTCCACCATATAGGAGCCTCCTCATTTTCCCTTCAGGAGGAATAATTGTAGTAAGCACAATCTCTTTTCAGAGACATACAGACATTAAGGCATGTAAAAAGTCCACCAGATGATTCAGCAGCAGCGTTATGGTTTTCGTCCTGACCCTGGATGAATGGACCTGCTCTACATCATCAGCATGTTCCGGGAGGGTGCGTGGTGTTTGCTCAACCAGCCTACATATGCTTTGTAGACTTGGGTAAGGTTTTAGACCATGTCCTTCGGTGAGTCTTGTGGGGTGTGCACCACCATTATGGGGTACTGGACCCGCTGATACAAGCTATTTGGTCCCAGTTTATTGGTGTTAGAGTTTAGTATGCATTGCTGGCAATAAGCTGGATTTGTTTCCAGTGAGGGTTGGGCTTCACAAGGGCTGCTGCCGTACGTCATTGATTCTGTTCATAAACTTCATGGACTGAATATTCTTTGTGCAGATGAGACATGGAGTTGATTGAATTTGGAGGCCTCGGTATTGCTTTCTACAGATGATGTGGTTCTGTTGATTTCATCAAGCCGCAATCTTCATTACTTGCGAGAAAGGGGTTCGCAATTGAGTGTAAAGTGGTTGAGATGAGAATCAGCCATCCGCAAGTCTGAGGCCATTGTGCTCAGCTGGAGAACGATGGAGTGCCCTCTCGTGATCAGGGATGAGGTCCTGCCCGAAGTTGAAGAGCTCAAGTATTTATTTTTCATGAGGAAAGAATAAAGCGTGAGTGATGCGGACTCTGCATGAGTCTGTCAAGGTAAAGAAGGAGATCAGCCATATGAAGTGGCTCAAGCATCTGGTTAGGATGCCTCCAAGGAGGTGTATCTGGCATGTTCCAGCGGGAGGAGGCACCAGAGATGACCCAGAACATGCTGCAGAAATATGTCTACTGGTTGGCCTGGGACTGCCTTAGGCCTGGTACACACATAAAGTCAGTCAGTTTTTGTTCCGTCTCTGCTTTTTCCTGACCAAGGGTGTCAAACCCCAAACAATCTTTAGTTTTAAAAGATGATCCTTGTATCAATCTGAGGTGTCTTAAGAGTGGTTATGTCCCAAAAACAGGGTCCAAAGCGAGTTGGGCCAGCAATCTTAAATATTTAACGTGTTAAATATTAGCGACCAACAATCTTTGTGTGGAGAAAGTTGACTTTTCTTGAGCCATTTGATTCCGCTGACTGTGATATGAATGGAAAGTAGCCACTCGAAGAAGCTCTCTGACTGATGAACAAGGAAGTGGCGGTGAATAAAACAAAGTATGTCCTACCCAATGTCCTTTCATCAATTTTCTAAGCCGCTAATCCCCTCTAGAGTCATGGGTGTGCTGGAGCCTATCCGAGCCATCTTTAGGCGATAGGCGGAATACCCATTGTCCTTTTTTGTATAAACGTGGGTTCCGCAGGCTGCAGTAAGTATTTTCTGAAGTAATCTTTTTTCTTGCATTGCCTCCTTACAACTTTCTCGCCTCCGGTACTCTTTGTAAACACTTGGCAACCATTGGTGCTATCTTGTCTACGCATTTTTAAAATCACAGGTGATCATGAAGACTGGATTTGAGACCAGTGGTGGAACTGAATCTTTATGTGTGTGGTGTGCTGTGTAGAGATTATCAGAGCACCACACAAACAAAACGACCTAAACTGTTAAATGCCGATTTTTTTTTATCTTTGTGTGGGGTCTGCCAAAGATTTAAAACAATCTTTTAAGATTTGAAAAATCCTTATGTGTGCCACCTTGATATTTCCCTGGAAGAGCTGGACGGAGTGATAGGAATAAGGGAAGTCTATGCTTAAACTGCTGCCCCAGCGTAATGAAAAGAAAATGGGTGGATCGCTAGATGGGTTACAGTGGACCTCTGTATACTCGCGGTCAGGCACCTGCAGATTCACCCATTTTTTTGACCGATTTCCTTTTTTTGTTGTTGTCTTTTTTGGCGGGGCAAGCCATCCCACATATTCAAGGTTTATCAGTTTGTTTGTTTGTTTTTTTAAAGATTTTTGGCCAGGTTCCCAATATATATTTTTTCCACAGTACATTTCAGTCGGCTTCAATAAGACAAGTGATTTTCGCCATTCGCCACAAAGTTAGTTTGTACAATTACAGACCTCCCATTGTAAAACTCACTCCCTACACTATATGAGGTAACCTTTACTGGATGAATGCATCAAATATCACAATTTTAGTAACTTTGTAAAGTAACATCTTGATGTAACATCGTAATGCAAAGTTATAATGTATGGTTGTAAAGCATTGTTTTATAGTAACTTGGTAACGCAACGTCGTTGTGTGAAGTCATAACGTAAATTTGCTAACATAAATTTACGAGTAAATCCGTAATGAAAATCTGTTGTTGTTGCACGACAAAACTTCCTGCCTGCATGTAAATGGTTGAAATGAGAAAAAAAGTAGCAAAATAAATGAAACCATGCGTAATTATTATACCACACAGCCATTACTCTTTTAATCTCGCACATCGCCTGGAGGGCACTCGTGCACCACAGTTCGAGAATCTCTGCCCCGGGTAGCATGCAAGAAGCTACCAATGACAAGATTACAATTTCAAATTAGATTACATCGTGGGTGTTATGTTGGTATTTTTTACAAAAGCAGAGCTTGTTAGAAATGGTGTGAAGCGTGATTCTCCTCAGAGAAAGTGACCTCAGGAAAATTGGTAAGCCATCCATCATATCTTTGCAGAATATGTATGAAAATATCCTCTATAAATGCAACATGTGGCCATGCCATGTGTTGTCTGGAGGGCCATTGTTCCCTCCAACAGGATGCTTCCAGGTAGGGAAACTAATGACACCAGGGAATTGTGGGAAACAAGGGATTGTTTTCAGCAAACAAACAAGTGCAAATCATCAGATTATTCCAGTCTTGTCTGGCGGAAGCAGACTGGGTCGAACTAGTAAGTCACGTAGCCTTCCAGTAATATAAACATTGATGCACACAAATAATTGCGCAGTGACTATAAAGTTAAATGTGACTTATAAAGTAGAAGGCATCTTCACATAACTGCAGATCATATTTTATACTAAAAAGATTGTTTGTTTGCAAAAGGTCAGTTTCCTCACAAAGTTGCAATTCATCATACACATGTTGGTGGAAATAATAAAACAAAATGGTGCATGTGATAGACAAGAAATGGGGCTAGCTGGGCAGAAGTAACTAATACTGTAATGATAAATGTTCAAGTCATCAAGTTGGCATTGTCTTTTATACTACAGGATGTAGGGATGTAGTTTACAACATGTAATACATACGCTGTAATAGAGACTGTTTATGTAACCTGGGAGAGGCTGCTGTTTTAGTTAGCAACTGAGTTCAAACATTCTAACATGAACGATCGATGTGGAAAGTGACCTCCAATGCCTACTTGACAGTGGTGATCTGTGATCGCCCTGGCCAATTTAACATCAAGTGAAGTTCCTGATAAACGTACTTTGCGCGCATTGTTATCCTGCATGCACTCTGCGAGTCAATTTGCGTTTTAGCCATGTAGACCATGCACCTCTCCTACACTGAATTTAAAAGTAATGAGAGGAGCCGCCTCCATTGGCCAGGAAGCAAGTCGGATGTGCTCACGCCCACAACGGCGCAAATGCAGTTTTGAAAATACCAAAAGAAAGAAAACTCCACCCATGCGCAGAGTGAGACTACGCTTTGCATTAGACTTGATGTTGGCAGAAAAATATAGGCCCTATATTGTATATATGAGGATTAGGGCCAGCAAAGAGAAAAAAGCGTTGGCAGGATTCTGACTTTAAAGTGAGAATTCTGATGTTAATCTCAGAATTCTCACTTTATCACTTTAATTCTCCCTTTAAAGTGAGAATTCTGACTGTGACGTAGAGCTAATAATTGTAGGGGGAAGTCAGAAAGCCAAAATTCTGAAAATAAAGTCAGTATTCTCACTATAAAGTCAGAATACTGCCAACCTTTTTTTCCACTTCACTGGCCCTAATTCTCTTCCATAATTTTCAGTTGGAATGACTCTACTGACTATTTTAACATACAGATTGGCACAAGGTTGTACAATTTCATGTAACTATCAATAACTTTTCATGGTCAAACATGCAGCCTTTGTTGAAAGACAACGCTTATATAACTGTGCTGACTTGTGATTGCACTCTTCCGACTTGATTTAAACACCCACACGTTTGCATCACCGGGAAATTATATTTGTTTTCTGAAAAACCCAAATTGTTCTCAATATTTATCCATTAGCATCTAAACCGCTTATCCTCATTACGTAGCGGGTGTTCTGGGCTCTCCCCGGGGGTTGTTTGTCGAAACTGTATGTGCTCTGCGAAAGGCTTGCGACCAGTTCAGGGTGCCTTGCCCAAAGACAGCTCAAATAGGCTCCAGCTCACCCGTGACACTAAGAAGGATAATCAGTATAGAAAATGGATGGATAGTCTGACATGCCCGTGCTGTGTGCTTTTGGGTGATGGATTACGTCCTATGTCAGAAATTGGTCACCTGAAATCTCACGTCAGAGAAATTTACCTGAGTAACCTTATTGGTTTCATATGAATTATGCATTTGCATGATGTCCTGAATGCAGCATAGCCAACCTTCTGAATCATAAAGGTCCGCTGTAGTTTTAGTCAAATGTGTTTTTCTCTGAACAGTAATATGTAGGACATGTATGTTTCAGACAACTTGTCTTAGGCTTCCAAAAGGTAATATACAGAACGTGTAGGAGTCATAATTAATTATTCAGCCAATACTTTACAGAATAATTGGCCAATGAAGTCACACAAAACGGCTTCATGTGCATGATGTCAGGTCAAGCAAGCATTACAGCAGTTGTCTGATGGTGTGACCACTTTCTTATTATCTTAAATAACTACTGTTATTGTTAAAGAAAGTACTATTTAAACTCAGTCCATTCACCATTTAACCCCTTCAGATCCACCTTTTTTTTAATACTGATTTTGATTTTTTTTCCCCATATAAGAACAACATGGAATTTTTTGGGGGGGTTATCTCATGTTTTTATTTGTTATAGTAGATGGCAGGATAGCATGGCTGTAACGTATCGTAAATTTACCAATCTTATATGTAAAATTTTTTACATAAACATCATGTAAATCAACTTGCGATTGGTTAGCTAGGATCCAATAATGAACCAGAAGTGTGGACATAATCCAAATTATGTGTTTATATTAGTTTAGACTGCAAGTAAGTAGTAAGTATAATTTCAAATTATATCACAAAATTACACCACCGAATTACATTCCAAAGTTAACAGACTCACATTCAAATCTGGGAAGATTTCAGCATACCATATGCGCCAAAAGCATTGGCACCATTCATTATCAAAGTACATATATGGTACTGTTTTTACCTGTAATAGTTAATTTCTTTTTTCCAAGAATTAAGAATTTGCCCATCGATTAACTCATTTTTGCACTTGCCACTTAAATTATTGTCAGTAAAGTTAATAAAGATTTTGTGTTAATGTTTGACCCTGAAAGAGAGAAATGCATTGTTTTATAAAAATAAAAATAAATAAGACAAAAACAAAAAAAACTATTACAAAAAAATATGTAGGTTTCCTTGTAGGAAAAATGCCAGATGTTTGAACTAATACTGCATGATATTATTTATTTTTTTGCACCAAGTCTGACAGCTACACACGCACACTATGAACAGAACCTTTTTGACAGAAGTAATAAAGCTTTTATTGGTTTTTGCAGCCATTGTATGGAGGAGCAGGTTCATTTTTATAGTGTGTTTTTAGGGCCTGTACTTTACTGTGCTGTGTATTTATTGATCCAATTTCTCACACCAAGGTTATGCTTGATTAAAAAAGAAAGAAGAAACTAATTTGGCACAGTTTTCTATGATGCATCTGAGCGCTGTTTGTATTAATGACAAAGAAATGTTCACCTGGCTCGGTGGGATTCATTATTTTCACCAGGATCTATAGTAAATGGCTGAAATGAGGAAAAAATGGCTAACAAATGAAATTGAGCTTGGTTTCGGGAAGAGGAAAAAAAGGACATAGTCATGCAGGCTGGATAAATAAAAGCGGGAAACAATGGGGCATTGCCGCGGGAGCATCATTAGGCCGACCAATAACAGTAACCTTCTGCAGCGTTTGTGGCCACTCAGCAGTTCCTCAACATGAGCCTGCACATTGACTCTCGCATGCAGCCTTAATGACCCCCCCCACACACACACACACGCACACCCACGCACACACTCCCCCAGGCCACCTTAACACATGTATTGCACAGCAACATGCATGCATTGCACAGGCCGTATTTTGACTTCCACCTGTTTCCTTATCATTGTCATCATCTTCATCACAAGCTCTCCCAGCAAGATTAAAATAACTTATTCATGTGCTCCGTTTGAGGCTTTCTAAAGTTGGGCTCCTGCTGCTGCTTCTGCACCACCACATCACATCACCACAATGGCACTATATCCCACATCAAAGACAGCCCCCTTCGCACCCCCCTTTTTTTTGAATGGGCAATGAGCTGTAACTCACAGGTGAACTCTTCCCTCGCTCTCCTCTTAAAGGCAGTCAATTACTCACAGTTGTTGGCAGCAGACGCTCCGCGTAAGGCGCAGAAAGTCACGCAGAAGGCAAGCATGTGCGCCAGCCCAGTCATCTTTCCTTGTTCTTTTGTTGTCTTCACTCGCCTTTTTTGAAATGTTATTTTATCCTCTGCGAGTTGGCGAGCGATTGGCGAGGAGGAGCAGACAGCCTCCTCATCTTCCTCTGTCCACGGAAAGGAGAGCTACGTTGGAGAGCAAACCGCTCCCACGACGACGGCAAGCTGCGCCCTCCTCCTCCTCTTCCTCTACAACAACGACGGCGATGTGAGGCAGCCAACATCCGCTCTCACTCACTCACTCCCTCACTCAGTCAGCAGCATCCCTGCATCCCTCTCCTCTCCCACCTCCATCCTCCTCCTGCCTCCTCCCACCATAAAAAACACCCACCCACCAGGAGGAGGGGGCAACGCCTGCCTGCAGCACATACTTTTTTTTTGTTAGATTTTAATAGATGGATACTTTAGATAGCATAATACCACCACAAATATCAGATCAAACATATACTGTACAATCACATTTATAGACATGCAGTATATACTGTATTATATTCTTATACCATAACGTGATATGTGATTGATTACTCATACCACATTTCAGACTGATACCAGTACGAGTACAGGTTCTCAACTTTTGAGTAATCACCGTTACCAAATACCAATACCAATACCACTAGTACTTTTGATTTCTAAAATGTAATTTTCCCAGAAAAAAACTAAAAAACAATAACAGATCATTTTAAAGAAAGACAGTATATAGGCTTGTCCCAATAGGGGCATTTTTCCTGAATATTGCATGAAATTAATGGCAATTTTATATTCTTCCAATTTCTAGTTTCTAATTGTTTCAATGGCTCAACCGATACCTTAAAATAAGGCAGTGTATTGGCCCATTAATGATACCTGGTATTGGTACTCGCCAAACCCTACTACGTAGCATTGATGGGTTTATGAATTCATAGTTCAGACATCATATGTACAAGCGTGGCATCTGATAACAATAACGTTAGAATAATATTGAATTTGTTGGCTGATGCTGAAGTAACACAGCTATTATGAATGGCAGACAGACAAAATAGATTCACAGGTGAGTGGACAGACAAATAGAAAAGGAAAAACTGAAATTGTTCCGAGCCTCCAGCAGCAATGTTTATCTTGTTTTTATATAAATAAATGAAGCCTCTATTGCCTTTGTTCTCGTGAGCTCACATTAAGCCACTGAGCATGGTGGCGGCACGGCTGCTCCCCCAACAGTTCAAACCAAACTCGGTAGCAAGATTAGGTTGTTGTTTTTTGTCACATGCTTAATTTGCCTGGATTTGCAGAGATTATAGACTGTATAGTGGCAATAATTTAATACAACTTTCTTTGTGCCACGCTCTTTGCAGACCGGCAATCATTCGCCTGGAGGGGTGGGCGTGGGTGAGTATATAATGTAGAAAAATAAATGAGTAAATCATGACCATTATCACAACTTGACATTGTTTTTAATTTGCCTGTTTTAAAGCATCTGTACTGAAAACTATGGTAAATAGTGAGTACTTCAAACATTTTATGAACATATGAAGTACGTTTTTAAAACAAAATGAATAAGATGAACAGAGAAAATTCTTAAAATAGATTTTACTCCACAGTACGACAAATTTAGAACAATTGAGAAGTACTAAAAATGGAAACCTCAGGAATATTATACACGGTAAAAAAAATGCTGTAAAATCGAATAATTTTATTTTATTTTTATTTTTTTTTTACAGTATTTGACTGTATACAACAAAACATTATGGATAAAAACAAAGTACAGTAATTTGCTGTATGATTAGCGGTAAAATAATGTAAATTTTACAGCAACTATGTTTTGGCACATATTTATGTGGATTACAGGTAAATACTGTAAAATTGTTGGATTTTGGCAGGTATCTCTATAGGAAAGGAAGCAAATAGCGGACCCTGTACTGTCACCGGAGCAAGGACAAGAGGAATATTTTAGCAGAAGGGCAGTCTGCATCGTCTTCACATCGCATTTCTCCGATAAACAGGCAACATTACAGCTAACATTCATTCATGCACGCGGCTGCAGAACGAGGTTTGATTTTACAAGGGCGGCATGGTGGGTGACTGGTTAGCACGTCCGCCTCCCAGTTCAGAGGACGTGAGATTGAATCCAAGCTTCAGTCCAAGTTTGCATGTTGTAAATACAGTGAATTGCTGTAAAAGTAAATACAGTAAGTAACTGTAATTTATATACAGTAAATACTTGTAAAAAAATGCATGATATCATGATGATATAATAATAATAACATCATTTTTAAGTTATTCTCTTCTCCTGTGTGTCCTGGGTTGTGCCTGGAACACTTCACCTGAGAGTCCTAACCAACTAGTCTGAGCCACCTCATCTGGCTCCTCTCAATGCGGAGGAGCAACGACTCGACTCTGATGCTGCTCATCTAAGAAAGGGGCCCGGACACCCTGTGGATGGAACTCTTCTATCTGGGATCATATTATTTCGGTCATGAACTACAGCTTATGACTGTAGGTTAGGGTAGGAACGTAAATCGACCGGTAATGAGCCTCTTGGCTCAGCTCCCTCTTCACCCCGACAAACTGATACAGAGTCTGCATCACTGCAGACGCAGCACCAATTCACCTGTTCATCTCCCTCTATTCACCCCAGAGATACTTGAACTCCTTCACTTGGGGCAGGATCTCATTCCCAACCAGGATAAGGCACTCAATCATTGTCTGACTGATTTACATGGTTTCAGATTTTGGGATTTTCTGATTCTCATCCCAACCGCTACACACTCAGCTGTGAACCACTCCAGTGAGGATTTAAGATCATGACTTGATGAAGCCAGCAGAACCACATCATCTGCGAAAGCAGGCACCTCAAACTGTGATCACCAAAACACCTTGGCTGTGTATAGAAATTCTATCTACGTTATGGCTATGAACAGAATCGGTGACAAAGGGCAGCCTCGACGGAGTCCAACCCTCACTGGAAAGTAATTCTACTTACTGTCAGAAATGCCAAAACAAACTCTGACAGTGGGCTGACTAGGGCATCTGGTACCCAATACTTGCGGAGCACCGTCCACAAAGCAAATATAGACTTGTTGAGAGAACTCCCATACACCCTCGAGAACCCTGCCGATGGTAGAGCTGGTTCATTGTTCCACAGCCAGGACAGAAACACACGACTCCTCCTGAATCTATGATTGACTTCCCAAAGGATACTCCTCTCGAGCAACCCTAAATAGACCTTACCGGGGAGGTTGAGGAGTGTGATTCACCTGCAGTTGGAACGCACCCTCTGGTCCTCCGTGTTAAGAAGGGGTACCACCACCCTGGTCTGCCACTCCAGAGGCACTGTCCTCAATGCCAGGCATGTCAACCAGGACAGTCTTACGACATCCAGAGCCTTTAGGAATTCTGGGCTGATCTTATCCGCCCCCGGGGCTTTGCCAGCAAAGAGCTATTTAACCACCTCAATGACACTCACCTCCAGAGATAGGAAAGCCCATCTCAGAGACTTTGACTCTGCTTTCTCATGGTCTTCAAAGTTTTCTTGCCACCGACTCACAACGTCAAGATCATCAGCACCCCGCCCCCACTATTCATTGTGCACTGCTTCCCTCTTCTGAGATGCCAGATAGTGGACCAGAATTTCCTCAAAGCAGCCTGGAAGTCATTCTTTGCCTCGGTGCCTACAAAAGCAGTAACTGTAACTATATTACACACTGTCTGTACAAAATAACACATTAAACACAGTCACAAGTGTTGTAACTACGTACAACAAAGCATGTTGGGAATGTGAAGTGCCGATGACACAAAAACTACTGAAAAAAAACAACACCAAATATAAAAAGCACTGATTGTAATCTTGTCAGCAAATTTTGTTGTAATTTTGATTTTTGATTAAATGCAATATGAATACAACATGGACATACATTTTGGAGTGAATGGTAAGCTATTTTGTATACCCAAATAAGGGTAAAATTATACATCTTCATCAAACCGTTGTGAGTGGGCTGGTCTGAGCCATGATAGTCCAGGGCTGAACATGAGTCCCTGGTATTGGACAAGATAAATAAAGAAACAGTAAAAAGCTAACTAAATGAGCTGGGTGGAGCCACTATAGAAGGACAACACAATTAAAAAACAAAGGAACACAATGCTAATGACACAGTTAAGAAAACAAAGACAGGTACCACAGAAGGAACATGAGGAAAGAAAGAGGAAAAAGAGCTTGAACATGGGACGAAACGCAAACGAAAAGCAAATGATCAAAAACTGGAAAAGACAAGTAAGCAAAAGTATGGCATCTTCTGAAGCCAGCTGACTGCACAAACATTGCAAACATTACAGTACCCTTAATATTCCGTCAACAACTTTCAGCTAAGCACGGACGTACACAATGCAATATGTACAGTTAGGTCTGCTGTCTGTGCCAAGATCCCCGTGTGTTTGTGTGTGTGTGCGTGTGCGTGTGTGTGTATGCGCGTGTTTTTGTGTAATTGCAGATTTGAACACAGTTGGGTTGGAGTTAACCAGCAGCTGCACCTTATCCTTTCGCAGCTGCCGGTCTTGGACTCCACCATGTTGCCAAATCAACAACGCTTTTTGTGTAGTTTGTTGCATCCATCCACTTAGTAAATTTACATTTTCACCCGACTTTTTTTCTGAGCTGCCTGATTTGAAATTTCTGTTCCCGTCATGCCTCCAGTTTTGGAAACCATTCCCTGCATGCCTGGATCCTGAACTTGGATTTCCCCAAACCTTCTCATCCGGGAAGATTTCCCTTCAGCCACAACCATATCTTCCACAAGCAATACATTTATTTCCATCATAAACTGCTGTGCTCTTTCAAATCTGCACTTGGGTCTTTCTCCCAACCAGAAAACTTCCTGTGTGTGCGTCAACTATTCTGATAACGATGAAAAATTACTGTCGTGGTGCAGTCCGGTGTAAAACAATTTAACATTTGACTGCACAGGTGCACAAGTGCAGAAGTTATATTGATTGTGCCGACTCTCTGGGGCCTGTGCTGGTCAGACACTCTGCTGCTTCGTGGGCCGCCAGCTACAGTGGTTAGCGCTTTGGTGTTTACTGACCCCAGGATGTATGCAGTGACAACGCAAACTGACGGTCATAGATACTGTAGATGTTCTGGTGAGCTGTTGTAGCAGATTCCACTGATTTTAATATTGTCTTTAGTCATAGTTTGGCATAATTATTGTGTAGCCGCAGCAGACATGGGTGCGTCATCTTATCTATCCAATCCTGCTGACTCTGACAATGAAGCTGTGAGATTTGTCCTTGGATAAGCCAGTCAAGGTGTTTACCTAGGAAGAAGTTCCAATCAAAAACATAGACCAACTTGAAACTTTGAAGTTCAGATACTGTACCTAGTTTAAAGGATTTTGCTATGTTTACAGCTGGCAGTAATCATTCGTTGTCTTGATTAAAGAGATGATACAATACAATACTTTGGTCCACTTGTGGACACCAGGTAGCCCTCAAGGACCACATGAGTAGCCCACAGGGACGTTCTAAAAATAGCTCACCAGTGATGTACTAAATGTACATATTGATACTAGTGTTGCAACGGATCATCATTGATTCGTGGTTGGTTCGGATCAGGCCCCACTGTTCGGATTGCGCACGATTCGCGGATTGGTTGGTGGAAAAAAAAACAAAGTGCGCATTCACAGCCAACACCATTCAGACATATCAAGGGAGCTGAAACATACTCAATGTAAATAGGCCGCCTATGCTAAGGCTAACTACAAAATAAAGTTTACCGAATAATACATTGACGGCAATGCAAATAGCCTCAGTACACTATTACTTTGAATTTGGCCCACATCGTGGCGTGATGGCTAGCTTGACTTCCCTTCTAGACGTTTAGGATTCCTTTATCGTAGTTTTGATTGACATTGTAGTTGTGACCAACATCAACACAACGCTATCCCGAACTCATATTCAATCGCTAATTTAGGACACTAAGAAACCGCTAATTAATTACGCCGTCATTGTATGATACGGCAGAAGTCTCTGACGTAAGTGGCTAGCAGCGAGCTATTAGCATTACCAACGAGTGCCCGGCTGGTATTTGTAAATGAGTTTGACAGCTGTTACCTGGCTTACTTTAATTATTTTTCAGTATTGTGGACCAAGGCTGCTTTGTAATTCACTCTCCATGTTTAAAAGAAGGCAATGTGCCTTAAATTGCACTTTGAGGTATTTTCATTATTATTATTGTCTTTAAAAAAGATAAATTGAACTCAACTCAAAATGTCAAACATAGCTGTTTAGATTTTAGAAAGACAACTTTAAGCCAATAATACCTTGTTATTTTACACATGGAACATGGATATGTATGTTTTTGACTGATATTGCACTTAAAGTTGTGTTCCTAAATCCTAAACAGTTATATTAGATTTTTTTTTATTTAAGGGTAAAAAGTGTTTTACAAAATAAATGACGACAATGTATTATTTATCTTGTTAGGGCCTGAGCAGCGACCACTGCAAGACTCACCAAACTTTGCACACAAAAATGTGATATTATGAAGTTGCCATAACAACATAACAACATATAGCGCCCCTTAGCGTGGAAAAATATGCACCAATCCCAGCACATTTGACCGAGGGCTACGAAAATTGGCAGGCACGTGAAGCGCCCAGAGACACACAAAAAAGTCAGTGGAAGCCATATCCTAAAATGTACAGGAAGTGAGCTATGAATTTTTGAATGTCCAATTTTGGCTTATTTTTGCACATTCACTATGATCATTCTTTTTGCCCAAAAGCCAACAGTTTTCATCCGATTTACTTCTAACTTGGCATGTATCATCTCAAGACCTGGGACAAACACTGGGGAAAAAATCCTGACTTTTCAAAATACTATATGATGGGGGCGGGGCCTCACATTTCCTTTAATATTTCCTTCATCAAAAAAGAGGAAATGCTTAATAACTCCACTGTACATGCTCCAAAAAATCCTAACCTTCTCATGCATCTTAATAGCCCCGGCCTGAAAACATCTACATGATAATATTTGCTTATACATGTAGCGTCATCGAGTGGTGACAAGAAAAGTCATACTTTATATTTTTATCTATTGTGCCGAGCCCGTTTGAGGGATCTTGTTGGAATTTTGTCAGAACAGCCTTAAAATGTTGATCTTGCCCCACGCCGAATATTGTAACATTTCGCCAAAGGGCGTGGCCGTGTCGGTGCCGCAAAGTCCGATGATTCACCGTGACAATAAAAGCTGCGTAAACTTGACCCAGATGATCCTATCTTCTCAAGATTTCACACATTTGATGAGAGTCCAGGTCTGAATACATCTACGAACTTATGTTTATTCGTACTGACAGCGCCAACTACTGGCAATATTTTTTTTTTTTTTTTTTAATTTTTCTTCAACTTTTTTCTCCAACCACGTTAACTGGATTTACCTGACATTTGCTCAGAAGTGTTTAGGACTTCATGATGTCATAACACGAAGTTTGTGAGTTTTCATGAATCGCTGTGGGGCGTGGCAAGGAACTGTTCACCAAGAAAACAACGCCAATTTTGAGGGCCTAAACGTGCACAGAAACTCATGAAACTTGGCACACACATCTGACCTGGCAAAATGAGCAATATTTTAGCATGTATTGTGCGATTTTTACAAAAATTACTCACGAGCGTCCCCTAGAAATGTTTATCGAAGCAGCTCCGGTTGTATATTGTATATTGCATATTTTTTTGTTTCATATTTCCTTTTCCGTCAAAGATGAAATCTGTAATAACTCCTCGAGACATGCTCCAAAATATCCCAAACTTCACATGTATGTTTATAGTCACGACCTGAAGGTATCTCTATGACAATAGTCGGTTATAAATATAGCGCGACCTAGCCCTTGGGGTCGACAAAAAAAATTAACCCACACATGGTATTTTCCTATTTGTACAACATTTTGATACTTTTTTAAGTGTGATAACTAAGTCATTTATGAATATTTTTTTTTAACTTTCAACCACTCAAAATTTTTAGTGGCATCAGACCTATCCATACATATGTACTTTTTATTTATTCATTCATTTATTATGTCCTCTATGGACAATAAAATCAATATTATGCTATGAGTAAAACTAACAATGATGTGTATATATGTACTTTAAAATCGGATAAAACAAAAGAAACGGACGGTTGATTTTTGAGGGTCTTAACATTGACCAAAATTCATTGAGCTTTGCACACTCATCACACCTGATTAAAAAAAACAACAATCCATAATATGTAAAGGTTTATTATGGTATTTTCAAATAAATTCTGCTGCGAATGTGCCACTACCTAAATGTGCCAGTAACCCAACGTGCAAGTACCCCAAAGTGGCCAGGGCTGCGAGGGCCCTTTATAGCTGCCTGCAGCTCTAGTTTGTCACACCGCGTGAGGTTGTCTTGTCATTTCCTGTTTTATTTTGAAAATTCTGACTCCTTTCATTTCAGGTCACTTGCCCTTCCTCATGTGGTGTCAGTTAGTGATGGCAAAATGAAGCTTCATGAAGCACTTGTAATATTTTTTGACTCCTCTAGATGCCACTCTTGGTTGAAAGATGCAGTGGAAATGTAAACAATTTCCTTTGCACTAGCCTTTATATTTAAATCAAGAGCACCATTTAGGGGAGTCAAAAAATATTACAAGTGCTTCATGAAGCTTCATTTTGCCATCACTAGTGTCAGTGTCAACCCTGATTCCTGATTGTGTCCACCTGTTTCCCATTACCCTCATGTGTTAAATGATCTGCGTCTCCCCTATCTTGTGCCTAAGTGTTTTTGTCAGATCCACTCAAGCCAGTCACAGTCCTCAGCCTTGTTGTCCTGTCTCTTGTGTGAACTTTGGTTTGTAACTTTGTATAGTCACAGTATAGTTTTAGTTAAGGAGTGATATTGTTTTGTTTGTAGTTTAGACATCCTCCCTTTTGGAGCGCCTTTAGTTTTAACATTTAATAGTCTTTGTTTTTTCCCTCTAAACGAGGTTTTTTTTTGTTTAATAAATATCTGCCTTGGCCTCAAACTCCTATCTCTGCGTCTGAGTCCTAAATCTGCCACGTCGTGTCAGTACACTTAGGCCAGTATGGACCCAGCAAAGAGGGAGCTAATGGCCGCAGCGCTGCGAGCTCAGGAAGCCCGTCTCTCCCAGCAAGAGGGATTTCAGACAGCCATGGCAGCGCAAATGGTCCAGCTCACAGCACAGGTACAGGACTTTCTGGGTCACCTGGGTCGCACCACTAGCCCTCCTGCCGTGCCAAAGACTCAAGCAGCCATGCCGATTCCGCCCGTGCCGTATGCCGGGTCGGGGATCAAGCTAGCCTCCCCTGAGCGATTCTCTGGGGAGCCAGGACAATGCAAGGCATTTTTGACTGACTGTGACATTCATTTTGAGTACTCCCCCCAGGCTTTTCCCACAGATCGATCCCGGGTGGCTTTCATGATTTCCCACCTGACTGGGAGAGCCAGAGCCTGGGCCACCGCAGAGTGGGCACGCAATTCCCCACTCTGCGGCTCCTTCAGAGGGTCTTTGATCCAGCCTGTTCAGACCGGGAAAAGGCACGGCAGCTAAACAGCCTGAAATAAGGAAAAGACTCCGTGAGCGACTACGCCATCCGCTTCCGCACTCTCGCGGCAGAGAGTATCCGCTTCCGCACTCTCGCGGCAGAGAGTGGCTGGAACTCCACGGCGCTCTATCACGTCTTCCTCAAGGGCCTGGCGACGTCCATCCAAGAGCTGCTCATCTCAGTTGATCTGCCACCTGACTTGGACTCCCTCATCGCCCTTGCCATCCGGACGGATCCTCGGCTGCAGGGGGTTACGCAGAGCCACGGTCACAGGGCAAGGACGACGGAGGGATCCCCGCTCTCCCAAGCATCAGGTGTGTCTGCTCCTCTCTGTTCCTCGTCAGTTCAGCGCCAACATGTTCCCTTGGGACCAGAGGAGCCCATGCAACTGGGTAGAGCGCGGCTTTCGCAGGAGGAAAGACGGCGCCGACAGCTGGAAGGTCGGTGCTTTTACTGCGGTAACCAAGATCACCTCGTGGCCGCTTGCCCAGCCAAAAGGACCAAAGCGGTGAGTCAAGTTACGACTCAAGTGTCGGCCCCACAAAAACTCCCACCAGTAAACATTATTCACCGCACCACTTCCACAGACCTCCGTGCCCTGATAGACTCTGGGACAGATGAGAGCCTGATAGACTGGGGGCTTGTGAGACATTTTAGTGCCAAGACTGAGCCCTTCCCATTCCTTCTGGGTTGAGCTTGCCCATAACTCGCTGCCTACTTCTGCCACAGGACTCACCCCATTCAAATATGTTTTTGGCTACGATCCCTCCTTCTTTGCTAACCTGAGCCCTCTATTCCTTCTGCCCATGCCTTGGTCCGTCGCTGCCATCGCATCTGGGCAGCCGCTCGGCAGGTACTGGAGCGCCAGAGGGACAGAGTCAAGCGAGCAGTTGATCAAAAGAGGAGACCTGCTCCAGCATACCAGCCGGGGCATAAAGTGTGGCTGTCCTCCAAGAACCTCCACTTGAAGGTGCCATGCCAAAAGTTGGCACCACGGTTTGTGGGTCCGTACCCCATCTCCAAGGTGATCAACCCGGCCGCTGTTCGTCTTCGCCTGCTTCTGTCCCTTCGTGTTCATCCAACGTTCCACGTTAGCCAAGTCAAGCCAGTCAAGGAGAGTCCCCTGGTTCCGGCTCCCCCGCCGCCTCCTGTGATTGTGGATGGGGGCCCCGTCTACAAAGTGAAGCTACTGCTGGCCGTCCGCAATCGGGGCCGGGGCAGGCAGTTCTTGGTGGACTGGGAGGGGTATGGGCCCGAGGAGAGACAGTGGGTTCCTTCCCGCTTCATTATGGATGACTCTCTAATTGAGGACTTCTATAGGGATCATCCTGACCAGCTTGGGCCATCGGGAGTCGGCCCTAGAGGGAGGGGTACTGTCACACCGCAGTGAGGTTGTCTTGTCATTTCCTGTTTTATTTTGAAAATTATGACTCCTTTCGTTTGAGGTCACTTGCTTTACCTCATGTGGTGTCAGTGTCACTCCTGATTGTGTCCACCTGTTTCCCATTACACTCATGTGTTAAATGGTCTGCGTCTCCCCTGTCTTGTGCCTAAGTGTTTTTGTCAGATCCACTCAAGCCAGTCACAGTCCTCAGCCTTGTTGTCCTGTCTCTTGTGTGAACTTTGGTTTGTAACTTTGTATAGTCACAGTATAGTTTTAGTTAAGGAGTGATATTGTTTTGTTTGTAGTTTAGACATCCTCCCTTTTGGAGCGCCTTTAGTTTTAACATTTAATAGCCTTTATTTTTTCCCTCTAAACGAGGTTTTTTTTTGTTTAATAAATATCTGCCTTGGCCTCAAACTCCTATCTCTGAGTCCTAAATCTGCCACGTCGTGTCAGTTTATTATTATTTTTTTTTTATTTTTTTGCTGATCCGAAAAATTTCCGATCTGATTTACGGATACTGTTAAGTAAGAGATAACATTGTGATGCAATAGATACCACAAATCATTGACAGATCGATACCATGGATGTCATGGAAATTGTTGGGAATAACAGTGTTTAAACTAACTGCGTAAGGTAACTCCGTTTTTTTTTTTTTTTTCATAAACTGACTAATCTAACTAATTATTCTCCCCATATTTGCCGTTATTGTATGAGAAATGCGTTGCGTTATTGTGTTTATTTATTAGATTCAAGGCTCGTAAGTAAGCTTACAAGACATTGTGCGGTGACTAGCTCTGAAAATGTTATTTGCGCAGTTAGAGGCACTGTTGTTGTCGGACCTCGTCACAATAAAAGTGTCTTGACAGCTGAAATGTAGAGTGACTTTTATTTTGGAGGTGCCGCAGGAAGCGTGTCATGACGTGACGGATGTGTCGTCTTTCTTCCTTCTGGATCTTAAAGGCTTAACATATTTTAGCAAAGAGTCCACGTCCTCGCCTGGAACGGGTTTGACAACTTTGACGAGTGACATTAATCAAAAATAACAGTCGAGATTTGCCGAAAAACGGCTGCCATGAGGAGCGATTTGTTGACAATCATGTTCCACCAAGAGCCGTATTGCGACTCCACAAGCACCATAACAGCGATAAAGATACTAGTAAATTATAGCGACACGCTCGCAATTGTATTTCTCTTATTTCACGAGTGCTAAACATATGAAAAGTGTTGAAAGAAATATGCTCACACTCATGTATGTGAATGATGCACGTTAAGCCTAGAGTTGGGCAGTTTTCTGAAGTAAATCAATCATTAAACACGTCTTCATTAATCATTCAAAAAATGCCCGGGAAATCTTGGAGGGACTGGCTAGGATGTCTACAAATTACCTATAGATGACATATGTGCGACAAATCACCATCTATCCAGTATTTATTTTATTTGTATTATTATTCTGATTGCTGTAGTAACTGACCGTAGTAGAACATACATCACCACTCAAAATTTAATGAATTATAATAATAATGATTATTATTATTGTATGATGTGTCATACTATGGAGTGAGGCATTTGTGTGACATAAATACTCACACAAATAAATATAGCCTGAGCGTAATTTGAATTCCTTGTATACTAACTAATTACTTTTTTAAAGTAACGTTCCCAACACTGGTCATGGATCATTAGATTTCCACAGTAAGCAATGTAATGGATGTAAACCATGCACAAAAAACCCTTGTACATTTAAAATTCTAAATATTGTAACACGGATTTGTCCAACGTGGGATATCTTACTTTCAAATGTTCTTTCATTGTTTTTCTTGGGGAAATTTTATGTATCTAAAGTACTAATGGTATCGGTACTAGTATCTGACTAATTGTACTGGTATTGGGCTGAAAAAAGGGATATTGAACATCCATCTATCCATTTTCTTAACCGCTTGTCCACAAGGTTCGCAGGGGCACGGGAGCCTAACCCAGCTGGCTTCGGGCAGTAGGCGGAGTACATCCTGAACTGGTTGCCAATCAATGGCAGGGCTCACAGAGACGAACAACCATCCACACTCACAATCACACCTATGGACAATTTGGGGTGTACAATTAATCTGCCACGCATGTCTTTGGAAATGTGGGAGGAAACCGGAGTACCCGGAGAAAACCCACGCAAGAAAACCCACGCAAGCACGGGGAGAACATGCAAACTCCACCCAAGTAGGCTGAAGCTCAGACTCGATCTCACGTCCTCTGCACCGGGAGGCGGACGTGCTAACCAGTCAACCACCGTGGCGCCCTATATTGAACATCCTTTTTAATAGGTACTGTACTGCCATAAATGTATTAATTTCACAACATGTTTACTGTGGTGCTCATGTATTTTTTAGTTTTAAAATGTCTTATCAGAATGAGACTGTTACCTCGTGCTGTATCACGGGTATGGTTGGAATCAATAAGTGTGTGTGTGTACGTGTACGTGTGTTTGTGTGTCTGTTTGTCTGTCTGCAGCATAAGAACACATTTTCATCTTTGTGGTTGCTTCGTAGGCATGTAATGTACTGTTTGAATAATTAATACACAACATGGTTGGCTGTGAAATAAAATAAAACACGTTTGCAGCAGAGTTGAAAACATGCCGTTTGTTGGCAAGTTTTCATGCGGTCATTTTCATTCTAGTCATGATGAGCCATTTGCTTTCAGGTGAATAATGTTTAGATTGGTGTTTGCTTGGTGAAATACGATTTGTGAATGCAGTCGACCTTTTCATTACATGTATATTGATATTGTTTTTTGATGAGTAATTTTTTTTTAAACTGACCTTTTAATAGTGAATTTGTTCGTAATGCAGTGTGTGGATTGAACGGACACACAAAATAAAAAGTGTGATATTTATGGAGTACCAAAAATTATAACCATGAATTATTCAATTATTCCAATATTTGTTCAGTTCTTTCAATATATATTCACTTGCACTATTTATTTATTGAGTTAAATATGTAACTATTTCACTGTGATTTTGTCACTCCTGTTCCATGTGCTTCATGTGCATCATAAAATAATTGTATCTCTAACTATCTTCCATTGAACTTAGTGGGTGGGCACTGGGCGGGACTAGCGCTGATCCAGCCCATGTGAGTCAATAACAGATATTTTAAGAAAAGTCATGGGTTTAATCGTGAAAAAGGGCAGCATTGCCCACTTTGAAACATCAAACCACTCAGCTATTTCATTCGCTAGCAACTCACACCGAGTTGAGGATTTTGGCATATGCGACAAATGCAGTCGCGCTGAGCGGCATTGCTTTTTTTATGTGCTTTTCTGTTTTGTTTTAAATGTGCTACCTGATGTGGTTTTCTAGTGTTTTGTATGGGGAGTTTGTTCCCCGCACTAGTCTGCTTCTGTTCTTGGCGAGAGGCCCGGTGACACATCATCTCAGCTTGTGAACATGTTCCGAGACAACACGCTGATGGGTAAAAATTAAAAAATGACAGCACATTATGTTATAGGTAGGTAAAACATACGATGACTACTACTTACACAGGAGAATGATAAACGACAACTAACATGATCAATAAAAACTATTCTACAAAATGCCGCTAGGCATACTGGAGGGTGGAGCATGGGAAAGTTTATGCCTAAAGGCATGTGTCAACACAGCAGTTGTAGCTAATTATGTGTGTTGTCATTAATGTTTGCTGTTGTTTGTGTTTCCTTGTTGTGTAATATTAATTGTATCATTGTATGTGCATACTGCTTACTTGTTTTGCATCATTTTATTGCACCTTAAGTTAAGTTACTGTTCTCTTGGGAGTAGCTGTGTTGTCAAACCAATTGACACTCTTCACTTCAAATAAGTTCAGTAAGTAACATTTGCTACAATGAAGTTGGTAATAATGTTCCAGACATCTGTTAACACCAGGTGGGGAAGGTATTTCCATTAATGGATTAAAAAAAAAAGGTTCCATAAAGAGCAATAAAATTAAACATAAACCGTTAAATAAATAAATTGATGCTTTATAGAAACAAACTAGAAAATAAATATTTAAGTACTGGACTTTGATAAATACAGAAATATTTAAATAATTCATGACACATATACTTATTTTGGTAATTTTGTATGTATTTATTTATATAAAGACCAACTTTGAAGTAATTTCATGAAGCCAAAAAGGGTCACAAGTGATGTAATTAAACATTGTCCAAAAAATAAAGCATTTACAATATTTATATTTTGCATATTTGACAAAATAATAGTTTTTCTGAAGTTAGAGCCTGGCGACCGACAAACCCTGAAGTGATACGTCACACCAGGGACAACAATGGGAGAGCTCAATACAGAAAGTATATTCAGTATATTTAAGGCATGAGAACCCAATAGACTCACATCGGGTTCTCATGCCTGCAAGTCCTCCAACAGGGCTGGATTTCCTTTGTATAAGCAAGAAGTCGGCACAGCTCCGTATTCTGTCAGCAGAAATGCTCCCATACAGACGAAGGCTTTTGTAATTTCTAGTGCCTTCCACTCGGCGGTCAGGGTGGCGGAAATCATTGGGTTTTTAAAACAATTGTGTCGCTTAATCGATGTTGTAATAAAGAGTAAATCTAAAAGTCTGAGGTTATTACAATCCTTCTGTTCTAGTTCCAGCCAACAGTTAGTATCTCTGTTGGGTTGTGCCCATATAATGATATATTGTAGCTGGTTAGCTATATAGTAGTGCATAACATTTGGTGCCTCGAGACCTCCTTTGGATTTACTTTCTGAAGAGTAGATAGACTAATCTTTGCTTCTTTTTTTTATTCCAGTAGAATTTTGTAACGGCCGAGTCCAACGACTGGAACCAGTTAGACGTAGGTTTGAATGGAATCATTGAGAAAAAATAATTTATTTTGGGTAAAACTTTCATTTTAATGGTGGCTATTTGTCCTATTTGAGAAATTGGAAGACAATCAACAATTTAGTACAATGGCTGACTGCCCTCGCAGCTCCTCTGTGTGATGTAATTTCCAAAGATTTCCGAAGGTTGTCGAAGAAAAGTATTTTCGTTGTCAAGGGCGTTGCTATGGGTCAAACCAAGAACCTGGGAGGGTTGCATTAAAAAAAATTATGAAAATATGCTTAAATGGTTTTAGCCATTGGTATTACTCAACTTTACTTACTTCAGTCTAATTTCCCCCTAAAACTGATAGGCCTACACAAATAAAAATAATGAAAAAAAATTATTTAAAAAAAATATTATTTTTGATTATTTTAAAAGAGCTAATAGCGGCCGCTTAAATACAGTAGGTTAGGCCCCTATAATACCATTAACAAAGGTAATGTGAACACATTTATTCTTTTCTTCAGAAGTGCATATAAAACTGGGAGCCATTCACATTAATCAGTTACCAAGAAGTAGCTCTCAGCTTCAAAAAGGTTGGTGACCCCTGTGCTATACTAGGTAAGTTTATTTATATACTATACTTTACTCTGTCTACTTGTTTATTCCTACTGTATATTGATGATAATTTACCGGTTACCTTCCACTGTGACACTGTTTCCAGTTGACTTCCCTTAAAGCATATCAGAGAGGAATTTTCCCATTCTTGGATCGAGACTCTGTTTTTACAGAATCGCCGCTAGCTCCCGAGCTGCTAGCCGCTCCAGCTGTTAGGCCCTCCAGCTGCTAGCCCCTCCAGCCTCTTCAGACTAGCAGCACAACATCAGTGAAAACAACCATCCAGGGTACACAAACCAACCAAACTCCAGGTGGACCCGTGCTAAACATCTGTTCAACGAGGGGAGCCCCTGTACATAACCACGCACAACGAATTGCTAGCTAGCACCAGCAGTAGCACTTCGTCACGAAATTCAGCACAGTGAGTTTCAAATAGGTGTAAGTCTAGTACTGGACTGATTAAAATATACAGTCCACATGGAAATGAATTGGATTGTGAAGAGTGTTTATTAATGTGTGCGTTTTTTTTGGTTCTTTCTTCATTTAGTCCCCTAAACGTTATGTAGAGATCTATACTATCAGTTGTGAAATCAGCTGTTAGGCCCTCCAGCTGCTAGCCCCTCCAGCCTCTTCAGACTAGCAGCACAACATCAGTGAAAACAACCATCCAGGGTACACAAACCAACCAAACTCCAGGTGGACCCGTGCTAAACATCTGTTCAACGAGGGGAGCCCCTGTACATAACCACGCACAACGAATTGCTAGCTAGCACCAGCAGTAGCACTTCGTCACGAAATTCAGCACAGTGAGTTTCAAATAGGTGTAAGTCTAGTACTGGACTGATTAAAATATACAGTCCACATGGAAATGAATTGGATTGTGAAGAGTGTTTATTAATGTGTGCGTTTTTTTGGTTCTTTCTTCATTTAGTCCCCTAAACGTTATGCAGAGATCTATACTATCAGTTGTGAAAGTGGGTCCCAGAGTGAATACATGTAAAACGCTGTCCTGAGATCATGATGCCATAGTCCCAGTTCTCGTGGGATCGTATACTAACACTGCCAACAACAATTGTTTATCACCATGTCAGAAGTTCTTTAGCTGTGATCTGGGCTTTCGTTCCAAAGCAAAAGTTCTACCTTGTTGTGAGTCTACACAAATGTCTCCTTTCTTGCTCTTTTTAGATTGTTCTGAATATATTGACACCACACAGGCTTCTTTTTCTCTGTTTTTGGTGATTTCCTGTGGCAGCGTTACATCGTTAATTGAGCAATGGAATATTTTTCAGATGTGAATTGTGCCACTCTATTCCCTGCAGCCAATACTTTGTTTCTATGGCAATATCTCCCCTTCCCTCCAAGTAAAAATGGATTTTGTCTTTCCGGGAGAAAAGCCTCAGTCGACTTTGGCAAGCTCATTGGGTATTGTCTTTTAAACCTTAAAAGACGCAACTCTGTTTGTCTATGTGTGAAGCTGTGTCCTCACACTTGGCAGGGCGGCTGCAGTCTGCTTTGTCCGGGTTGCCAGGTTTGCTCCTAGTGCTCGTTGCCTCGCTCTCGCTAAAATATATTATAATTCACTTCAACTTCTCGCTCACTTTCCCCAGGCAGCCAAGCAAAAGTGGACGCCAAGAGAAGGAGTTGAGTAAGAGTGCCAAGAAAAAGCTTAACTAATGCGAGAATTACGACATTGGGCCAACACTTGTGTTTGGCCAATTGCAATTTGATTGAGTTGTGTTCCAATTACAAGAGAGCCCAGTGGTAACACCAACACCAAAAAGACATCCTGCCGCGCATTTACAGACACTTTTCTGTATGTTGGCTGCATCGCTGCGCTGCAAGTGTTCACTTCCAGAACTGTGAACAAACAACACCTGAAAGGACCCCTGCATGTGTCGTGTAACTACATGACAAGAATCTCCTGAGATTGGAATCCCACCTTGGCTTGGTATATATTGGAAAATGCTATGACTGACCACAAAAATGATGCATCTCTCGCCTAGGTTATATCTGAATAATTATTTTGTCACCTGCATATTATAGTTTAGTTGCCTTAAAAAAATGTAAATATAAATGAATACAGAATACAATGATTTGCAACTACTTTTCAACATATTCAATTGAATACAAAAACAAAATATTTAATGTACAAACCGATTAACGTTATTAACTAATTTGCTCCCCAAAACGTATAAAAATGTTCTATTTTAAATATTGCCATGGTCCCAAAAACGGCCAGTAGGTGGCAGCAGAGTATAAGAGATCAGCCAGGGCCATGTTGCAACAAGCTCTCTTCCCCAGTTTTTTCAACAGGTTTATGAATAATGATAAAACTTAGCTATATTCTAATGCTAATTGCTGCAAAACGGAAACAGATACAAATATACTTTTTTTCCTGATGAAAGCAGACAACAATCTGTGGGCCTTGTAAAATCAGTCAAAATCCAGGAGTGAATGAGTTAATAGTTTTTTGCAAAGATTAACACATTTTTAGTTAGACGACACTGCTCTGGAAGACTTTAGACAATCATTGCCAGTTTTTCACTACATCTACAACTGCAAGTTAAAATTCGACCACGAAAAGCGAACAGCATATATCAACAATACCAAGCAACGGAAACGCCACTGGCTTCTCTGGGCCCAAGCTCATCCTGAGATGGACTGATGCAAAGTGGAAAGGTGTGCTGTGGTCTGATGAGTCAACAGATTGAATTGTTTTTGTAAAACATGGACAATATGTACTCCAGGCCAAAGAGAAAAAAGATGATTATCAGTGCAAAATTTTAAATATTTGTGAAGGTGCCATTAATGCTTAAAGGTACATACCGGTTTTGAAGCAACAGCTGCCATCCAAGTAACTTTTTGGGGGGACATCCCTGCTTATTTCAGCAAGACAATGCCAAGCCACATTCTGGATGTATTACAACAGCGTGGCTTTATGGTAAAAGAGTGCAAGCGCTAGATTGGCCTGCCAGCAGTCCTCACCCGTCTCTGGATGAAAATGTGTTGCACATTACAAAGCACACAATTGGGCAACAGATCCTGTGGACTGTTCAGCAACTGAAGTTGTACATCAAGCAACAATTCCACCTACAAAGCTTCAACAATTAATTTCTCAGTTCAGTTTATTTCTTGTTAATACAATATTAACAAGAAAAGATAACACAGTACACAGTGGTAAACATGACTCTGTCCTATCTTTTTGGAATTTGCTGAAGGCATCCATTTCATTTAATTTCAATCATTGCCATTTAATCCCACCTACAAAATAAACATTACTGCATGATTGAGAGTGTCATTTATTGTTGTATATTAAAAGTCAACATCTAAGTGTTGTACAAAGCCCCTGTGGCCAGGTCACTCTTGGAAAAGAGATTTTTAATCTCAATGAGTTTCTTACCTGGTTAAATAAAGGAATTAAAACAATTCAATGTGCTAAATAAAAACATTGTGCCTCTATGACAGGGGCGTGTTGTCATTGAAGGCGGAGCCATAACTGTATCATGAAGAGTAAAAACTAAATATAATTGTTTTTAGTTTTAGCTCTTTGTCTATGTTTTATATTATAATATTTTTTTAATCCAGTAATGTACGCAATTGCAAATACATTTTTTATTTCCTGTTCAAATTAAGTACATAGGCAAGACATGAAGTGTAGCAGCTGAGCCTCACCTCTCATTCCAAAATTCCTCATTGGATGTGAGGTGGTGGAAGTGCCTGTTTCTGTCTGTCTTCACGTCTTCAATTTAATGGTTTCAGACATTTTTAAGATACACTCTAATTTTCTATACAGTAGTCAGGCTAATGTCAAGATGTAATTTTTGTGTGCTAAGGTATTACAGTTTGGATGATTGCAAAAATAGCAGACAAAGCATGAGTTGAGGCCGTCAGTACTCTGCCTCACAAAAGAGAACTCACTATTAGCAAACACAAGCAATTTCCTGGGGCCCTGACTTTACTAGGGACCCAAAACACTTAGAAAATACTTAAAACATAATGAATGTTTCTTTGATTTCAAGCAATTATTTTTGTGTGGTCTTATGTTTAAAACGCATCAAAATGCTTCCCTGTTCCGCTTCATGAAGAGGAATATTCCGTCTTGCTGTGCAAGTGTAGACTTGATTCAGAAAGTGGATACAAACTTGTTGGTGAGGTTGTGAGGAAAATGAACCACCAGCAGGAGTCCTTGAATTTTTAAATTTTGTTCCCCAAAAAAGCCAAATATAAAAGACGCTCTACTGTATATGACCAAAAAAATAAATAAATAAACAAATCTCAAAACGAAACTATTAATCAAAAGGGAATCTAATCAATAAAGGCCAACACCACAGTTTGAAGATCTGCTTCAAGCATCAAGTCAGAAAATATCAGATTACCAGCTTTTAATATCAGCCTGTTAATTTAATTGACTCATAAATTTGTAAATCTGATTCAAATGCCAGTGCCTGACATGCCATCACACTTCTGAAAAAGTATAATTCAAAACAACCATCAGGCATGACATCAGACGGCACCGGTTTCACTCATGAGAGCTCAGTTCAGTGAGCATCAAAGAAGGATCTCTTGTGTTCTGTTATTTTCTTTGAAAAAGGAGCAGTCTTAACAAGGGCTGTTAAAAAGAAAATATGCATATTGCATATTTTCTTCATAGGCGTTTGACATGCTTTTGACACAACTAAGGCACTCGTGTACATCAGTATGTGACATTGCATGCATGAGATAATCACTTAATGTATAATATATGTATGGATTGATTCACTGATGTTATCCCCAAAGCTTTGAAGAAGACTCCCATGTTGTTTCTTCTCCATACAAGTAAATATAAATATTTCATCTATCAGGTTTCACGCAGGGCACAACATACCACGACATAACTTCTTTAATGCATATTACAGTACCGTAACTAAGACGTTTCCCCTTTTAGAAATCACTGTAATTAGGCAGAAGCTGTTTTAGCAACAGGGACAACTGGAGCATATCGCTGTAAATGGCAACACAACCTGCAGGCATTTTGGCAACTTCAAGCCCGCCCCCACCCCCACCCCCCTGGTAGCTCACACCAGTCAAGCCATGTCGGACTTTTCAAGGAGTTCTGTGATCTTAAATCAGACTCCATTATTATGAGATCTCCATGTTCTCTTTCTTTGTGTTTGTGCGCGCAGAACAGGGGGCGTCGGGAACACATGCAATGCTAATTAGCTTTAATATTGACTAGGATCGAATCAAACTGTGTTTTTCATGCAATCCGTTGTGCAGACCTCATTTGGGGCTGAAATTAAATGAAATATGTAATTGTATTATATAATCGCGCGCTGACACTTTGGTTGAGACTGATTGTACTTGAAGCGATGGTTATGATTAATGCTCTTTTAACTGCAGGCTTGTGTCCTTGCAAATTACTTACAAAAATAAAAAAATACAAACTCTGGGATGGGCGATATTTGTGCTGATTTCACAGTAAAATTATGCTTAACTTTTAATCATTGATTGCATTTTGCATGCATTTTGCATGCCTTCTTTTACATATTTCCTCAAATGGGTGCAGGGTTGATTTCAATTAAGATCACGAAGCATTATAATTTCCACTGGTGTTTTCTTGAAAACTAGGTCTCAATAGGATGAACTCTAAAATTGACTTTTTCTTTGGATTTTATTTTTATTTATTTATTTTTGTGATGACACCACAGAAGGGTACTTCTAGTGATGGTGATGAGGAAAAGTGTGATTATAAAAACCAAACAAGCAAAGGGTCAGGGTGGACGTGATTAGTTGAGGGATGGTGGACCCAAATGCAGCGAAATAAGGCAATGAGACAGGAATCAAGGGCAATGCGTGGAACTTTAATAAAACACAGGAAAAAGGGAGATCAGACAACCGTGACTTGATGGGTGAGAACAGGACGTAACCGGACAGGGCTTGACGCAACGTAGTTCAACTGGACAGGTTGTCGTGACTGGATTGGTCGCCGTGACAGGACAGGATGTGACTGGACTGGTCACGTGACAGGACAGGACGTGACTGGACTGCTTGCCATGACTGGACTGGTGATTGTGACTGGACAAGACGTGACTCGACTTGTCGTCATGACTGGACAGGAGTGACTAGACTGAAACGGGCGTAACTAGACTGGAACGAGCGTGACGTGACAGGACCTGGCTTGTCCTTGACTTGACGAGCTGTGGAGTGGCTATGACTTGGCTGGGGCTATGGCTTGGCTGTGGCTGTGACGATGGCTTGACTGTGACGGAGACTTGGATGTGACGGAGACTTGGAGGTGACGGAGACTTGGCTGTGACAAAGACTTGGCTGTGACAAAAACTTTGGCTGTGATGAAGGCTTGGCTGTGACGGAGACTTGGCGGTGACGGAGACGACGAAGGCTTGGCTGTGACAAAGACTTGGCTGTGATGAAGACTTGACTGTGACGAAGGCTTAGCTGTGATGAAGGCTTGGCTGTGACAAATACTTGGCTGTGACAAAGACCTAACTGTGACAAAAACTTTGGCTATGACGAAGACTTGGCTGTCACGAAGGCTTGGCTGTGACGGAGACTTGGCTGTGACAAAGACTTGGCTGTGACGAAGACTTGACTGTGACAAAGACTTGCGTGACAAAGGATTGACTGTGACAAGCAATTAGCTTTGACGAGGCGAGGCACACGCACATGTTTACACATGACAAGATGAGGGGAAAGACAAGGAACACAAAACAAAATGCTAAACACACAAACAAAAAAGAACATGAACACCCAAAATCAAACAAAAACCCAACTCCACAGAACCGAAACGTGACACACAGGTTATAACTTCTCAGTTTAATATGAGTGATTCAGTGATACCTTCCAACCTTAATTTGTTCTATGACCAAGCTCGTACCTCAATTTACTTATAGATCAAATCAGTGTTCCCTATTAAAATTAACTGAAATTACCTTAATTCACCCATTTTTTTGTTCAAGATTAAATGCTTAGATGACTGTTATATACACTGCTCAGCATATATGACTATACACCCCTTTGAAATTGTTTAAGATTTTATTCAGTATCTCAATGAATATAAGAGCAATTTCCAAAATGTTGGTAAAATGTTTTCTGTAGAATATGCGCTTAACTCACAACATGAAAGTAAAAAGTTGAGAATAGAATGCATAGGTTACAAAAGCCTTAGTTTAACCTAATTAACTAATGCAAAAATGAACTCCTGTTAAATTGACCCGTTTGGAAAATCTAGAAATAAAAAATCTTACGTTCAACCTTTTTTTTTTCTCTTATAAAAATATATATATTAAAAACATTGCATTGCACTATGTGATATTTTTGATGATTAAACATTAGAACAAGTCACATTGGCCCATGAACATTAAGAAGCAAACACAACAGTAGGGCTACGTGGATGGCACACAATGAACTGAAACTCTTAGAAAGAGCAGATGCCACCATTAGAGTTAAATGTCATCCACAATGAAGCGCGTAGAGAGTGCAGGTTTTTCCGCCATATTCTCTGTCATTTCCTCCCTTGAGGTGTGTGGGGGTCAGAGAGGCAACTGACCCCTCCCTCTGAGGCAAGCAGACATGCCGCCATGGGGGACATGGCAGACTGACCCGCCCATCGGCCATGATGGATCCGCTGGAGGCTGACGGGACTTCTCTGGCTGTCATCCAGGAGCCACCACCGGCTTCAAGTGCAGTAGAGCTTCACACATCGTGAAGGTCGCTTCCTGGCTGAACACGAGAGTTTCCTGATGGAGGCAGATGGCCACTGCACCTCAGAGTCAGGTCCTGGTGGATTTGTAGAGTGTCTCTTATATAACTGACTGAGGTACTGGTTGCTGAGTGGTTAGAATGAACACATATTGAGTGGCCAACCAGAAGCGGTGCTATCGTGACAGACAGTGCGAACAAGCCAACCAGTACAGAGAGATCATGCAAGGAAATGGAAGGTAATCTACAAAGCGTCACAGCCAGTGGAAGAATGCATGAGGACTGAAGTAATCACACAACTAGAATAGGCACCTGCAGCAAGCGTGAGCCGGGAGGGAAAGAGATAAGGAAAACAAATCAGGGATCAGAACATTCTGCTTTGGTTGTCTGTTAGTTTGCAGGCTACTTTTAACAAAAGATGATAGAAGATGAAGGTATGAAAACGTTAACACAATAAGCAGATCTTTACACACAAGTAGCAAAACACCTGTACAGAGTTGCACAACAAAAAGCACAGACTCAGCTTCACACTTTGCACACAGTGATTAGCAAAACTCGACATGCATTTTCACACCTTAGACACAGATAGAGATTGTGAGGTTACTTCTTTCTCATTGCAAAGCCCTGGCTTGTCAATGACCACACGAATGAACACATTGGATAGCTACACCCACCAAGTGTGGAAGCACACATGTGCTTAATTTAAAAATACTTCATGCAGTAATTTGTATTTACCTATGCAAAAAGGACAGTAGAAATTTTTTTTTATGAAAAAATATATAGTAAAAAAAAAGAAAATTATTACTTCAAATAAGCAAAATTATCTCCCAACAGAAAAATAAAATTTTACTTTAATTTACCTGCAAAATTTAGAAAGATAAGAAAATAATACTTGCCCATATCAACCTCAGCGATCTTAAATATAGTATTTTTAGACTAAAACCAAGTAATATCGATTTTTTTCAAGCTGTAACATTTAGAACTATTTTCTTGAAATTCATACATATTCATTTATGTTTGGCCAGCGTGGCCTGAATGAACACTCTACCACTAGACCATTGAGCTGATACTTGTATTTTTTTTAAAATCAACTTATGAAACCCCCGTTCAGGGCCTTTGATGTTGGTTAGTCATTTTACAGTTTTTTATGATTGCTTAAGCACAAAATACAAAACAGGGCTCGGATTTAAAAAATGCTACACGCAATTAGCACAACCATGCACACGAGATGCAGAACATCTCACATCCTATGCAAAAGGAATCACTTTTGTCAAAACTCTAAACATATAAACCATTTTATGTTACCATATGACATACACACGTGTCCTAAGGTTTAACTCTGTTTGAACCAGTTACACACTGCAATGTTTAATTTGATCAACTTTTAGCAGTTACTGAAAGCGAAGTACACAAAGAAAGTGCAAATACACACTATAGTCAAACACAAGATCAATGCTACACACGCACGATTGAAAATAGGATTACTTTGTCTTCATATAACCAAAATCAGTCAAGATAGACAATCACAACTAAATATGTCCCAACACTGTAAGCCCATGAAATAGACAAATACAAAAATAAAAAATAAATTAATCACCGAGTTCAGGGGTAGGCAACCCTGGATGTCTCCCTCCTCCAACATAGGTGAGGATTGTTATCAGGCTTCTCCAGAGCTGGCTGAGTTGACCATTTAAATCACCTGTGTTGGAGGAGGGAGACATCTAAAACACGCAAAACTGTGGCTCTCTAGGACCGGGGTTGCCCTACCCCTGGCCAAGTTACATCTGACCAGCAAACTTCATCATCATCGTAGGCAATATCCTCGTTGGATTTTTTTTTAACCCATCGTCTTGTTGGAAGGCCTCCCTCAGCATCAATCCAGGGTTGATGACATTATCAAATAGCGTTGCACGTATTTTATTTGACAAATTTGGTCCTCTTCTTCTTTGAGGACGTTCTGCTCCTATTTCAGGTTTTTTCCCGATCTTCTGTTCATCTTCCACCGAGTCTAGCTCTCACACTCACATTTCTTCCTCTGACTTCTTCCATTTTGGTTGAAAGCAGGTGAACTTATCTGCTGCACTTTTGTAGTGTTCAAACCTGATCGGGTTGTCTACAATAAAGCAATCATGTGCTGAAACAGCTAATGTGCGTGTGTTTAATCAACTGACTCATGCATGTGGTGATTTGTCAGTCAGTGCTTTGGAATTGCAACATTATGCACATTATGACATATTTCTGTGTTTAATGTATAAAAGCGTGTTCAGGGTTTCGCAAATCATTGTTTGTGATGTTCTGAAAAAAGTGTGAAGCTGACTTCGTGTTTAAGTGGTGAAAATCTGGTCCAATTTTTTGCTCCTTCAGTGTAAGGTATTTATAATTATGTAATTCTTCTGTTTTTAGTGTTTATGCAATCGTAAAAAAAAAAACTGTAAAATGTGGAAAATGTTTTAAGCCTCACAGTAATTAAAACTGGCTGTTAACACTCAATGCCAAGACTGCTTGATCAAATAAGATAATTAAGTAATAAGTATCTTAAAATAAGCACAATGATCTTGTCTGTCAATCTTATTTTAAGTAAAAATAACTTGTCAGAGCAAAATAAGCAAATTTAGGTCAAATTTAAGAAATTATATCTTGCTTAAGATTTTAGTTTTTGCAGTGTTTTCTCTGTATACCATATGGAAAGTCTAGCACATGGTATTTCCTAAAATAGTATTTATTTATTTTTTACAAGTGTGTTTTTTATTGATCATAAGGGCTGCAATGGCACAAATAAATCGCCCCTGGCTTTTTGACTTAGGTTCAGCCTGACTCCTAACCACCCCTGGCTACCAGAGTTGGGCATTTCCATCTCCTGTTGCTTCTCGTCGTTGACAAGGCCAACCATTTGCTGAGTGCTTCCACAAATTTGATAAATGGTTTATGACACCGAAGCCTCGCAAAAATACACGGAATGAGAGGGACTGTCTATACTGCACCCCAATTAACGGACGTAAACGTGCTTCAGTGGGTGCTCAGTCCGTGTATTTATCCGAGGTGTGCACTTGCCGAAAGGTGGGCGTCGTCAATGACGGGAAGTGACGGGAGACAGAAGTATCCAACAATGCTGACTACCACCGTTTGCTGTCTATATTGTAAATGGAGTAAATTACTCTTCAGGTAAAATGAAAAATAAATAAATAAATAAATAGCACCGCATCAATCCCAAAGGACTCTGGCCCAATGCCCAACGCTGATCACAGTTACTTTGTAACTGAGTGCAAGTGTCTGATTATTTGACTGTTAATGAGATGAAAACAAAACAGCACTAATTTTGCAAACAATTTAGGAGTTATGCAAATCAAGTGTGTTTTGGGGATAATTGTGAGATAAAAAAAAAGAGAGCCTTGTTTTCATGTGTGTAAACAATTGGAAAAATTATAATTCAAACGAAAAATTGCAAAAAATATGGCTCTTTTCAAAGATCCAGCTCTGATGGCTAAGCTCATTGAATTAATGGTTATTTTGGTTCCATACATAGCACAGAACTACTAACTGGAAAAAATTAACAAGCTGAAGCACCAGGCTTATTATTGCCTATCCTTTACAAATGATTTTACATTATTTTTTCTTAAACCCTAACAGAGAAGTACACAGCTTCAGCGTATCATCAAGTCCATTCGACAAATTTACACCCAAAGCTAAACTCATCTCTATTTTATGTTGGGCCTGACTTTACATGTTTCAAACATAAAAACTCTTTAAATTATAGTTTCCTTCTCTTAGTTTAAAAAAATTCTGAATACAAGCAGGTAGGTTATTGTTCACTACACAAAAAAATGGAAAATACCATCTCCTATAAATAATTAATTAGTTAATTCTCTGTAGCCAACCTTATTAATTATTCCACCCCCCCCACCCCCTGTAATTCAATAATTGGGTTTATATTTGTTTGATATACATTTCCCCAAACTTCAGCAAAATATGACATGTGAGCTAACCCAAGAGAATATTACAATATATGAAGAGCTTTCTAATTTAGAAAATCCACAAAACTTCTGTATAGTTAACATTTTGAAAATCTTAATGGCGTCTACTTTTAGGAGCTGCTCCGGTTTCTTCTGTCAAAAATTATTTGCAATGTTTTAGAGAAGATTCTCTGTCTCAAGTTTATTACAGTACAATATTTTTACATGGTATTGAAATGAATGACATTTTTCCTCACATTTCACCTTTTAGTGATAAAACACATTTTTTTAGGGCAGAAAACATATTAAAATAAATTAAAGATGAATACCACAAACATGCACTATTCAAATACAAAGTAAATAGGCTACCATTCAAATGTTCTGGTTACGCAACCAGTTTTTAAGGAATGCAATAAAGTGCAATGAATGACAAACATAATAAATAGAATAACAAAGTGTTTCAAGTAACAATCAAATATGTCTATTATTTAATCTGTGTACATGTACATATTAATGATTGAACAGTTGAGTTTTAGGAAACATGAGTTTGTCATATTATTTTGAAAGTTGTTTTATCCAACTGTCGTGGGCATTATGTAAAATAATTACAGTATGTAGCTAAGAGATGAAGAAGAAATAGGAAATGTAATGTAGTTACTGGCTGTAGATATATGGATGCCATGTTAGCTCTGTGTGCTGATTTATAAATAAAGTGAATTAAAAAAAGACAAGACTGAACAGGGAATACACTGAGAGAACACTGAGAATCCCACACCGTGCAAATTCTACACTCTGGAACAGGTGGCCCCGCCAGCGACAGCCAACCAAACTGTGACAACTCCGAGCAGTGGATCACTCGGCTGGAGGGTCGATGAAGAGCGACACTGACTCCGAGAAATAATATGAATTGCAGGGCACATTGATCATCCGCACTTCAAATAAACCTTGTGGCACTGGCTCCGTTGCTCGTGGCTCATGCAGCCCATTGCTTTAGCAGCGTGTCTCTCTCTATTCAATCCGCGACGAGCGGTGACCAGACTGGTGACCCCTCCCCACTTGGTGTAATTATAATACTAAGTGGAGGAAAATATCAGCATTCCATCAGTAACCGTGAATACATTTCAATATTACCATATTACTCCTCTCAATATATATATATACATACTAGCCTATGAGCTGTACACGTCTAATCTGTACGTATACGTATCGTTTATACAGTAGTCTGTTTGCGAGATGGGCGGAGTAAGGCGGCCGCCCTGTCACTTCAATGGCTTACATGGGTGTGTATGAGCTATCGGCTATCCAGTAGTTTAACCAGGTCAATGAGACAAACACAGGAGAACTGACAATAGCGGTTGATTCCAGTACAACAACATCACGTGAATTTTTTTTTGTAAAAGCATGAAGCAAGCTAAGGAGGTTGCGCAAAACGACTACGACATGGCTATGCGCCGTTCTTGAGAGACTGGCGGTTTGTGCGCAGTCATGCAAGAATTGGAGCAGACGTCATCAAACTGGAGGAGTATCCCACACATATGGTGACCACATTGGAACATACCGGGCGCATTTTGAAATCTGGAGCCCGGTTCCAGAAGGTTTCAAGGGACAGAGAGAGGTGGGCATTCCCTCAGTACTGTCTGTCAATCTGTCAGTTCATCAATTATCATTCGTCTGCAGAATAGGCTTCAGTCAATGAAGAGCTGATAATTATACTGGCGGAATAAAAAACACTTCCATCAGTGCTTAGTCCGTCATTTTTTTATTATTATTAAAGGTTCTCATCATTCCTCATTCATCAGAAAAAAATTGAAAAGCAGACAGGCAGACAGTCCACCAATATAGTGACGAAATGCCCACCTCTATAATTTTATTTTATTTTATTATAAAAACAATAATAGTAATGAATTGATTTCTACAATGATTCAGAAGGATTGCCATATTTATGAATGAAATACAACACGATGACATCCACCACACATGTCTGCGGCGCACGCTTGCATCTCCATCAAATCCACCAAAATTGTGTTGGATCACATGCACTGCAAAATAGATCTCCTTTTAGACAGTATAATTTTTTGTGACCAAATTGGCGATATGTCGATGGCTGTGGCACACGCTAAACTAACACTTGCTAACACTTGACCCAGCACGAAAATTTTGATTATTTTCTGTCACCACATATACCAAAAATGCGACAGCTGTGTCCGCTGAAACACCCAAAAAGGTGCATGGTTGCCCCTAACAGCGTCAGTGCAAAATTGTATTGCGCTGCCACGGAAATTGGGATGCACCCATTTTTACGGCAAGCGCATTTGCGCCATTCTACAAAAAAAGAAACCTTTGTTTTTTGTTATTGCTATGCAATATGCTGTTGTTTTTAACTAACACTCTTTTATGCATCGTCTCTGAATCAATTTAATGTGTGTTTTTTAAATGTCACAAAAACTGGCAATCTGACAATTAGCAGGATACTTTCACTCATAAACTGCAACTTAGTGTCCTTTTTTAAATCATAAAGAGCAAAAAAATAATTTCCTTGGCCAATCATGCAATATGAATTTAGCAGTATTTTAAATAGGAAGTCAAATTCCTGCCAATTTTTCTTCATGCTTCTTTATGCTTTAATTAGTTTGTAGTCAAATTTACCAAATAATAAATACAAAATTGCTCTTAAATTGAAAAAGATTTTCCGACATCTGACTGCCGAACAATAGGAGGAAAAATACATTCAATACTAGTCATTTGTCTTTTTTCCAGTTTTGCACCCTAAACAATAGAAGAAAGAGGGGAAAATATATTATTTATGAAAACAATGTTTTTATCTGTTTTATGCCTCCAGACTTGTATGCTTATAAACAGAGAAAAAGAGCAAACACCCCCACCCCATTTTAGTAACTTCATGCCAACCTACTGGCAATATGGTGGTGGGGGTGAGAGAAGTGAGTAAAACACAATATTTATCTTTTGTCAGTTTTGCCCACTAAACAATAATGTTAAAAAAGGAGAGAAGAAAATGTGTTTTTCTTGCAAGTTTGCTTCACCACATTCACCTACCAACAAATGTGCTAAAAACATAAAGAAATAAAGAAATAAATACAACCTAAATGTTATTTTTGTTGTAGTTGCTTGTTGCTGTAATTCTATCCATCCATCCATCCATCCATTTACATATCGACCCAGAGCTCGTGACCATAGGTGAGGGTAGGAACGTAGATCGACCGGTATATCAAGAGCTTTGCTTTTCGGCTCTTCTCCTTCTTTACCACAACAGACTGATGCAGGGTCCACATCACTGCAAACACTACACTGATCCGCCTGTCGATCTCCTGCTCCATCCTGGCCTCACTCAAGAATTATACACCAAGATACTTGAACAGCTCCAGTTTGTGCAGGTTCTCATCCCCGACCCAGGGAGGGCACACCACCCTTTTCTGACTGAGGACCATGGTCTCGGATTTGGAGGTGCTGATCTTCATCCCAACCACTTCACACTCGGCTTATCTACCCACGGGGCCTTGCCACTGAAGGGCTTTCCAACCACCTCAGTGACTTCAACCCCAGAGATAGGAGAGCCCACTTCAGAGTCCCCAGACTCTACTTCCTCAAAGGAAGGCGTGTCGGTGGAATCGAGGAAGTCTTCGAAGTATTCTCCCCACCGATTCACGACGTCCCGAGTCAAGATCAGCAGCACCCCATCTCCACTATTCAGAGTGCTAATGGTGAACCGAACACCTCCTATGTCTGAGTTTTTGCCTCAGCGACTGCTGAAGCTGCACTCCGCTTGGCCAGCCGGTACCTGTCAGCTGCCACCGGAGTCCCACAGGCCAAAAAGGCCCGATAGGACTCATCCTTCAGCTTGACGGCATCCCTTACCGCTGGTGTCTACCAGCGGGTTCGAGGATTGTCGCCACGACAGGCACCGACCACCTTACGGCCACAGCTCCGATTGGCCGCCTCAACAATGGAGGCGTGGATAATTGCCCACTCGGACTCAATGTCCCCCACCTCCCTCGGGACAAGAGAAAAGTTCTGCCGGAGGTGGGCATTGAAACTCCTTCTGACAGGGGACAGCTCCACTCCTCTCTTCACCCGAGTTTCCAAAACATGCGGCCGCAAATCCGATGACACGACTACAAAGTCGATCATCGAACTGCAGCCTAGGGTGTCCTGGTGCCAAGTGCACATATGGACACCCCTATGTTTTAACATGGTGTTTGTTATGGACAATCCATGACAAGCACAGAATTCCAATAACAAAACACCACTCGGGTTCAGATTTAGGCGGGCCGTTACTCCCAATCACGCCCCTCCAGGTCTCACTGTCATTGCACACGTGAGCGCTGAAGTCCCCCAGCAGAACGAGGGAGTCCCCAGAGGGATCGCTCACCAGCACACACTACAAGGACTCCAAAAAGGGTGGGTACTCCGAACTGCTGTTTGGTGCATATGCACAAACAACTGTCAGGACCCATCCCCTACCCGAAGACGAAGGGAGGCTACCCTCTCGTCTACCGGGGTGAACCCCAATGTAAAGGTGCCAAGCCATGGGGAAAAAAGTATGCCCACACCTATTCTGCGCCTCTCACTGTGGGCAACTCCAGAGTGGAAGAGAGTCCAACCCCTCTCGAAAGGATTGGTACCAGAGCACAAGCCGTGTGTGGAGGAGAGTCCGACTAGATATAGTCGGAATTTTTCTGCCTCACACACCAGCTCGGACTCCTTCAACACCAGAGAGGTGACATTCCATGCCCCAAGAGCTGGCTTCTGTAGCCGGGGATCAGGCCGCCGAAGTTCCTACCTTTGGCCGCCACCCAGCTCGCTACGCACCTGACCCCAGGTGGTGAGCCCATAGGAAGGGAGACCCACGTTGCCTTTTCAGGCTATGCCCGGCCGGGCCCCATGGGTGAAGGCCCGGCTACCAGACGCTCGCCTTCGAGCCCTGTCTCCAGGCCTGGCTCTAGAAGGGTGCCTCGGTGACCTGCGTCCGGGCAAGTGAAACCAAGATCCAATATTTTTACTCATCATAAGAGGTCTGTTAAAGCCTTGCTTTGTCTGGTCCTTCACCTAGGACCTGTTTGCCATGGGTAAAGCCCCAGGCAACATAGCTGCTAGGATTATTGGGACACGCAAACCCCTCCACGACGATAAGGTGATGACTCACGGAGGAGCTGTAATTCTAGTATGACTCAAACTATCAGTCACATCCTTTGTGTGTTTTTGTATACAAGATGATTGAGACTGAGGATTTTGATTGTGAAGCAGTGATTCTAATGCGATCCTGGTGAATTTGATCAGGGCAGACACATTCTGACAACATCAAACTCTCTGAATCACTGGAGAAATCAGTTCATTTACCACATTTTAATTATTATTATTATTACCATCATCTTTATCGTATTAATATGGAGGGCGAGACACACTGGGCCAATTTGCGCATGTCTGCAAAAATACCAAAACTAAGTCTTCACCGCCTCTACGCAGATTTCATGGTGCAAATGAGAATGATATAACACTATTCAAGGCCGTGACTGCTCGGTCAAAACATTTTTAAAAAATGATTCATTCCTGCGTGCCACATCCTTGGTTATAGATCTTTGCTGAGGTCAAGGAGGATGAGAATTGTTATGAATTCAGAATCCACTTCCATCTACAGATCATCTTCAGCTGGACTGTGTAGTATAAGACAGAATGGAGTTCTTCAAGACGGACTGTTGGTGAAAAAGCTCGCCAACCATTTTTTCCAAGGATTTAGAACATGAATCGTTAATTGCAGATTGGGCAGAAGTATTCAAGGTTGATGGAATCTTTTATTGCAGCTGTTTTAAGAGTTGATGAAACAAGGACAGTGGTGAGAGAATTGCAGAATAAATTGGTGATGATGGACGACAAGGAGGCTTTGACAAGGTGGGAACGCATAGTCTAACTGACAGGTGGAGGGCTTGGATTTTTTAATGAGATGCTGAATGTCAGTTATACTGGAGTTGGAAATAAGAGAACGTAGAGGAAGGTGGGCTAAGGAAGACTGAGTAGGGTAGGCTAGATGCAAAGTTGACAGAGAGCAGGTTTTGATAGATGGTTTAAGATTTGCTTTTGAAGAATGTCATACCGTTATCCTTTGTGGTGGAAAACAGTGGTAAGGCATAAGGCTGTCTGAATTTGGTGTTGATAGCAGGGAACACAGTTTTGGTTTTTCCATCCCTGGATCTAATGAGGTCGGTATGGTAGTCAGATTTGGTTGCAGGAGAGGCATCCTTATATGGGATAAATGACTATTAAATAGTGCTGTCAAAGTTAAAGCGTTAACTAATTAATTTATCACCAAAAAATTATCGCATTAATCATGTATTAACACAGATTAATCACATTATTAATTTTGACAGCAGATGATCCTTTAGCTTGATAGCGGATGGTTACGTTAAAGGTAGCACAGGTTGTATTTGAGCAATAAACACACTACATGCATTAAAGTAAAGCATTTAATAAATGTTTGCGTATGACATTCAGAATATTTGTTCATGTCAAACTATTATTATTATTTTTTTTTTTTTTAGATAAAATATTCTTTAAATGAATTCATGATTAAATTTAAAAGAATAATTAAATGTTCAAAATATGTCAGTCCAAATGTTTAGGTTGTCAGAAAGAGACAACATTTTGGTGAACATTTTTTTTAAATATCTAGATGTCTAAAAAGTGACCATAAAATGTTCAACAAAGAAGAGAAAAGCAGAACTACCATAAAATGTCCATGAAATTGCCAAAAATGTCAGAGCATTAAATAAAAATATAAAAATGTCTTTAAGCAAAAGAAGAAATCCCCAAAATGCCTCAAAATTGCCCAAAATTATATATATATATACACCAAATACACTGGGGTACATTCTGAATTTGTCCAAAACTAAAGGAAAAAAAAACTTCAACAAAGTATAGTTGCTGTTGCAACTAAAAAAACAACAACAAAAAAAACAACAACTCTTGTGGTGTAATAGTAATATGTTCATCCTTTGGAGAGAGAGTGCAAATCCTGGCAAGAGTGCGCAACTTGTAGGTTAAAACGTCCGGTTATAAAACTCCCACTGGAGACAGTGATAGTCAAGAAGCCTTGAGCCGAGCACAAGGTACCTTCCCGGGCCACTCGGAGCGGGGGCCGCGGGGGGAACTTGGAACATTCTGAGTTCCAGAGTTAGAAAGGGAGCGTGCGTAAAAGCAGGCCGGCCAAAGAGCACCTCTTTGGGCTTGCTACAGCAAAGCCTCGGGCCGGGCACCGGCCCCTGGTAGCCCGCTTGGAGGTCCAGCGGAGATCAGCAGGCGGCCAAGGGCAAGACACCTTCCTAGGTATCAATAAGACATCTAAGAGTCTACCGGGAAAGCAGTTGGAAGCTGGAGGGCAGGGCACTGCAGCGAGTTATACCGGATGGATAGTGGAAGAGACGACCAGAAACCATTGGGAATTTCGTGAGAATAGTTATTTATTAAGTATTTATTAAGTCTTACATTATGCACATTGATGTGTTTGTAACATATAACAAGCTGTAATCTCCATTGCAAGATCACTATGCATTAGAGATCTTGTATTGGAGTGATGCAGACTCGATACGATGGTCTCACACTGTCACTTCTGGCACTTGAAACATATATTCGTTGCCGATCATCGGTCTTTTTAAGTTCCTAAGGGGTGTAGTGATTGTTTGAAGAAATGAAATAGGAAATAGTACGAAAAGGGCACCAAAGAGGGCAGCTGTTAGACGATGGGCATGGTTCCACTGGATAGCATTACTGCTCCTCGGCTACCGTTAGTGCTACTGTAGACTGTTGTGCCACATTAATAAAGACATTAATAAACCAACAAACTGAACTGAAATAATCGAACCGAACTATTTAAAGGGATACTTGACTAATTTAGCAATTTTCAGTAGTAAAAATGTATTTTGTCTATTATGAATTTGACGTCATTAACGTCATTATTTTTCATGTACACTCAACACCTTTAAAAATATTTTTTGACACTTGCTGTGGACTGAAAATGACAACAATGAGAACTAGGTAACAACCAATCACGGCTTACCTAACGTTTATAAGTTGAGCCGTGATTGGTTGTTACCTGAGCCCTCAACATCAATTTCAGTCTTTTTCAGTCGAAAAATGGGTTTTTAACGATAACGGCAATATTGCGATATTAAAACTATCGTCGTCGTCATGTTCACGATATTAAAAGCAGCACATCTGTTAAAAAAAAAAAAGTCAGGTTGATTTCCATTTGTGCAGTTCTAGCACCTTCTGGTGGCTAGTTTTTTTAAGCAATTAAGTTTTCATTAGGGATCTTTTGGCCCTTGTATGTTTCAAATCTACGCTTATTGTCAGATGAAGGAGAACGTAATATTCCTTGTGAACCGAGTCAATATGTGGAGGAACTCAATCTGTAAAATAGTGAAAATGAGTTGCTGAAATTATTTGTAGACCTTAAAGGAAAAGAAGGGAGTATTATTTTTAATCCAACTTTTCGTTATGAATCATTACTGTATGTATTACTGTATGTATTCCTATTGTTTACTTGATTATGGATACATTTAAACTTGTGCACAGTACAAAGACAAAAACACCTAACAAAGACAAAAGGAGCAAATCATGTATACAATACAGTATCATGGAAATTTGCAGATAATTGGATGACTAGTTTCCATGGAAACACATTATATGCCAAGTGGATTCACTCCTTCAACACTTTCTGTCCTCATTCTTATTCTCACTCTCTACCAAATAAGAACTTTTGCATTGGGCTAGCAAATATTGTGACAATTACAAATGAATCGGGTCCGAGAGCAATAAAACTCAAAGTGAGCAATTATCAATCCCGATAAGTCAACTCAAATTCACCACTTTCCATCGCCTTATTGATGTTTGGGGCTGGCGTTCATATTTCATTATTATCAGAAAAGCAATTTGCGGCAGGAAGACAAGTGCACAAAAAATGCTTTTGTTTGCCGTGGAAAGCGACATAATCTGTCAGTTCATTTGACTTTGTCAAGCTCATCAGCCAGATGACGAAACAACACGCTTGGCTTTAATGCGCTTTGACCTTCAGTGACCAGGAAGAATGCAAAAAAGGGTTCATGCCTTCACTCCAATCAGCAGCTACAATTGTACAGAATGAATACATTATTCATGCTCGCTCTTGATGAAACACCCTTTGAGACGTCGGCCGCGGCAACACGAAAAAAGAAAAGAAAGACAGTGACACATCACATATTCTGCCAGGCTCTGCTGGATTCGAGTGTATTAAGAGTTTAATTTAAAATTCTTTTCATTGCTGAAATAATAATAAAAATAGAAAAAAGCTGCGGCCTCTGGCTGACATGGAATTGCATTGGAGTCCTCGCTTTCCTCGGCCTAAAAACAGCAAGGGGCTCAATACAGAGTCACTGTACATTAAAGTGAGGGGCTTACAACTAGAGATGGAATGTAGGGCTGCTCGGTTATGAAGAAAATATTAATCATGATTATTTTGGTAATAATTGAAATTACGATTAGGACGATATTTTTTGGTACAAAAGAAGGAAATGTTAAAACGTCAAAATATTAAGACAATATTAAGACAAATAAAATTCTATAAAACACTATAATTATGCAAGATCCTTTCGGATTAAACAAATAGTATTATTTTAAAATGTAAAAAAAAATACCAAATGTATACATTTAAACAACTCAACTCAAAATTAGTATTAATAATCTTTTATTTTCTTGTTTTTGTCGATTAAGCTGATTTTGTAATTGTGGTGTGTAATAATTGAAATTGTAATTGCATTTCTCACTGCTTCATCTATCCTTCCTTCCTTTCTTTAGTCTTTCCTTTCCTTTTATTTGTTGGAATTGAGATGTTTCTAGGGTTGGTGAAAGATTCTGGTTTTGTAACTCTGTGGGTAGTGGTGGTAGTGGTGTCTGTTTGGTGCTGGATTTTACTTTGTTTCATTTTTATTTCCTTTGATCCTTCCTCTGGTCTCCTGACAACTTCACAACTCTGGCAGGACTCTGAAGTATCCTGTTAAGGTGAAGGGTATGGGATTTTTAACAGGTTTCAGGTGAATTAATAAGCACAAACACACACACACACACCCCCCCCCCCCCCCCCCCCACACACACACACACACACACAAGTAATTGAATTTCGAATTGCACAGCCCTAATGGAACGGCACCATTATAGTCACCAAACGTATCATAGTTGTCGGTTCAATCACATTATTGGTGTAATAAAAAACAAAACACACACATGTAAATCAGGAGCAAGCAGGGAGAGCAAGCAAAAAGTTAAAAAAAATTCACATTTTCATGACAACTTGTAAAATCAGCAACCTTCCTCTTATATAGCATACTTGTGCAAACTTTGTAGATCATTAACAGATAATTATAAACAGCAACAACCAAATTTAATTTTCATGTATGTAAGACCACACCAATTTACTTAACTAGGGCAGAACAATGGTTAGTGGTTAGCATATCTGCTTAGCATATTCAAGTTCAGATCTTGTCTGGCATTCCTGTGTGGAGTTTGTATGTTCTCTCTCTCTTTGTACTGGCATGTTGTTCTTGTTTTTTTAAACTAACTAGTTGAGGTGTCAAAATTAATTGATTAGTAATCGATTATCAAATGAATCCACAATTATTTTTATAAATGAGTATTAGTAGTAATAGGGACATTTTATAGTTTAAAATTGTCCAAACCCTCTTATTTCAGCCTCTCAGCAGTATTTTTTCTCTAATTATTGTCCTTAATGAAAACAGGCTCATTATCTTTTGTGTTTAATCAAAATAAGACATTTTCAATCATTTGCTTTTACTTTGGCAAACCATGTTAAAAGGTTGGAGAGTACAAGGTTGGTGAGATTGTTTTTAATAATAAACAATAACAAATTAGAAACATGGTTTTGCAATATATGTTAATGCAAAACCAAATTGTATCCGATTATTCAATTGATAGAATAATCTATTGAAAAATAAAAAATAAAAATAAAAATAATTGAATAATGACAGCCCTACTAACTAAAAAACTAACTGAAAACTTGCATTGCTGTACATTTTTGTGTAGTGATCACAGAAATGTATGTGATGTAAATACTTTTGGGAATGTTTCATAAAACACATAATTAAAACTTTTGCCATGGAATGAAAAATCAACATTTTTGCATGAAAAATTTTCTATACCGCTTATTGTACTTGACTTTGGGCAAAAGGCAGACTGCACCCACGACTGGCTGACTGTCAATCACGGGGAACATACAGTATAGCAACAGACAACAATTCACACCGTCACTGCGTGGGTACATAACCCATGCTTCTAGCAGGAAGTCAGGCGATTGAACCACTACACCGTTAGTGACTCAAAGCTAGCATAAAAATATTATATGCCAGCAGAAAAGAAACCCAGAACAAACTGTACCATTAGGAGATAAAAAAAAAATGATATAGTTCATTTGGCCACAGACACACCATGTCTATATATCATATCATATGTCATATTTTTGTATGGAAAAGCAATACCTGCTTGTTGCCATAGCAATGCTTTGTTAGGCCACATAATTTGAACCAAATAAGTTATACTGCATTTGAAACATGAAACTGTATAGTTCAATGTGAAAAATCCTATATTTACTGTATTAAGAAAACTGCTGTATTTTGGCATTGATAACAGTATTTTTCTACCAAAACACTATATTATATTATATTATATTATATTATATTATATTATATATTTTAACTAATTTGCTCCCCAAAACATATACATAAGTTCTATTTTAAATGTTTTAAGTGTCCCAGGGATGTATTTATATGTTTTTTTTTTTTTATGTTTTTTTTTTATGCTAGAGCATAGCTTGAATGCAGCCTCTCAACTGCAGAGAACGGTTGAAGAAATGGTAGTTATTACACAAACGTCCAGCAGGTGGCAGCAGAGTACGAGAGATTAATCAGGGCCATGTTGCAAAAAACGCAATAGAACACAGTATTCTGTGGGCCTTGCAAAATCAGTCAAAATCCACTAAAACAGTCTGGAGCGAAGGGGGTTGCTTCAGTGAAAATGGCTGGGAGTGAAGTATAATAATCAACTATTTAGGTCATTTTTCACAAATGAAACCCTAAATAATTGAAATAAAACTTCCTCGCGTGTATACTGGTAAGTACGCTTCAACAAGTAGCTAATTTTTGTTTGTTTTGTTTTAAGTTTGGTGGCAAAAACAAAAAGCTGCTGAGTGTTGTTATTATGAAGTCCTTGTCGATTTGGTCAGAGGGCGTTTATTGTGCAGCCACAAAGAATTAGTCATTCTCTTTGCACTTGAGCTTTAGCGAAAATATAAATGCCTTATCTCTAGCAATAAAGGCAACACAATGCAAAATGTGCTTTACAGGCAAAAAGACAATGAGGCTAAAAAATGCAAAGATGGCATTTCACCCCACCCAACCCCCCCTCAAAAAGTGAAGAATAATTTGTGTCGGGAATACTTTTTATACTTTATGTATGGCGACATTAGCACAGGCTTCATAGATGGATAGGCCAATACATGCAGAGAGGCTAATGAAGGATATGTGTTGGCCTTTATTGTGGCAGCTAAAAGTCACAATATGCATCCACGTCTCATTTGAGGCTTTAACGACTTTTTTCAATCGCACAAATGCAACACTGAATTGAAGGAATGGATTCAGATTCTTTCTCAACACTGCAAAAATGCAGTTGCGTAAGTAAAATACAATATTCTGCCATTGGGAAAGGTAATAAATATAACAAGCATAAAAACTCAGTGCTTAGCAAAAATAAGTCAATGTGAAAATACTATAACACTAAAATGCAATTTCCTTGTTTTTATTTACTTTTTACTGTCGCTTTCAAATAGAATGCAATGATGATCATGATCATGTTGTCTTTTCTCCATTGAGCAAATGTCTGCAGTGTCTTGTTGAATGAATTAAATATGGCCATGAGTGTGATATTTAGTACAATATTAAGAAAGCTGTATGTATGGTAATAACGGCAAAAACCTTTAGGCACACTATGAAATGTATTCTCAGTAGATAGACGTAGAGAGATTGATATGAGCACTTTATACAACAAAAGGCAATTCTCTGGTCAGGCAATTTAGATGATGCTCTGAAACCGTTTAGGTTAAATTATTTAAAGCTGTTGTATACAACTGTGTTCTTCGCATCCATGATCGTGTTTTAAGAACGCTGCACAATGCATGGCAATAGTAGATTACATACAATTTTGTTTGTATTTTGTTACGTTTTATCCCTTGCTGATGTTATGCAAACTCATGTTGGCTATTTTAGACTGATTGGAATCCTCTCGGAATGCTTTGGTGAACGTGGTTATGTCATGCTATTTTACAACTCCATTTAGCAGATATTATTTTATTCTGAGCAGCTCTTACAATTTTATAGCATTTACTGTGTGTGTTCCTATGCTTTGGCAGGCCATGTATTTCGTACATGAGATTTAATTGGGTATCCATCTGACTTAATCCACCTTTAAATGCCACTACTATTATCTCATAATCACACAAACCATCAATTAATACATTGAATCAAGTACACAGTAAATTCTGTAGAGTAAATTTGACTTTATTTAGAGTGGGAACAAATAGACTCAGTTTTAGATTAATATTAACACTTGGAAAAGAGTAAAACAAAGAATTGGAAAAAAATATATACAAAAAGTCACTCAAGGGTTGAGGAACAAACTCACGACCTTCAGTTTGGGAGACAGCCGATCTACTCCCTGAGCCACGCATCTCCTGCTGTGTGCTAGAATATAACTCGTGTCAGATGGAATCTTCCAAACTCCAAGAGTCCAAAAACATAGTTTTCATAGGAGGGGCATAGCTCAGGTGGTCTCCCAAGCTGAAGGTCCTGAGTTTGTTCCTCAACCCTTAAGTGACTTTTATTTAGCCACAGTTTAGGCCCTCCAGCATTTTGTTTGATATTCTAAAATATATTTATACATTATTTTCTCAGCCGCCTCTTTATTAGTTAAACCCCCTAGGAGAGAGAGAAAAAACAAACTGGTGCCGTGACTGCCACCCGCCCTACAAAACCCACCTCCATCCCCAAACCCTACCCACTCCTGCACTCTGCGGTGTAGCCTTATCGTGCACGAGTGAATAAGAACATTTTAATATATTCTTATTTGTTACATGACTAAAAAACTCATTGAATTACGTCTGATTTTCATTTAGATGCTATCTGGCATCGGAGAAGCATACTTGGCAGCAGTTTAAAATGAAATATAAAACATATGTTGCTTTGCAATGATTGGATCTCTTATTTTATTCCTACTGATTGATATTGACAATTGATTGATTACATATTAGGAATTTAAGGAATTGAGAGGGGGACATGGACCATGGAGTTTAAAGATTAACAGAGGATAGCACTGACAAGAAACTTTCTAACATTTGACTTTTGAATTTGGCTCTCTTTGGTCAGAGATTGCTTAAACTGTATGTTATTTTTCCTGCAAAAAAATTATATGTCAAGCCTGGGAGCTGATGACTATAAGCCTCTACATCAGAATGAGCCAACAATTGTAAGAGCAGCGTGAATGTACTCCTCCTTCATGAGCCTGAGGAGAACGAAAAGGAGAGCAAAAGGAGGAGCCCTCATAAAAAGACGGGCCTGATGGCCGATAGGCTGCATGTGGCTGGCACCAGGCAGGAAGCAGTTCACGTCTTGACGGCCTGCTGGCTGCACCGAAGGCCTCCAAACAACACACGCCTAATCACTACGAGCTTTCATCTGTCACCATGAATGTACGCCCTTGAGGGGCGGTTTTATTGCAATGGTGATGGGTCCATGTGAGCGAGGGTCCATAATTCATTGCTACTCTGTAGATCATTGGGTCTTAACAGTGGTCACACGGGGACCTGCATTTTCCTCTTATCGCTAAGTCGCGACCCATTTTAATAGTCATGAAGAGCAATTAAGAAAATATAATATTTAAAAGCAATGAATGTGTATCATATTTGAACTATTTAGACTACTGTACAGGTTGAAAATGCCTTTCAGAGCACCATATTAAGAAACTGATGATGAACATGACAACAGCGATGCCGGGGTGGAGCGGCTCAGACTGGTAGAATGGTAATTTCGCAACCCTGAGGTTGTGGGTTTGATCCCAGGCCATTGCAACCATGTCAAAATATCCTTGAGCAAGATACTGGACCTCTGCGTCATCAGGAGGTGAATAAGTAGTCAAAATGTTAAGTGCTCTGAGGGCCGTGAAAGTTAGAATTGTGCTGTATAAATGAAGTACTATTTACAATACGTCTGTAACAATGAAATGTTTTATGTCTGTACCCTGCAAATTTTTACTATCTATGCTTCACCAAGGTCTACAAAAATAGGGAGGCATATATAGCAGTCCAAAACCTACAAAAAAAACTCTCTTGGAGCCATATCCTAAACCCAACCGGAAGTCCGCTATTTTTTATTTCCTTAATTTCCCACCTTTTAACTCATTCACTCCCATGCATTTTCACTGAAGCAACCCCATTTGCTCCTGGCTGCTTTACTGGATTTTGACTGATTTTGCAAGGCCCACAGAATATTCTGTTCTATTGCTATAAAAACATGGAACCTACCAAAATAAAGATTAGAGACTCTTCTTTGATCAGGAAAATAAGTTTTAAAAAAATCTGTTGCCATTTGGCAGCAATTAACATTAGAATATAGCTTGTTTCATCCTTATTTACAAACCTGTTGAAAACACTGGCAAAAAGAGCTTGGCCCTGGCTGATCTCTTATACTCTGCTGTCACCTGCTGGCCGTTTTCTGTAAAACTACCATTGCTTTAAGCGTTCTCTTCAGGTCAGAGGCTGCATCAAAGCCTTCTGTATGCGTTAGCATGAAAAAAAACATAAAACATTTTTTAAATACATTTTTGGGACCATGGCAATATTTAAAATATAACATTTTTCATATGTTTTTTGGAGCAAATGAGTTAAACAGGCCATGTTTTATGGAACCTCTCCAAAATACTTCATTTAATCTTCAAACTTTTGGGTGATATAGCTTAAGATATTGAAAATTAAGTTATCTAAAACTTTTCTATTTCATCAAATGCTGCTGCCTTTGCGATACACTGTGCCAAGTAAACAACGTTGTTTTTGAAGGCCTGAAAATGGGGGGATGTAATTTTCTTTTTAAGATATGCCCATGCACAGACAAAGCAACTTGAGAGTTGAAACCTACAGTAAATGCAGGAGTAAAGTTAAGTCAATTCATCTTATTTGTACCGCCCTTACTCACAAATGAGTTTCAAAAGGATTTACAGGCCCACAGTTGACAAAGATTGCCAACATTTCATGTTCCATAAACCCCAACCAGGCAAAGTAAAACTCAAACTCCCATTTTTTCGACCACATCTGGGTGTAAATATGTGTGAAAACTCAATAAACTTTGTAGACACACCAGGAAAATTCTTTATGTAAGATATTTATTGTGGCATATATATATATATATATATATATATATATATATATATATATATATATATATATATATATATATATATAGCCCCCCCAGTGTAGGAATATCCAAATGTGCCAGCATTTCAATTTGCCCATACTCCAATGTGGCCAGAGCTGTGAGGGCCCTTTATAGCTGCTCGCAGCTCTAGTTATGGCCTGGCCCTATTGTTTTTGCAGTTTCCCTTGTGTTTTTAAAAAAGACAGTTGTATTGCTTCACTGGATTTTGTCCTCGTCTTGGAAAATATGTTGTGTTCATTTGAGTTTAGTTTCCTTGGTTCAGAAGACTGCACACATTGTCTGATGACACCAATCTAAAGTGAAGGACTTGTCTGAAAATCTTGCCTGTACATCGTGCTGAGGCACATCTACATTTTGTTTGTAAGAGAAGATATACTGTAGCTCTTCTATCTCATCAGTGTCTGTCCAGTGATGTATTTGATGTTTTATTTAATCCAGTGATGTATTTGCTGTTTTATTTAATCTACACTTAACATCTGTCACAAGGGCCAAAAAAATCATGCTGAGCTGAGGTACTAATGTTTGCGCTCACTGTGACCTGAAATTCTGTCCCAGTCCTCATTTAATGCAGGACTTTAGCGGCCAACCCCTGCAGATTTTCAACTTTGTAGGTTTATTTGCATAATAGGATAACTCTCGGTCTCTTATTGGCACTTGCCATATTGAAAGCTAATTGTCTGGACACTGTCATTATAACGCGATACTTCTAATTGTGCATTAATGAGAACCAACTGCATCCGCTGACCCTTCCTCAACAGGCTTGTGCAACTCTGGAGGTGTGCTGGATTAAAATATATCATTGGCAACATCTGCCACCTCGTCGCAGAGTCTCTGTAAAATGTGACTCCTGGCAGCTGCCTGCTCTAAAAATAAACCTCGCCTGTTCCCGCACTGGGAGATTGTCATATCACTACCCCTTCCCATAACAATTAATCAAGTGTAACTGAGCTGCCCTAAAATGATGTTTGCTTCTCCCCAGATATCAGAGAGGCTGACGCTATTAAGAGGAAATTGCATTTGAGAAATGGCTGAGTGTGAGTGCTTCCTGAGAGTCGCACCAGGTTTGTTGTTTCTGGCTCAAACATATTGTGCAAACACATGCCGGTATCATTCTTAATGGATAGAGAAGATGGGCCAATGAATTCATGTGTGCAGCTAGTTTGTCACTAATCTGCCGAGAGCAGGAAAGGCAGACACTCGATAACATTTCAATCAATAAAGGGGACGACGCTAACAAAGTCAGATGATTGTTTGGAAAGGTAAAAGCAATATTGAATGTAGTAAAACAACTTGAGAATCCAAGTATTTTTCTTAATCATATTCCAGTATCCTGCTTAGCCTTTGACCTGTGTCTGGGGGGGGGGGGGGGGGGGGGGGGGGGATGCAGTTGGCTTCCATTTTTGTTTTCTGAAGAATGAAACTAATTATGCCAAAAATAAAAGAGATCATCAGAAGGAAAATGTACCAGTTGCAATACACAACACTAAATCACAGAAGGTGGTGGTGGGTGGTCTGCAGCAAACACTTTTGTGCCCAATAAAGAAGATTTACTAACCTCACAAAAGCATTATTTTCACTTAGCAGCTTCTAAAGCTGCAATTTAAGTGTTTTGAATGCATAATAGACAAAGCATACATCACAATAAAAAACAGACACTTCACAAACACTTATCTCCTTTCCCCCTTATGTCATTTAACAATTCATATACAATCTCCTTCGTAGGATAAGAAGTAAACGGTAAACAGTCAAATTATTCGACTGTAAGACAAACAAGTGGACTGATGGAAAGACAAAAAGTAAAAGTAAGGATGGATGGAGGAATGACTGATAGATTGGTGGAGTAAGATGAATTTGTGGGTGTGCAGGTGGATCAATGGATGCATCCATCCAAAACATTTCTAAACCACGTGTCTTCATGTATAAATCCAATATACCAAAATCTAACTTTGGGCGAGAGATGGGGTTACAACTTGAACTATTTTCTAGTCAGTCATACTGCACGGGTGGCCAGAAAGATGGAACATATGTGAGTTGATGGAAGGATGAAAGCATGCTTGAACAAATGGACAGATTGTCAATCAAAGCATGGCTTGATGGACAGACGGACTCATGTATTAGATGGATGGACACATCACTGAACAAACAAATGGATCGATGAATGAAAGAATGAATGGACAGATTAACAGACGTCAAGATTGATGAACGGATTACTGTCAACTCTTGCCAATTTGCTGTCTGGATTCACAAATTCATGCATTTTTTCTCTGGAACCTAGCATCAGCTTTTTGCTGAAAACACCAATTTGCAGTTTTGTGCTCACTCTGTAACACCCTAAGTTGCCATAAGATGGCATCTAAGCCCTGACAGGTAGATAAGTAGTAATTGTTGTCAAGAAAGTATGTTGAAGGGATACAACGCAACCGAGAGATTATGACCATTGAATGTTGGGGTGGAACTAAATTGTGATGATTGAACCATATTTACATGTGAGAGGCAATTAAGAAGCTCAAGCCTCTGTAAGCCAATGATTTTTAAGGCTAATGTTGTAAAATGAGTTTAAAATGATATTGAAGGGTTATGTAATCATTGTTTGTGGTAGGGGAGAATGAGGTATTGTGATACAATGGGTAATGTGAGACACCACCTGTATCTAAGAAAAAGAGCACATCTGTCGTCATGTGACCAATTTGTTATCAAGCCCCTCCCATTTCAGCTTGACCATGAAGAAGATGACTGGATTGTGTTGAGGTAAGCATGTGTTTTGTACAAAAATATATTTTGGGATGTAAGAATACTTCTTCTTTTTTTGCTTTCAATTTAATCAGGTTCAGAATTCAGGTCAGAAACAGTTTAAAAAAGTCATCATGCTGAGGGAAAAACAACAACTTTGAAGAGAAGAAAATTGCAGCAGCAGAGGTATGTATGATCCATTCAAAACCCAATACAGCCGAGCCCTTGATGGGTGGATGAGATCAAACCCTGGCAAAACAGTCACCATTTTCCAGGTTGTAGGAGTTGTGAATCAAGCTCCAGCTATGGTGTCAGATCGGCCAAACCCTGAGCTGAAGCCTGCCACTGGGGATAATCTGCATGGTCCACTTCCAGAATGGAAGGTCCAGATCCTGCAGGTGATCCACTGGAAGATGAACCATCCACTGCAGAGAAGTCACCCTGTAATAATGCACCCACGCCCTTGCCAGATGACATGGATGAGCGACATGTGACCAGCCAACCTAGATATGTGCCTTCTCAGGAAGCGTGTGAAAACGCTTTTGAAGAAAGACAGAAGAAACTGGAAGGGAAAATGCATAATAGGGGAAAAAAAAGAGAAACCAATCAAGAAAAAAAAACATATAGCTCTGAAGAGAGTGATGTTCCTGTGCCACTTGATGAAAGATCTGACCCTGAGAGAGGTCAACCAGAAAACAGATTCGTCAGTGGTTAACTTTGTCATTGTCAATTTTGCATCCAAACTCAGGAATGTCTGTAACATTGGCATGGTTGAGAAATTATCACATTAACCATGTATAAATTAATTTTGACCACAGATTATCCTTTAGCTTGACAGCGGAGGGTTACGTGAAAGGTAGCAAAGGTTGTGTTGAGCAATAAACATAACTACATGCATTCAAATAAAGCCTTTAATAAATGTTTGCGTATGACATTCATGTCAAACTACTGGGGTCATGTTTTTATTTTATTTTAAATTATGCAAGTAATTAACTGATTAGAAAAAGAGGAGGATGAGAATGTGCAGTGGATCCAAAAATGTTGAAGACCCTCATAACATTAAACATCTAAAGAATTAACATATAACAGGTGCTCTTCAAATTTGGCAGGCAAACATTTTTTGATTAGAAAGCCTTTTTAGTTAAGTGATTAATTGTGATTAATCCAAATTAAAAAGTCTAATCGTTTGACAGTTCTAATAAAAACAGAACATTAATTTATAATAATTTATATATTTTTCAACCTATGTTCAATTGAATAGCGTCCTTTTTTTTCTTTTCTTTTTTTAAAAGCACTTTAGTCATTTACATGTCCATGATGTCACTCATTAAGCCCTGCCACCCTTAAAGACACACACATTAAAACACTCCAGCTGTTGTGACTCATCTTATCTCAATATAGTACTGTAATTAGACTTATTTATACCAATGTATTTCTTTATATTATATATATTTATATTTAACCATAACACAAAATGCCCACGGTCCTCAGCTATTTATCCCCGCATCACGGATTTACAGAATATATAATGGACTAAAACAATTGGCCCCTTGTGGGTGAAGCCAGATGACAGCTATCTTAACAGTGACACTGTTACTGACAACTTACGTTATTTTTTCCTTGAAAAGACTGTTATCGGTGTGTGTTATAGGATCCTTTTATGGCGCAACGAAAGCCTCTCAAAGAAAGAACCATTCAGACTATCTATCAGAGGTGGGCGATTTGCTGGTTCGTCATTCGTCAGCGCCTTGGGCACTCTTCCATCAACGTCAGTCCGTCATTTTTTTAAGCCGGATCAAACTATAATCTTCAGTCCGTCATTTTGTTTTAACCACTCTTTGGCCATCACTTCGTTATTTTAGGACCAACAGACAGCGGTGGGCATTCCATCAGTAATGACGGACAATCATAAGTTCGTCAATCATCAACAAATCGTCCGTCTGTCAGTACTGATTCTCAGTATCATGAATCGTGTATACTTTGAAAATTTGAACCACACTTGGAGGTATAATTTAAAGCGAAAATGCAAAACTGCATTCTTACCGATGAAATGTTTTCCTGTGTTATCCGTCGCCGAAACTAGTCAAGGTAAAGCACAAACCTTTTTGTCTTAAAAAAGTAAAAACACAGGACGATATAGATTTATAGACAAGATGATTTTTTTTGCCAAAATTAGCCTTCTCTCTACGGGAACCTCCACAAGAGAAAGGTGGCGTGTTGGAATTCATGAAAAATAAGTCTACTCTTACAGTGACGGTAATTGAGCTGCATCAACACGGCTGTGAAATAATATGTCAAAGATTGTGGCTCATGGGCGGGGTGCGATGGAAATTGCCTGTTAATGCATGGAGGTGTCTGGGCAGTCAGCAACATTTCGGCTAAATGGGTTTGCTGCGCCTCCTCGGAAGCCAAATCTATGAAGTAGCTACTTGGGCATTAAGAAAATCCATTTACAATGATTGAAGCTATCCAGCTGAAACGGCAGCAGTCAATCAGTCTTTTCACTCTCAAGGGCCAGTACATCTTACATATATTTAAAAAGAAAGGCAATCTCTGTGCGAATACAAAAATATTCTCTTGCCATTATGCCAACAGAATATTAAATCCTCGATGCAGTGTCGCAGGGGACTCAGCCAGCGGCAGCGGGGGTTTCAAACCACATGAAATTGTGCGTGCATCCACATGATTACCCAATCGCATCTCCTAATAAGGCCACCTCCCACACAAAGACACTGCTTGATTATTGACAGCACTCATTGACTCTTTCCAGTATCATATAATTGAGAATGGGCCATACTTTTTATTCTCACTCAGTACAATCTGTGTTATCAGTTTTTGTATTAGTGTAGTCCAATTATACGTACATTGTTTCCATGGACCAGGAGATAAAATAAAAGTACATAATATAATGGGGAAAGAAAAGGCATCTAGCCTCACAATGGGCTTTAATGTAGAGCTTTTCCATTTCAGCAAGCTTTTAAAGCTTTAGGTTTTGAACACAAATTACAAATTTCAAACTGAATTCTGCTTTTTAAATTCTAGCTAGTTCACAGAGGTTTTCTGAGTCGTCAGGCATAGCATTTAACCACTCAAATAAAATATTATGCATCAAGGAGACCATTTATGGATAACAATAACAAAATATAAAAGTATTTAAAACATAACTTCAGTTAGACAATTACATCGTGGTGTATTAACCATTGTGAAAACATAAAACATATTTTGGTCGTGATGACTGTTGTTACTTTAGGGCAGCTGTGGAATTAACCTTGCATTGAAGGCTGGTCTAATACATTTGTTAGCAATTCCATGGAAGAACGACAGCACAATTCAATGTTTGTCTCATTTTCCATATTAATCAGAAACGGTTCAGAAGATTCAAACATTACGCAATTATGATAACTATTAAACATTAAACAGCTGCTGATTGCATCAGATGGAATCATTGCATTGATGATCTAAGACTGTTGGCACTTGGTTTATTAAAACTTCCAATAGTGATACTTTTCATTTTCTTTTTTAGTCTTTGATGGTTTAAACTCTATTGAATGTGAGTACTGCCATCTTTCATGAAAGATGATGTTTAATGGACACAAGAGATTGGTTGTTTGGATCAGAAGTATTGAGAGTACAGGGACGAGAATTCAGTCAAAATGGCCATTAAGGGGTTTGCCTTCATCAGACAGCAATTTACAATTTACCATCTTCAATGTTACCACACAATTTATGTTTTGATCTACAGGCAGACCAAGACTTCATCAAAAAATTCAAAAAATATTTGTTTTTCAAGTCAAAAAATTGATGTGGTAATTAAATCAATTAAAACTCTCCAGAAAATTATTTTGAGTACTAACCAGGGCCAATTTCATGTCTGCTCGGTAGGGGCAATTCTAGGCATCTAGTCAGTTTACTAGTCTGTAGCACCTCGGCTTTAACTTTAGCATATTAGCTTGCCAACAGTAATTCAAAGGTGACTTTCTGACTGACCACCTGTAAAATTTAATAGCTAGAAAAAAATGTCACCCACTCCAAGTCTAACCTCACAAAATAAAGAGTGACCTATGATTAAATGCACAGAAATGAGCCCCGGTAATGATAATAACATCCATCCATCCATTTTCCGAACGGCTTATTCCTCACCAGGGTCGCGGGTGTGCTGGAGCCCATTCCAGCTGGCTTCAGGCAGGCTTTGGGGGGTTCTGGGATTTACTTTACGGGTGCTTCATCACCTGCAAAAATGTGCTAGACATGCCTGTGTCGACCCTTTTAAGTAGTGTTGTGTACAGGAGGAAAAGAGGATTGATTAGCCACTTCCTTTGGTGGAATGAGAATCCGATGATAAAGGAAGCATGCTGCCTCGTTAAAATTTGAATTTTGAGTCCAAATATGGCAGAAATGTAAAGTTATTGATAATGTGCAATACCAAAATGTGCAGGTCAAAGAGCATCACTCCAAACATAAACTGTAAATCATGGTTCTTACTTAGCCCATATCTACTGTACTTCAGTTGTTAGATTTTACTTTGTGTCGTAGGCGGAAAAAAAAAATGTGAGGTGGAATTTTAACCATTTTAACACTAGATCTCCTATAGCAGTCATTTTGACAGTTCTCAAAATTGGATTTGTTGTTACTCTGTTAACATAGATCAATGATGTTCCTGGCCATTTGACTTTTCCTCTCTCTGTATGTATATCATTACTGCCCTGCCATTTTATTGTATTAAAAGTCGAAAAATATTTAGGAGTAATTGCTACTTTACCTCCACGACCGTCAATTTGACTGCTCTATTCAATTCAATGTACATCTTTCGCGTTACTGAGCCTGAGACCCGCAGGGTTACGCCGCTGGGCTTCCGTAGCAACTACCATTCAGCACGGAGGCATTTGACTTTGGATACATGCTAGATTACCATGTTGAATAAAAAATATATATATATACTAGAGAGGAGAATTTACACAGCTCCATTCTGAGAAGCTCCAGAGAGTCTGACGAATCACAATGAGTGGTTGCTGGATCACTCTGTAGTTTAAGACAGCAAGTCCAAACAAGACCAGCCCACCTCCGCTAAAAAGAGCCGTGTACCGCTCCACTGGAAGTGGCGACGCAGCTCAAGGTAGAGTAAAAGCTTATTGTAAAAAGTAGGCTCCTAGATGAGATGGAGTCATGACGTTTTTGGTAGTACAAGCCTGATAATCAAAATTAATACACCCGTTTTCCACAGAAAAGCAAGAAAGGGGCTTTATTAGTTACTCAAAACAGCGAATAATAACCATATAGGCGATTACGTTGTGTGCGAGAGCACAAGCCGTCAAAATAACTGCTCTGGGAGATGTAGTTATTTTAGAATTCTAGTAGTGCTGGTGTTAACTATTGATTGTTGCAGCTATTAATGGTGGGCAACCCGATCCAAATATTGATAACGTCGGTGTTGATTTATACCTGTGTATAGGAGCAATACTTCAGTAATACACACTCAATTTGTTCCTTTATATTAAGCAATTTGATGATGCAGCCACTTTAATTTATTATTAATATAATTATTCAATAACATTATATTAAATTAAAAATGCAATAACATAAAAAGTCATCCATCCATTTTCCGAACTGCTTATCCTCGTGAGTGTCACAAAGGTGGCGAGTTCGTTCCTCAAACCTTGAGTGACTTTTTTTTTTTTTAAATTCTTTATTTTACTCTCTTCCAAGTGTAAATATTACTCTAAAACTGAGTTTCTTTGGTCCCACCCTAAATAGAGTCAAATGTACTCCACAGAATTTACTGTGTAGACAAGCAACCATCCACACCCACAATCACACCTACGGACAATTTGGAGTGGTCAATCGGCCTACCATGCATGTTTTTGGAATGTGGGAAGAAACTGGAGTACCTGGAGTAAACCCACGCAGGCCCAGGGAGAACATGCAAATTCCACATAGGAAGGCCGGAGGCTGACCTGCTAACCAGTGCGACACCGTGCCACCCAAAAAAAAAGCTCATAATTATTCTAATTAACAGATTGAAACCAAATCTTGCAGTATTTCACACCTTGTAACCTTTCTCTTCAAAGTACACTTAAGCACGATTGTTGCACCTCAATAAACACCTTATTGGTGATTCAGCTGTGATATTTGTCGAACAATATAAACATTTTTGTATGACTTAAGTAAACATCTGTGTTTAGCCGCAAACAAAGGTGATTACTTTTGCTGCGATGTGTGAGAATACTTAATTAGTTGCCTCTAATTGTAACGAGGTTTCACATGGCTGCGATGTGGTTGAACCGACACTAACTTTTTTAAGCAACAATTCTAATTATTCAGAAGGTGTTTAGAGCACTGTAATTTGCAGATACTGATAGGCGTAAAACATTTCACCCAGCCAGCGATAAGTCTCTGGCTTTAATTAAACTCCTCTGAAAAAACTCCCTCGGGAGCCTCCTGCGTATGCATGCAAAACAACGGTAAGGCACAATGGCAGGCTGAGCATGACAACATTGTAATAGCCTTGATTTGGGGGTGTGTGGGGGGGAGCCTGTTTTATAATTTTATTTACATTTACAAGGAATAATAAATGTGAAGCATGTTTTTTGGTGGACTGCCTCAATGATCTTTTTCCCTTGATGGCTTTCAGTTAGTAAGCATAAAGACAGTGAATTAACACATTATTGAGGCCCACTTTGATTGTTCCATTTTCTTGCAACCAAATGCTAAATTCATTACTTAGTACCTCGTGATAAAAATAAGGAAAAGCAAAATGTCATTAATAAACAATAAATAATTGGTCACTGGATTTTCTGTGATTCTTCCGTCTTCATCATTAAAATCCATTTGTTGAAGAACCTTATCTAAAATTGAAAAAAAAAAACCTTGCTAAGTCTATCATTATTTTGATTATAAATGTCAAGTCACTGGTCGAATGTGATATTTCAGTCTTTCTTACCTATTACTGCAGATTGCATTTTAAATTCTTAAGAATCTTTCTTAAGAAAGAAAGAAAACAGACGTGGGTTTTATTCTATATATTTTTTTTTACACATTATTAACCAATCTATAGTGTTAAAAATTATTTGCTCTCTTTGAAGATGCAATGTTCATTGTTGAACAAACATTCTATCTTTGGGGTCTCCTGAAAAGTGATGATTTTGGAGGTATGAGGATTCTGTCCGACTAGTGAATAAGGCTCACCGAGTGTGGCTTTACTTTAATAGAAGAAAATGATTATATAAGTTCAAGTGATGATGTTACATTCAAATGTGATATTTCTGTTAAGGTCTGTAGGGCTGAGCACCCAAATTGCAGGAATTCAAGGCAGGAGTGCTCTCCAAAAGTATCTAATTTTAGAATGCAAAAAGGAAGGTACAAAGTAACAAACAATCACACTAAACTCAACAGGACTACAAACTAGGGGTGTAACGGTACACAGATGTCATTGTTTGATACGTCTCTTGGTCAAAACATAAAGTTCAAATACATACTTTTTTAAATTAATTAGTTGCAAAGTTACTTTGCTGAAAATTTAATTTTGCTACTGTCACCTACATGGATTCAAATGCTTAAAAAAAATTAATAATAAAAAACATCTAAGGGAATTATTTAAAATTCTTGGGAGTGAATTGTATGCCTCCACAAATTAAATGCTTTCATTGTCTTGACAAAAGAAGCCAGTTGCAGCAATCACCGCCGAGTGAGGTGAAAGAGGAGACGGCACATCGATTGTAAATTAAACAAGCTCGCCATTGGTCGAGCGGTATGTGCAGTGGGTCTCTAGAACTAACTGTTTTTTGCAAGAGAGTAAATAGGGTAAAAAATGTGACATACAGTAATTCTTGGTTAAATACGGTAAATCTTAAGACACCCTGGGAATTGTTGTTGTGAAGAAAAGAAAATCTTTTAAGAAAGTTATTATGAATCTGGCCTATTGAGGGCAGCAATATTTTATTTAGTTAGTTGGAGATTTCAGGTCGCGATTCCAAGATCAATTTTGACATTTCACTTTTCCATTAGGTTGCAAAATTATTAAACATTCTTAAGAACGTTTCTACAAAAAGAAAATGAAGATATTGGTGAATAATAATAATAAATAATAAAATTCCATTTGGCAAAGACAAAAGCGAGTCATGTCACGTCACTCTCAGCTACAAAACTGATTACTGGCCTTTCATGTCTATTATCCTAAACCCAGAAACATGTCATACCGCACCCCTTCATTAATGGTCTAGTGAATGTCTCTCCCTTGTGCATGACCACACAGGTCCTCCCAGGTTTCACCATAGCAAAAGTGCATAATTGAACAGCTAATCATGAACAGTGTCAAGAAAAACTGCCAACATGGTGGAGGGTGGCATAAGCAGCCAAAATGGCTGTGCTTAGCAGGAGGGGGTCAGGGACCAGGAGTGGGTCCAGAGCCGGAGACCACACAGAGCAGGCTCAACGTGGCTTAATTCCAGAAATCGTTATCAAAATTCACATGCAGATATTTACGTATGCCCACAGTAATCTCTAAAATGTGAAAGCGATCGACACAGTATTTTGGATTTTATAGGCATAGACTCTCGTTCTCTCCAAATTTGTCACATTGCTTAATGAGGAAAACACTTAATGTCCATAAAATCCAAGCTATTGAGCCGATCATATTGCTATTTTAAGAGATCGGTGTGGGCATAAGTCAGAGATGTGCATGTCAATTTTGGTTGAGATTGGTCATAGTTAGCTCGTTGAGCTTTTTATAGTGAGCGTCTATGGGGAGGAAGGCTGAATGCCAATACAATTGAAAATACTGTGGCGATTGTTTTTAATATTTTCAGAGTTGAACTGGTCATAAGATGTAGAAATGTGTGGGTGAATATTGGTGACCATAAGAGTTTTCTGACCTTAGGCGACATACACGCACATGAAGCGCTTTAGATGGCCGCCTTTTCAATGAGTTTCAAAAAGAGTTTTGGAAAAATGCACACCCTTTCTTCATCTTTTTTTCCTGATGGAGCTTTCTTGTAAAATGCTAGTTTCCACATCGACAAAGGTGATTTTGGGCAAATGCTTGAGATACTGTACAATATACTCTGCGATCCATCTTGCTTTTAGCGTTAAGGACCGGGAGCTGAGATTCCTGGTGATGACATATTTTCCGGTCTTTGTGAAAAAGGTCCATTGTGGCAGACAAAGACGTACTTGGCTAACGGCAGTAGTGATGGGTACCGAAGACGGTACTATTTTTGGTATGGACTGATTTGGGTCAATACTACGGAGCATATGTTTCAGTTTCGTCTTTATAAGGTGTGACTGTCCGGGAGTTGAAGAGTTGGCAATTTTTCATGCCGCACTTGAACACAGCAGTGTATGCACACCAACAATTACATCACCCACCCGTTCAGGATTTCATACCAAATGTGCTAAAATACTTTTCCGAAAAAAAGTCAGCCACAAAGCCAATAAAATACAGTTAAGTACATTGTAGCGATAGTGAAGCCTCACATGTCCTAGCATGCTTTGGGTGAGCATGTTTGGTAGATTTCTCTGTGCTGACCCAGCATCTGGAATGTCCCCGTAATCGTCTTGCCACATAGGGAGTCCAGCTGCGACGCCCACCTATGCCCGGCACTCACATCCACAGGTCTGTCTACCCACACCAAATGGAATCATGCTGGAATCATGGACGGCTTTACCATTGTCACAAATTTACAATAAATTATACATTGTGTTTTAGAACAAAACTGACCAGGCCATGTATTTATAAATTCATGTGGGTGAAATAGCAAAAGTTTTGGGCCAAAATGTAGCGAGCATTACGAACCGCTTCGGGTGCATTCAAATGAGTGTGTTCCCAATTATTCTCCTTATTGTCGTTCACATCCTCTGCCAACTGTAATTTTTTGCTATATTTCAGTCTAATGGTGGGTGGGTTCGAACTCATCATACGGCCAGTGGTATCCTTGAAAAACAACTGCACATGGAACAAAGATAAACTGTTGGACTATTTGCTCCCGCAGTTGCTAACAAATTGGTGACCAGTGCCCAATCCTTGCTTGACACTGAGCCATTTGGGGATGCTACTTTTATACCCAGTCATGACACTCACCTGTTTCCAATTAATCTGTTCATCCGTGGAATTTCCAAACAGGTATTTTTTTAGTATTAATTTAATTACGTTTTTGTTGCCCCTGTTCGAGCTTTTTCGGAAGGTTTTGCAGGCATCAAATTCAAAATAGGTGAATATTTGGAGAGGGTTGGGTGTGGTAAGGCACCATGAAGTTTACCAGTTGAACATTAAATATCTTGTTTTCGTACGTGTATGCAATTGACTATAGGTTGAAATGGATTTGCATCTCAGATAATATGTTTATATCATATACATCCTAGCTCCAAAAATGCAAAATAAAAAACGGGAATTTTTTACATTATCTGCAAGTTAAAAGTATGATAAAGAAACAAATTCCAACACTTCGGGGTACGCTCCAACCGCCTGTTTTAGCTAAAGATATTACCAAGCTTTATCCGACAACAACACAAAACCTCTCAAAAATGTATAAGTTACTTTCATATACTGAAAAAAATTCTTTAACCATCTCGAAATGGGAGACAGACTTGTCTATAGCTCCGGAATCTGACTTTTGGATTCAAGTTTGTGAAAACGTATTTAAAATGACAAAACACACAAATGTACAACTTATCCAATATAAAATTATTCATAGAACATACATTACTCAATATATGATGAAGAAAATGGGATTCTCAGACTCCGACATTTGTCTCCAGTGTTTACAAAACATTACAGGCACTTATTTTCATGCTTTATGGTTATGCACTCCAGATATGTATTTCTGGACTAAAGTCTTAGAAAAACTTTCCGCTATTTTGGACTGTAGGACACCTTTATCTCCAAACTTGTATTTGCTAGGTGACCTAACAACAACTGACTTACCACATAAACAATTTCAATCTAAACTTGTAGCCCTTACTATCTAAAAAAAACAAATTCTTGTTAACTGGAAAAATAAACAAACTCTGAATATCAACCAATGGTCTAACCTCCTCATAAATCACATTTTAATGGAAAAAATATCTGCCTCAAATAAAAACCAAATATCAAAATTTATAGAAACATGGTCAACGTTTATAGAAAATTTTAACCTAAATCTGGTTACTTAATTCTGCCTGTTAGCGAGAGCCACCACATCGCGATAACTTACATTGCTGTTTCTGTATTTGGCAATTTGTAACTAATGGTTGTGTTTTTATAGTCAAGAACCCAGTTGCTGCTAGCAGGATCGAGCAGACTACATCAAACGACACGGGTGGGTGAGTTGGTGTTGTGCCCGCCCCGCTCCGATGGACCTCCTGGCACCTCGGCCTGGTCCCATATGCCCGCCGGGGTCCCGGTGGGGTGGGTGGGGGTTTGGTGGGCGGGTGCACCTCCTACCCCCGCCCGGTTGGGGGGCGGCCCGCTGGTCGCTCCTCTTAACTCACTGCACTAGTTTTGCACAATACACTTTGTTTATAGACATGTAGGGCACATAACACACTTTGGGGGAGTGGGGTCTGCAGTGCCCCGTCCTGCTGCATTGGGTTGGGGGCGTGGGCTATGTTGGGGTGGGGGGCGCTCCTGCTCCTGGGTTTGCTCTCCGGCCGGTGGCCCCTGCGGGGCCCGGGGTTGTCCCTTGGCGCTGCCGTGGCCTGGGGGGCCCTGAGGTGTTGCGCTTGCTCTGTCCTGGCATGGGTCGACGGCTCCCCTCTTTGATGGAGATTTTCATGCATGCCAGATCCACCACACCAGCATCTATCGAAACTCAGACACAATCTGCTTCTTCCTCTGGTCGTTGAATCGGTGGAGGCTGGTGTCTGTGGATCTCACTCTGCTTCGTCTGTCCTTCCTTCCTTTCCTCAGTCTCTCCTTTGGTCTCTTGAAGTCTCCCTGATTTGTTGGAATTTAGATGTTTCTGAGGTTGGTGAAGGACTTTGGTTGGTGGCCCGGTGGGTGGTGGGTGGTATCTGGTCGGTGCTGGATTTCACTTTCCTTTCTTTTCTTGGGTCCTTCCTCGGGTCTCCTGACGGCCTCACGACTCTGGCTGGATTCTGAAGTGTTCGGTTTAGGTGAACGGTATGGGATTTTTTAATAGGTTTTTGGTGAACTAATGAATACACACTCACACACACACACGCACGCACACATGCACATGCACATACACATACTCACCCACATACAAAATAAAAATTAATAAAAATAAAAAAAAGATGATGATGAATTACCGAATGAACAATACTGAGCTCTCCAGAGAAAAAAAAGAAAAAAAGAAATGGATTTGCAAATCATTGTCTTATTTACATTTTACACATCATCCCAACTATTTTGGAATTGAAATATGAAAATTCTTATTACCTTTTCCTTTTGTAATACAGTAGTTCAATTATTTAAAAAAATTGTTTTTGCTTTGACTATATTTTAAACATAGTTGATAATGTTTTAAAGATTAAAAACAATACTGTCTCAATTCACAGAGCTGTGTGATGCTCTTGAGTATATTTCAGCAAAATTCCCAGTTTGATTTAATCCATGAAGAATTAAAGGTCAAATTTAAAGGACAATGTCTATCCACCTTACAAAAAAAGTGTTATGAAGAGAATAGTCTGGAAGTTTTAGATTACCATGCGTATAAAAAAGGTTTTAGGCCTTCCATAAATAAATAATGGGCGGGATGATGTCCTTTTCTACTTAATTGGATCAGTAATTGCGACTTTCACATTGACAGAAATAGCGCGTGACAGCACTGAGCTCCGACTAACCTTCCCCGGCGCCCTACGCGCATCCGGCGTTAAACGTGGCGGATGAAAGAGAAGCTGACAAGCGTCGCTCTTGTAATTGAGATTCATGGAGATTCATTCAGCCTTGACCTGAACAACAAGGAAATCCTCTGCAGCGTGGAGACACTTTTGTTTCCTCCCCTCTCAGAAAGTTAGCAGAAAATATGACACCACGTATTTATTTTCATTTTGCGTATCATAAATCAAAGACTTTGTATGTGTCCGTTTTGTAAAGCCGTACATAGAAGAGTAAGCAGAGGGGTGGGATAAAGTCACATTTATTCAAGATTAATTGAAAATACTTACTCTTTTATATCTTTAAATTAGTACACTTTAATATCTGCTAATGTTTTGTGATACCTCATAAAGTCCCTGAGGTCATGCTATTTGGAAATGGACCGAAGTTCCTGGAAAAACACATCCGAAATCACACATAACTTTGGAGTTGGAGCCGTGACCATGCCTCACCTCATTTCAGAGTATCAAAGGATTAACTCTTCGCCATGTTTGCTTGTTTGTTTTTGATTTTTGAAATGTTAACAGTATGCACCGGAAATTACATGAAATGTGCGCACTCACATTGAAAGCTTGAGACACACAAAAAAAAAAAGACATCATTGATGGCGTAGTGGTCCACTTGCCTGACTTCTGCGCAGGCAACGTCGCTTCTGTTCCCACTCAGTGAAAGTTTGGATGTCTCTTTCTGGCGACCAATCCTGGATGTAGTCTGCATTTTGCTCATAGTCAGCTGGGATAAGTTCCAGCCCCCTCGCAACCCTTAACAGGTTAAGTGGTCATCTGTAGAAAGTGGATCACATTTGACTTCTTTTTACACAAGCATAACAACAAAAAACACAACTGTTGACATTCAGCCCATATCTAGCCATTCTCATCTAATTACATTCTATTTTACAATATTAATATTAAATTATGAATAGTCCTGCTTTCTACTTAATGAGAAGGGCACTTCTTTTGACCGTACTGAATCAATAGAACTCATATTGAGTGTTTAGATATGTTCACAGATCATAGTTCAGTCATTTACAAGAGACATACTGGCTTACTTACTTACTTTTAGTGGTATACATGCAATAAAATTGCTGCATGGTGAATGTGAGTCCTTTTTTTTGCAGAGATTAACAAATTGCAAGGTATAAAAGGTGGAGCATTTCAGGGTTTCTGTTCCATCATCTTTCTTTCGACAATACATGAATTTTCAATGGTGTTCAAGTCAGATGATTTCGCTGGCTAATTAAGTACTATTATTCCATTGACGATAAAGGCAGATATTAGTAGTAGTAGATTTGGCTCTGTGGGCGGGTGCCTAATCCTGCTGGAAAATAAAATCCTAGTCTACAAACGGGATGCATGAAGTGCTTGACAATTTCCAGGTTGACAGCTGCAAATGAAATGCAACATTGACTTGGACTTGGGACCACTAGGCAACAAACCTCAGTAATTTTTCTGCTTAGCCTAGTAGAAATGCTTCTGACTCTTGTTTTGGTTCAGGATCGAGGATTGAGTCATATAAATCTACAGCTGTAGCCTATGTCATGCAGACATCTGTATGTGGTGCTTCTTGATGAACTGACACCAGCCTCAGTCCACTTCTTAGGGAACTCCCCCACATTTCAGAATCGCCGTTGCTTTACATCCTCTCCATTCCTGTCAAATGTGCACCTTTTTCGGCCACGTTTCCCCCTTCCACTCTGTTCATGTCCTTTGATACAGTGCTCTATGAGTATCCAGCTTCGTTTGCGATTTCTTTTTTAGACCTTTTCTCTTTATAGAGGTTGTTAATGGTGGTTTTCTGCACAAGCGTCAAGTCAGCAGTCTTCCCCATCATCCCGAAGCCTACTAAACCAAACTGAGGCAATTTAAAGGCTGAGGAAAACCTATGCTTTGTTTTGCAATGACGAGCTGACAAGATAGTGACACAGGAAGCCTACAATGTTGAGCTTTGTCACAATATTCTAATTTTGTGAAACACTGGATTTTTATTTTTGAGTTTTTCTGCCATAATCATCAAAACTGAAACAAATAAAGGCTTGAAATAGTTCAATTTGTGTGTGGTGAACTAATGTAACATACTAGCTTCACTTTTTGAAACAAATTATTGAAACAGATTGACTTTTCCTCTATATTCTAATTATGTGACCAGCACTTGTAGCTGTTGTCGTATTATCTTTTAACTCTCAGCTTGAGTTTATTTACAGAGCACTTTAAATACCATAACTATATATAGTATACAGTACTGTACATTAAGTAAAAATAAGTCATATCAAAGTGTTATGTCTGTTATCTGGTGTTCTTTGTCTCCCCCTATTGTAGAGTACTGGTGAGCGGTGGTTGGTGCCCTGGCAACACACCTTTTATCTACCTAGGCTATCTGCACTCAGCAGCTATTTAAGGGTGGCTGCAGCAGTGTGCTGCTGCCAAAGGATTGTTTGCTTTCTCCCATGTGCCCGTCAGCTGTCAGTGTTTAGTGCTCTTTATTGTCAAATTTATGTGCTAAGGTTTTTTTGTCTTTCACATATACCCTTGCTACCGTGAGTACATTATCCTTTGTATCTAGTATTTAGTCTTTCTGCATTGAACTTTTAGGCTGACCTTTTGTCGAGCTGTTGTTGTGTTGTTCTTTTCCCTCGCGGTGCGCGAGCGTCTTTTCTTCTTTCCACGTGTTTCGTGCGCCTTGTGTTTAATAAACCTTTTTGTAAATTTTTTGAGGCTGCTTTGGGATTCAGTTTACTCTGCATTGCCGAACTCATAACACAAAGTAGGACATTTAAAACAATAAATTAATAACATAAAGACGGTAAATACATTAAAATACTCAAACAATGCTGAGGCGAAAGCCAAAGAATATTTTTTTTTAAGACGAGACAAGATACTTAAAAAGACAAACCAAACATAACTCTTTTGAAGTCTTACTTGACAAATTAATGAATAATGACAATGTCCTTAATTAGGGGTTCCCAACCTTTTTTGCAGAGATTTATTGCCAGTGACGCCTTGGATCAAACCCAAACTTTATGGTTTGGTAGCACTCCCATTGAGCTAAACTTATTGGCCGTTGCCAACGCTCAGCACTTTATTTGAACGCTCAAGGACGAAATGACTGCAGTGGTACAATGTTCCCTCGTTTACCCCCCACCACCACAGGACGCCCGGACACGATGTAAAAAAAAAAAGTGGACATGTCCGGGCAGCAGAGGATGTTTTGTCACCCTAGTATATCAATTAGTTTAGCGATTGGCATTATAGCTTCTCCACCTGCTCATGTTCTCTCTTGAATTTAGGTATATGTTGCATACTTAGGCTACTCCTCATCCGCTCAATCAACACATCTGGGCTTCTGTTATTGTGTGGTGGTGATTTTGTCCTCAACCATTTGCCATTTTGTTGTGTTTTGCCATAAGAGAGACTGGGCGTAAACTCGATGTTCACTAGTGATGGAGAAACCGAAAAGCAGTGAATCAATAAGAGGCAATGTGTTGAAATGTGTTATGAAGCATTTGTCACGAATCAATGTGGTGAGTCATGACACTGCTTAACCACTGCTTTCTCTACCGCCGACACAATTGTGTTGAAATGGTTCAGTGCTTTGAGGCATTTGACACAATTCAATGTGGTGACATCTGCTGGACAAAAATATATTTAATTTACATTAAGCAAAAGGGAGAAATGTCATTACGAAATAAGATACTCTTGTGTCAGTTTTAAATTAAAAAATAAAATTCTTGTGCAACAGAAAATTGACGATGGTATTTGAATAAAATGCTTGTGACACTGGGACGGGGATTTGGGTGTTTCACGAAAAACATTATTTCTGCAGCATTGGGTTTCAGTTGGTTCCTATGACCTCTCCAGCTATGGAGAAGTTACTTTCGGTGATTTGATTTATATTATAAATCAGTGTATATAGATTTGGGTGTTTCACGAAAAACATTATTTCTGCAGCATTGGGTTTCAGTTGGTTCCTATGACCTCTCCAGCTATGGAGAAGTTAATTTCGGTGATTTGATTTAGTGTGTGAATGAATGCCTACAATACTTGCAATTGCAAATTAATCTATTGTGTAATAATCTAACTTCACCTCTACTGTAAAAAACAAAACAAAAACAAGTGGGAGGGGGGGGGGATGATATTTACTTGAAAGAAAAAAACCTAAACTTTTTTTATTATATTATACATTTTACAAGGAGAGTTTTGGGTACATTTTCCCAGTTCATTTATTTATTTAAAAAAGCTACTTAAAAAAATTGTTGAGGAGCGAACTCATGACCTTCTGCTTGGAAGGCAGACACTCTATCATGTGAGCCTTATTAGTCTTGTTGTTTGCCATCATAGGCTAATGTATTTCTGGTGTGACTAAACGGAGCAAATAAATGGCTTGAAGGTACGAGGATTTCACCTGACACCAGCAATACAGCAGGAGTGCCGTGGCTCAGCTCCTAGCGTGGATGTCACCCAACCTGAAGGTTGTGGGTTCGTGCCTCAACCCTAGTAGATTTTTTTTCATTGAAAAAACAAACAAAAACTGATAAGATGTACTCGGAACACTATGTGGAAAATGTACTTAATTTTGGAGTGAAAAGTGAGGGTCCCCCCAAGTAAATATTACTCATTGTTTTTTAGTGCACCCTTCCTCATTCTCAGTGACTCCAATGCGCGCAAAATCTCTCCTCCTCTCAATCTTGCCCCCAAGAAGCATTGTGAGTTTGACTCAGAATCAAATTGACAGACTCGACCCCTCCCTACCTGGTGTGACACGACACACGACAGTCATGGCCGACATGCGTGTAACGTAACAACACTTTGCTTCCGTGGTCACGTGATTTTGTGATCGGAACAACGTATCGAGACACTTATTGCGGCGAGCACTCGACACCTGCTGAGCGTCTGCTTCGAGGGTGACGTCACTAGATGTTCCACCAGATCCAGCGAGACATCGGGACGACCGATTGTGATACTTCCGCCACGAGCGCTCGACACTTGTCTTGAACGTCTGCTTCGAGCGGGGGGCGTGTCATTGTAGGCAGAAGCGATGTTGACGAGCAGAGTGGCTTCAGCTATAACTCATAATGGCGGACAGCGTGAACTATTCCACAACAAACTATATATGCAGTCGAAACTAGAGTTAATCTTGGCTTGGCACTTACCCGCTTCCGAGCCCTAAAGGAGCAGCTTAGGCTGAAGAATGACGCACTGTTGGCCTGCTTGCTATTGGACAGGTAATTGCTTAACACAGAAAATAAAATGTTAGCTTTCTGATTTAGCGACATGCTAGGCTGCTAAGTCACATTGACAAGGATAACTCGGCAATATAGAACGAGGTCAAACTTTTCTTATATCTTTATATTTACACCGAGCAATAGGTGAAGCTAAGCCAAAAGGCGAATGCCGTTTTTTTTTTTCTCCACACCAGGCGCGACATGACTACCCATGAGGCAAGCTATTATCCCTGACGGCTCTTGCTGGTGCACAGTCTCGGGAATGTACACAGACACCCTTTGCTGCAGTACAGCAAGCTACCGGTGCTGGGCTGAGTGCGGTCAGAGGTAGGGGGGCGTGAACGTTTAGCTAGTATGGGTTGAGCCATGGGAGGAGTACGTTTTGAATTGTTTGTTTACAAATAAAAATGGTCAAAACTTTGGACTCCACTTGTACAGTAATTAGTGGCATTGAATGTTCGTCATTGTTCTTTTTTTTGGTTATGATTTTGTATTTGTTCCTCACAATTTTGAGCTACCTCGAATAAAGTCTTGTGTAATTGCTCAACCTTTGTAGTCTGGTTTGGGTTTGAAATTGGCAGTTCTGTCTCATTTCTTAATAGTCTGGCCAATATGGATCCCGCAGTCTCTGAACAACCGTGCCTGGCTTTGTAGAGCCAAGGGAAGCTCATTAGCCGACACGAGCATTCTCTGCGTGAGATAATGGAAGCAGGTAATAGCTTAACTTGCACAGTAGCTATGTTTGAGTCCCACATAGAGCAGACATGTGCCCAATTATCAGTGATGAGGTTTTTTTTCTTCCGTCAAGGAAGCCAGTTCACGCCAGCACGCCCACACATAAAACCCGCACACCAGTGGTGTAGTGGTCCCTGTAGAAGTGGGTATGCTTTGAATTTTCTCTTTTTTTTTTTTTAAGTACTCCAGAAAAACTTCCTCTTTTAGAAACAGTGATGTGTAAGAATTATTATCATGAGGCAAACATAAAGCATATGTTATAAAACAAATGACAATATTTGGTGTGCAATGAACAATGAATGAAAAATAGTGAAAAACAGTCTGGTTACTGGCTACTGTAAAACTTAACACGAGCATGAAGTTTATGTGTAACCGGCAGTGTCCACCCAGGGAATCGAACCCACATCTGGGTGGGGGTTTGGGTGCTGGGAGGGTTTGGGTGCTGGGGGGGTTTGGGGGCTGCTGGGGCTGGATTGTGGCGGGTGTGGGTGGGGGCGGGAGGTCGTGGGGGGAGCGGGGGCTGTGGGCCGGTGGGGTGCCTGGCGGGCCTGCCGTGCCCCGTTCTGCTGCGTTGGGGTGGGGGGCGCTCCTGGCCCCTAGCTTTGCTCTCCGGCCGGTGGCCCCTGCGGGGCCCGGGGGTTGTGCCTTGGCGCTGCCGTGGCCTGGGGGGTTGTGCTTGCTCTGTCCTGGCCGGGGGTCGACGGCTCCCCTCTTTGGTGGAGGTTTTCATGCATGCCAGATACACCACAGCAGCATCTATCAAAATTCAAACACAATCTGCTTCTTCCTCTGGTCGTTGAATCGGTGGAGGCTGGTGTCTGTGGATCTCACTCTGCTTCGTCTGTCCTTCCTTCCTTTCCTCAGTCTCTCCTTTGGTCTCTTGAGGTCTCCCTAATTTGTTGGAATTTAGTTGTTTCTGGGGTTGGTGAAAGACTCTGGTTGGTAACCCGGTGGGTAGTAGGTGATGTCTGGTCGGTGCTGGATTTCACTTTCCTTTCTTTGATCCTTCCTCGGGTCTTCTGACAACCTCACGACTCAAGATGGATTCTGAAGTATTCGGTTAGGTGAACGGTATGGGATTTTTAATAGGTTTTAGGTAAATTAATGAGTACTCACACGCACACACACAAACACACATACTCACGCACATACAAAATAAATAAAAAATAACTACAAAAAAGAGAGAGCAATGATGATGACATGTCGAATCGGTAGAATTACCGAATGAACAATACTGAGCTCTCTCAAAAAATAAAAACAAATAAAAAAGATAAGATAAGAAGCTTTATTAATATTGTAAAATACAACAAAACTTTGTTTGGTTGCATCTCAATAGCAGCAGCGAGTCACATTAAAGGACATAACTAACCCGAGAAATAATAGTAATAAAAAATAAATAATAAATACTAAAATTGTAAAAGAGGCAATAAAGTTCAGGTTCAGTGTGCATGCTGTACATGTAATATTGTCCGTTAAGCTGCAGGGTAGTTAGCTGTGTGTATATGCTGGGGAGGGGGGGATCACAATCCCTGCAGCAGTCTCTTCACAGCCATGGGGAAGAAAGTGTTATGCAGCCTGTTGGTGTGGAAGGACTCTGACTCTACTGGAAAGGAGGTTGGAGAAATGTGTGTGTCCTGGGTGGGCGGAGTCATTGCGAATCTTTGTGGCCCGATGGAAGAGCCGGCTCGAGTAGATCTCCTCCAGGCATGGAAGTGTCAAGCCAGTGATCCACTGAGCCGTCTTGATGACCCGCTGCAGTTGTTTCCTCTCTGATGCCGTGCAGCTGGGATACCACACTGTACATCCGTAGGTCAGGACACTCTCAATTGTGCAGTGGTGAACATTTGTCAACAAACGTTTTTAATGATGTGGGTGGTATTCAGAGTCCAGCTCAGGTCCTCTGAGATGTGCAATCCGAGGAACAGAGGAGGGTAGGCCATGGCTGAATGGTGTGCATCAGGGTGACGTAGAAAAGGGTATACTCAATACTGACTGAAAAAGTAGTGGATATACTCCGTATGCTCGTGTATACCCTGGACTACACCACTGCCGCATACTAAGCAACCACGCCAAATGTGACTGAAACGGGGAACTAACAACTAGCATTCACGCACCAGCAAATTGAACATTAAACATAAACGCGCAGCACCAGAAAAATTTCAAATCATAGTGTGCTTATCCAGAAAAAAATACTTTGAGGTACAACACTGTTTGTTTATTTATATATATATTTTTAATTGAACTGCAAACCGCTTGGTGGACTGGTGGCAAACCCCGAGTGGTCTTCAAACTTTTCTTTTCCTGCTGGAAGAAGAGGAGGAGCCACTCCTCTTCCCCGCTCGAAGCAACTCTCGTGTTACGAACAAAAAGCATGCGAGCTGACGCGACATTTCATGTAGCACTGACCTCCATTTACAACTCACATGAACTTGAAGATTTTTTTTTTTGGTTCCAAACACATTTCAGCTTCTATCTGTTGGCACCTAAATGGAATCTGCCCAGAGCCTTCAAAGAGCATTTATTGCTGGCCCATGACATTTACACAATAACAGCCTGCTAGCAGAATTAGAGTGAATTTGGCATTTTTTTGTACTCCTTGAATTGGTTGACCCGGCAAACAGCCATCAGTTAGTCACGAAAGCCAACGTCAGCCTGGTGCTAAATGGGCTTTCACTTGTACGGCGCTTTCCCACCTACAAGGCACTCAAAGTGCTACAACACTGACTCCTCATTCACCTACTGATGACGCAGCATTAGGAGCAACTGGGTGTGCAGTATATTGCTTATGGACACTTTGACATGGTCACAAGGGCCAGGGATTGAACCCATAACCTCTGGATTAGGAAACAACCACTCTATCACTGAGCCATGTTGCCCCTATGCTGCCTAGTGTGTTCATAGCTTTATGGAGGAGGACAAATGTCGAACAATTCAATATTCATTTTCATTAAAACCTTTGAGTGCTGGAGGATTTATTCTGCACTTTCAGAGCAGCACGTATGAGGGCTACAGCTATTTTACAAGTAAGATCAGAAATAGGGGATTTTTTTATTTTTATCCATGAATTGAATAATCAACATCTCTGGTGAGTGTGACATATTTTATTTGACGTTTTTATGTTTTCGCCATGTTAGAAAAATATTGATTGTGAACTGCTCCAAATGAATTTGTAGTGTATTGGTTAAGTTGTTTGGAGGAAGATACTGTAATGGTTAACTGTAGATCTTGGTTTAGTAGTAATGGTATTTATCCTAAATATATTAAATGCCTGTCTCTCTGTAATGCCACATATTGTTATATTGAGTTTTTGTGATACTGTGACGTGACACTGGTAGTATTGAGGTCATCCAAATTCCCACTGAAGGACCAGATCTGAAATGTACTCCCTGTCACTGTTTTTTTAAATTGTATTTTTTTACTTATGATTTCATACTCCCCTTGTTTAGCTTATTCAAACCCAAAAACGTCCTGTTGTTTCTTCAGTGCCACTGTCTCCAATCCGTCAATCGCGGCCAGCCTCACCACTACTGTTTTCTAAACTTTCCGCTTCATCCTAAGTGAGACTCTTATATCACATAACACCCCCCCCACCACACACACACTTTTTTAAAAAGCATTTTTGTTTTTATTTTATTTCGTTAACGAAATTGTTTTTTAAATTTTAGTTTTAGTTTTTTCCGTTGGTTTTAGTTAACAAAAAAATCTTGTCCCCAACACACCTGAAGCTCATCAGCAACTCTGCATAAGACTGATAACGATCCTGTTCATTGGAACAGGTGTGTTGGAGCAGGGAATCATCCAAAGCCTGCAGACTCCGGCCCTCGAGGACAGAGTTTGAACACCACTGATCTAAATTAAGGTAGCTTTGTACTGTACAAATGGTTTTCATAAAGCAGATTTTGTTTGTCTTAATCTGGTGACATTATTGTACCAAATGTTGTGGTGACGTTTTAAAAGGAGTTCAAGCATAAAGACATGGTTGAGCTGACGCGCACATGGAGATTAGCGGTGATGCATTATGACGCTTTATCATTACTTTGCTTTTCAAGAAGGAAAATGACTGCCGAATCTGGGATGCGGACGCCACACTACAGTTCACATAAACTACCATCAGATAGAACACAGGTAAATCATTTGTCTTGAAACAATTGATGCTTATCGTTGTGGAAACAAGAGGTTATCATTGACAGTAGAGAAAAATAAAAAAGGGGAAATATATATTCAAGTTTGTGTACATAATGCTCAAATCTATCCTCAGATGGGCCACCAAGATTCAAACAAAAGACTCAGAGCTGTGAGGCAGATGTGCTAACCACTGGTTCATTGTTCTGCTCTTGTAGTTCTGATTTACAGAAGTGTTGAATACATCTAACCTGTCAGTCGCAATGGCAAATAAACCATTCATATGTGATTTTAAGCCACATTGGGAAGAGGCCTGTCTTACAATACCCGATTTGTGTTAACCTGGTTTCCTTGGCACTGCAATGATGCATATCCAAATTGGACCTCTTGGGACAAGAAAATTCACCACTTAAATATAATCTTGTAGCAAAAACAGAAACGGTCAAAAACTAAAACACACACACACACACTATATATACACACACACACACACACACATATATATATATATATATATATATATATACACACACACACACACACACATATATATATATATATATATATATATATATATATATATATATATATATATATATATATATATATATATATATATATATATATATATATATATATATATATATATATATATATATATATATATATATAATTAGTCCCAGGCATTTCTTTCTACCCTCTTTTTCCCTCCTCCTCCACTACAATTTCTTGCGGCAAAGAGCCGTTTTGTTTCAAATGTTTATTGAAGAATTGAACATCCATCTAATTTCCACATGTAAAGAAGACACGGTTGTACTACAACGGCTGGCTGGTCTTGCGGTTAAATTTTCAGGGTCACAAGATAGAATTTTGTGTATTTGTTGGTTTTAAATGTCTGTATTTGCCTTTTTTTGTTTGTCTATTTTCGGCTTCAAAATTGTGTGTTACAATATCCCGGATGATTAACCAACCTCTGCCAGACGTTGTTGTTGGCTTGCGTTTAAAAAGTGCACATGCCCAAATCAAATCAAGACATTTGTTTATCCTTTGTACTTGCTAGTCAAAACAACCCAAAGACAATGATTGTCGCAATGATTAACAAAAACAATAAAATTTATGTGTGAAGCAAAAGCAATTTGTCCACTCTGATCCCAGTAGATGAGCTTAGTGTAGCCCCACATAATGAAAACGCTAACCATCATTTGTCAAATAAGATATTGGATTTTGATTAAATGCAGCATGTGTGCCTTAAATCTCGACGAATGCTGTCATCCACTGAGGAGTTGGTCTGGCGAGCGTGGGTTTATGCAAGTGGGATGCCAATAAAATAATTAGCTTGTTAGCTTGAAAGACGACCAAATGGGAAGACGAGAAAAAAGACGATGTTGCTTTTGTTCATCGACTGCACTGACCCTAAGCTTTACATGCCAATGAAGCACCAACATGCTTGTTGTAAACGGCGCTCTATTTACATTTCAGCCATACTAGCCAAAGAAATGATTTCCGCTAGGCAGCGCATGTAGAAAAACTACAAATAAAGACAAAGATGAAAAAAACAATAAAGGGAGAGGGGACACATTTGTTGACAGTGCATGGAATATAAATACTTTGTGAACTTTAAAGGGCAGCATGTAAACAGTATGGATCTTAGTAGACAGAAAGAATAAATGTACTTGTCTGACAAGGCTGCAGAGATTCCTCATACTTTTATGAAATATTGTCTTCTAATAAAGGTGGCTGTGCATTTGTGGTGGTGGTGATGTGCTATATGTAAATGTTAGATTATAGGAAGTCGGCTTTAATCCACAGCCAAGTTAGCCTAACAAGAAGGAAAGCTAAGTGAAGATGACACCATGTGGCATGGTCTTTAAGTGAAACATTTGAACAGTTTTTGTTGAAGACATAAAGGGGGGGGGGGGGACTCATCCATAGGACGGCGTATTAGGGCCATGTATAAATATATATTTTTTAGAGAGCGGGGGCAATAGTTTGAGAAAAAAATGTAGCATATTTGCGAGAAAAAAACTCAGAAACTTGGATGTTTATGCAAATACTTTTCGATCGGTTTTAGTTTTTTTGTTTTACTGCATGACTGTTTTCTGTTTCATGTTCTGTTCCATGTACAGCACTTTGTATACAGCAATGCTTGTTTTAAAGTGCTTTATAAATAAAGTTGAGTTGAGCCTACACTATGTATATTTCTCGTAAATCTATGAGGTTTTTTTCTCGCAAATCTGCCACTCTATAAAGTTTTTTTTCTCTGAATATTGCCCCCACCCTCTAAAAATATATATATTTATACGTGGCCCTAATACACCATCGTACATCCATGTTTGATCATTAATTTCCCAGATGATTAAAGTTAAAATGATTGAATCAAAGGCACATTTACTGAAGGCGGTTGTTTCACATTATCAAGCTAGTCACAGGTACGAAAGAAGGATCTTTCCGGCGATGAAGAGTGGCATAATCCAAATGCCTTATGTAAGGCATAAAAAAAAAGATTTTTCACGACAATGATTGAACTGTTAAAGAAAATCCTTGTGTGACTGAGAGAGCAAACAGGGTATTAGGGAAGGTTTCTGTCAGGCAAATGCATCATGTTCAAAAAGTCACAGATGAGCAACCCGCAGGTATTTGAAGTTGCTGGTGTCTCCGGATTGCCAAGAATCTCTCAATGAAGAACCATGCAAAAGCTTGCAGTCATGCATTAGGCTGCATGGTGGCCACCTCTTTTCCTTTCTTTTCTGGAGAGAGTTCAATATTGTTCATTCAGCAATCTTACCGATTAAACATGTCATCATCATTGCTCTCTCATTTAAATTTTTATTTTGTGGGCGTAAGTGTGTGCGTGTGTGTGTGCCTATGTGCATGCGTGTGAGATTGTGCTCATTAATTTACCTGAAATCTGTTAAAAGTCACATACCCTTCACCTTTTTTTTTCTTCAAAATTTTTTCCCATTTTTTTTAAATTTCATTTCTGAACCGAATACTTCAGAATCCAGCTAGAGTCGTGAAGTTGTCAGAAGACCAAGAAAAGGATCCAAGAAAAGAAAGATGAAGCAAAGTGAAATCCAGAGTTACAAACCAGAATCTTTCACCAACCCCAGAAACATCTAAATTCCAAGAAATTAGGGAAACCCAAAGGAAAGACTGAAGAAAGGAAAGAAGGATAGATGAAGCAGAGTGAGATCCCCAACCACCCCACCCACCCGTACCACCAACCACCCACCCCAACAAACTGCCCCAGGGACCCCCGTACCCAGGAATCGGTGCTGGAGAGAGGCTGGACAGTGGCGTAGTAGGGGCACCCACGCCCACCCCACCTCCAGTCGCGTGGTAGGGCGGAACACCGGGGAGGGAAGGGGAGAGGGATGCACCGGAAGACAGGCGGCAGCCCCGGGCAGGGAAAGGTCCCGGTCGTCACGCCAGTGTTCCTAGTGAGAACTAAAAGCCGACTGGCGAACTCTCCCCCTACACCGTGGATGTGACCCCACCCAGTATATATACTAGTGTGTGTGTGGTGCATTAAAATTTGGAGAAGGTGAGATGGAGCAGAGGAAAATGATATCCCCTGGCTCTGATCCACCCGCTTCCCAGAAATGCGTTGGTGAGTGTGTGTGGTGCATAAAAAAAATAGGGGGGCATGGTGGCGGAGCGAGGATACAGATGGGGGACCGCAGCACTGCTTAATACTGCGGTCTGCCCCAACCGATGGCTCCTCACCCCGACTCACCCGCCCTTCCTAGTTGTGGGGTGCATTAAAATTGGAGGGTAGTTGCAGGGCGAAGACGGTGTCTCCACCCTACCCCCCAAGTGATGTGTTATGTGCCCTATGTGTCTATTTCTAAAGTGTATTGTGCAAAACTTGTGCAGCCAGCGGGGTATCTCACAACCTGGCGGGGGTAGGAGGCGCAATGAAGGAGGCCAGCCCAGATACCCAAGTTTTCAACCAATGCTTACACTGACGTTGACATTTAGCCTGAAATACAATTGAAAATTATGATTTTTTTAATTTATTTTTTTGGTATTTACAGTGTTTATGTAATACATTTGAAACATTAAACATAAAACAAAAGAATAAGTAAGTTAAAGAACTTCCCTGTTGTTTGACAGCACTGTGCAATGCCAACTTGCTATAGTACAATAAAGTGTAATTTCACATTCACTACTGTAGGTGGCAGTGGTGCTCTCATTGTCAGAATGTGCGCAGGGAGTAGAACCAATGTTAATAAAGATATTCAGCAGATTTATATTTATTTTAGTTTTTTCTGTAATTTTAATAAGGATACACTGTCATGCAGAAGAGCACTTATCACAATTTTATAGACAAATTATACTGTTTATAGTTGTGCTGGAGAGTGTGGGGGTTGAGGGATATTTTCTCTTTCCCTTGGGGAGGGCGCAATCGATAATAATTGAGAAGCATTGTCGAAGGAAATACAATGGTTTACATTCTAAAGTACTATGTCAGAAAAGACTCAGATATTTTTGTAATCAAATTTTGGAAGCTACGGTGCAAGTGATGCTAATAACACTAAGCTAGTTATAAATTCAGCCTGAAAGATGCAAGAATTAAGTATCACAATGTTCATCCGCTACTTGTGTGGATAGGTAATAGGCAAGTAAATGACCCACCCCCCAAAGGTTTCTAATTACTTGATGCCAAGAAATGGTGGCAAACACAGCACAAAAAGGTGAGGTTTTTCAGCAGATAACAGAGGATTGGTACATTAAAAAGAATACAATAAAATAATGTTGGAGAGCCCCTAGTGTTTTACCCCTCAAAGATAAGCTGCACAAACGGGCCCACACAGAATTTCCAGTAAAGGGAATTTACAAAATACTTTGCCTATTTTTCCTAATATTGTAAAATGTCCGACAGCTGGTTGTTTTTCTTAATATTTCAAAATGAAAAGTGTGCTAGCAGGGCAAATTGTCATTGCTCCGTCCTTGCGTGAATGCTGAGTGACAGCACATTTACACTTATATACTATTGTGCATTGCTGAAAGACAAGGCTTCACTAAAATTTGAACGCGTGTCCAAAATATTCATTTCACCCCTTATTATTATTCTGCAGCTTCTTTTAAGCCCTCACATCACTCAGTGGATTTAAACTCAATCATGTCCCCACTTCAAGAGGGCCACAGACACGGCGATGCATTTGTGTGAGTTAGCATTTAGAGCGCTGATAATGATGCAGTGTGAAATTAAAGCATATCTTCAGACCATTGGCGTGCCCGTGGTTTGTGTCGCCATTGATACGAAGCCGGGTCTTTTTTTAACTTTAGATTTATGGGCAAAAATCGCTTTGTGTGATGGCAGCGACTCACCCTGCAGAACAAAGTGTTGCCTACAGGGTCACTGGTTCAGTTCATTACAGGTTGGATTTACACTGCTGGTCCAAGTGGCTCATTTGTATCCAATGCCTATATTTACACGTATGGGAAAGATTGGATAAGTGGAAGACATTTGTTATACCATCATACTATTGAATTTGTCCAGCTCAACCACTAGCAGTACACTATTTATGACATACTTTATTTGTCATATATGTTCCTGTTTTGCACAACACTGTTACAGATAAACAGGCACCAGAAAAAAACAAACATATATTTCCAAAATATTGCTGAAAACCAAATTTACAATTATATAAAGAAATATTTTTTTTATTTGAATCCTAACTTAATTTAGCTAATAAGAACTAATTTGATTGTGTTGCCCAGCGCTACAACGAAGACATACTAACAAAATTATAACCAAGCAAGTGATTTAAAACTTGTTTCATCTAATGTAAATTGGTCATCAAACGGTAGGGACAAGAGAGAGCGAACCACATGGACTGCTACATTTCGTCCGTCACCAGACAACTGTAATTTCCACAAGTGCATGTTTCTCTAGTTTATGCATGGTTTACTTGGTAGAAAAAATCATGGACTGGCGGGGCGGGGCAGAAAATATCCTCGAATTGTGGAAAGACCCAGATGTTGTCTGGTGAATTTGTGTACAACGTGCTCCAACATCTCATATATGGCCATGTTAAGTCGTGCCAAATTTTCACTTTGCAATCATACCTTGAGAGAATGTGATCATTAAGCACATTTATGCAAATTAAGGTAGTGGAAAGAAGGCACGAGGGGATGTGCGGTAGCATAATCAGGCATGTAAGGTCACCAGAAATGATGGAACAGCAATTCTGCCTCTTCCCCCCCTCTACGGGACGACAGCGCGCCACCTGGCTCATCTATCACCGCTGGAAGTGCTGAGAGGCTGAGAGCTGCCAATAAACAAAATATATATATAAATAAAAATAGAGCAAAGTCCTCGAGAGACAGAGAGAGAGACACTGGCTTTCCTCATTACATGTCAGCTGTAAACACTGTGCTCATTTGTTGTAATGGACTGTAATGGTTTTGTGTTGCCATGGATACCAACATCTTCATTCGTAGCCTTATTCTAAATGAAATGATGAGTTTATGTCCATGCTTCGATAATGTTCTCTTCTATTTATGTCAAGAACATAATTAATAATAATAATTTATATAGCACTTTTCGAGACACTCAAAGACGTTTTACAGAGGAATGGATATATTATTTATGCACTCACACATTCACGCTGTGGTGGCGGCAAGCTACACTTACAGTTGCCCTAGGGCAGCCTGACGGAAGCGTGGCTTCCAGTATCCACCTACGGCCCCTTCGACCACCACCAAACATTCGCACCTTCCAAACACTAGTGTGAGTATCACTGGAGGAAATGTGTGTGAAGTGCCTTGCCCAAGGACACAACGACACATGACTTGGGGAGGGCAGGGACACCCGACCTTCTGGTTACTGAACGACCGTCTTTACATTCTGAGCCGCATCTGCCACAAATTCTACGGAGGTGCACTGGTAGTCAGAAGAGGATAAAGCTGTATTTTTGAGAAAACAAAAAACATTTCACTTCATGCGAGGATAAAATTCATTATTTTTAAAATCACAAATGTTTGGACAATAAAGTTGTACAGTATTATCAAGATAAAAGGTATAATATTACAATAAATTCAACAAGGGAACAAGTCTTATGAATGTGAATTTTGTCGTGTGAATAAAAGTTTCTGAAATAATATGACTTGAAGGAAATATAACCTTGAAAACGTTCTACTATTTAGATAAATTCTGATGATTTTTTTTATTCTACCTTATTCTTGCAACATACTGTATATTTTTTGTCTTGAAAAATTATGGCTTCTAATCTAAGATCAAAAAGTTAGTTTTGCGAGAATCCATCCATCCATTTTCCGAACCGCTTATTCCTCTCAAGGAGGAAGTTTTATTTTTTCGAAATTCTTTAAAAGGTCAAATTTTTGAGGGGAAAATGTGTAATATTAAGAGAAATTTAACAAGGTAAAAAGGTCTGCCTTTTTCTCAAAGAAATGTAACTTTGTTGTCATAAAATTACGATTTTTTTGTTCAAATGATTAATATTTTTCTTAAAATAAAATAATAATTATATTCTTAGAGTTCATTATATTTTTTATTCTTAGCGTCCCTTGTAGTATATCATCCTGCAGAATTCCATTCAGTTTGTTTGTTTTCAATAGCAGTGTGTCTTCTTTTTAAGTGCTGTTAAGAAGTTTTCTTGCTAAGCGCCATTAAACAGCAAAACACTAGAAGAAAAGAACAAAACACAGGACAGATGGTGTCAATTAATTTGTTGTACACTGTCGTAGAGTGCTGCCAGAACTCCGAGCCGTCAGTGTCATTAATGTCTACACAAACTTTCAGAAACTTTTTGAGCATTAGTAGACAGTAAAAAATAATCTCATTTGTCAGACAGCATAGTGGACATCGTCATGTCCTCTTTGTTTTTTTGTTTTGCATTCACCAATGATGTTACTGTGTCATTTTTCCAATTGACTGACCATGGGCTTTTGACCGGCTAACATGGCCTGTCCTAGACCAATGATCCCCAACCAGGGTGCTGTGGCACGCAAGTGAGAGATCGTCACAGGCATCACAGGAAAATGATCCGATACCACTTAAGCGTGGTGGGGGTGCTGGAGCCTATCCCAGCTGTCTTTGGGCAGGAGGCATGGTAAACCCTGAACTGGTCTCCAGCCAATTGCAGATGTTTAACGATGTTAAACATACCGTATTTTTCGGACTATAAGACAATCCGGAGTGTAAGTCACACCAGTCAAAAAATGCATCATGAAGAAGGGAAAAAACATAAGTAAGTTGCTGGGGAGTTAGTATAAGGCACATTTTTGGGTAAGGCAAGGCAAGATCACCCATGGCATGAGATCACCCATGGCATGAGAGACCAGACAAAGCACGGCTCAAGAGGCTGATGATAAACAACAATTGCAGATGGACTGCTTTTTATATAGGGCTTTAACTACACCATATGGTGCCCAAAGCGCTTTACAATTTAAGCCCCACATTCACTCACTTCACACCAGGACACCGTAGGCTGCAGTTTGATGATTTACTTTGTGGTCATGTCATCGGATTTGCGGCCGCATGGTCTGGTCAGGTGAAGTGGCAAAAGGGGTGAAGTGAAGAGGCCTGGGAGCTTGAGGGTCCTGCACAGGATATTAGCTGTTACCAGTATTGTTCCATATGTTGGGTGGAGGTACCAGCTTGGGGGTTACTGCCTCCAGTGTCCTGAACACTACGGGCACCACTGTTCCCTTTATGCTACACATTTTTTCTAGTTCTTCCTTCAGTCCTTCCTTCACCACTATGTCAGGCTGATTCTGGAAGTCCCATAGGATGTTGGCTGATTGTTCAGTGGTGTCTGCCAATTTGCTTCTGGGATCTCTAATCCGTATTTGGTACAGATGTTTCGGTGCACTATTCCTGTTACCTGGTTATGCTGCTCAATGTATGCCTTGCCTGCCAGGATTTTACACCCTGCTGTGATCTGCTGCACTGTCTCTGGGGCTACTTTACACAGCGTGCACCTGGGGTCCAGTCTGAGTTGGTTGACCACAGCCTCTATTGATCTTGTGTATAAGGCCTGTTCTTGTGCTGATGATTAGTACCGTAATGTTGTTTTTCAGTCGTTGTCCAGTCACTGGTGTGTTTTGTCAGCCACTTCTTCAATTTGTCGGTGGTACATGCCATGAAGAATCTTGTCTTTCCATGACAGTCCATCTGGCCCCTTCTCCTTATTGTGCGTCTGTTGCCTGAGACATTCACTAAGCAGGTCATCCCTGGGGGCCATCAATGTATTCTTGGAGGCATGTTGTTTCCTACAGAACAGTGCCCATGACGCCCACTAGTCCACAGGCCCCCTTTCCGTTTTGTGTACTTTCTCAGGGTGATTGACTTGGGGTGGAACCATATGTGCATTGTAAGAAGCTTTCTTGTCTTGATATCAGTTTTCATACTCGGGGTATGATGGCAGAGGGGTATTTGATTTACCAACTCCACACATTTCCCACATTTGTAATTGCGTAACAAAATGTGTATTTTGTAGTATGGATAATAAGGCAAGGCAAGCGTGAAAACACATTTAAAAATGTTAAAGAAACAAAAAAGTTTTCAATGGTTTAAGGCCAAATTAACATGTTCCAAGAGTTTGAAGAGTTATTAAGTGTTCAGAGATGCCCTTGAACTTACATCTATTTAGGTGCAACACAATACTGAGCCTTGTAGACCAACATTAAAGTTTTAACATGTATCTAAACACAGGAAGCCAGAGTAGAAATTTTCAGTGATGTGGTCAAGTTTCCTAATACCAGGCAGAAACTAAAGCAGTAGCATTTTGGACCAGCTGCCGCTGTCGGATTTATTATTTTTTAATTTTTTTTAATGGAGACCTATAAAGTCACAGTCATTAATCACGCCAAGAATGTTGACTTGATTTGTACGTGCCAATAACATGGAGTCCATTTTAGGACTGAGCTTTTACCTTTATGTTTAGATGAAGGTAGCAGGGTGAAAACAAAGTGGTTAGCATGTCTCTCACAGTTCTGTGTGCTGTAGTTGTAATGTGGCTCGTTCAAATCCTCGCAAGTCCAGCGGAAGGTTGTTTCATTTCCCTTGTTTTGCCAGTAGAGATTACAAAGTAAAATTTTTGAGCACATCAAAAATTATTCTTCATTGTTCTGCGCAGCTATGGTGACACAATCATTATGTGCGACCTTAACAAAAAGTGTAGAAAAAAATTAACGTTTTTAACCTGGATTTAAAAGGATTTACACATGAAGACATGTTGGCAGCATGTTTAAAGCAATTAATTACATTTATATTATTATAATAAGGTGCAGGTCCCACTTTTTGTGATAACTGACGCAATATGCAGCAACTAATTACTAAATGTGGCAGATTACAAAATGCTGTGTTATTACATCATGTGGTGAAAATGTATTATATTATTGAATAATGCACTGTTATTACTTTAATTGGTGCTACTGACCCAGTGACATAACTAAACTTTAGCATTTATTTCGCTTTTGTTCATACTCATGACCTTTACTCCTGCCCTTTGGAGGTTGTGTACAATGTTACTCAAAATTTCTCTGTCGTCAACAGCTGTCCTTGGTCTACCCGTTCAATGTCCGCCACTTTGCATATCAGTTTTTCTTTGAGACGTTCCAAGTGGTTGTACTGGCTATGACCAAAGTATGTCCAATGGCTATGATTGATTTTTCCATCTTCTCAAAGCTACAATTGCTTGTTTTTTATTCAACATAAATTGGCCCAAATGTTCCAATACTTTTTTAAGAGGCGCATACAATATATAGTATAGTAATTTTGCATTTCTTGTTTTTCACTTCTTTGCTCTGTGTAAACAGAAAACTGAATTTGTCCCATGCATAATAGCAGGTATCATTGTATCTATATTGCATTCTTCTATCTTTTTTTCATTCTTTTTTTTTTATATGGTTATTGTTTCTTTCATTTTTACATGACATTTACACCATTTCCCATAGCAATTAATCCAACAAAGAGGGACACTAAGATCTAGGGCTGTGCAGATTGATCCAAGTATCAATAGAATCAATACTTAAGTGAGTAACGGTATCGAATAGAGGAGCTATTATTGATCCATTGCATTTGTTTTTGTATTTCTTTATTTATTTTGGTTTCTTATGTGCACCTCGCGTAGTAGTACAAACCCAATTCCCAAAAAGTTGGGACACTATACAAATTGTGAATAAAAACTGAATGTAATTATGTGGAAGTGCTAAATTGTAATGTTTTATTCAGAATAGAACATAGATGACAGGTCAAAAGTTTAAACTGAGAAAATTTATCATTTTAAGGGGAAAATATGTTGATTTTAAATTTCATGGTGCCAACAAATCTAAAAAAAAATTGGGACTGGTAGCAATAAGAGGCAGGAAAAGTAAATTGCACTCATTAAAAAAAACTGTTTGAAGACCAGTTACCACTAATTAGGTCCATTGGCAACTTGATTGGAGTATAAAAAGAGCTTCTTGGAGTGGCAGTGTCTCTCAGAAGCGAATACGGGTAGAGAATCACCAATTTCTCCAATGTTGCACAGAAAGATAGTGGAGAAATATCAGAAAGGTGTTTACCAGCGAAAAAATGCAAAAAGGTTGAAGTAATCATCATCTACAGTGCATAACATCATCCAAAGATTCGGAGAATATGGAACAATCTCTGTGTGTAAGGGTCAAGGCCGAAAAATCATACTGGATGTCCATGATCTTCGGGCCCTTAAACGGCACTGCACCGCAAACAGAAATGCTTACTGTAAGGGAAATCACAGAAAGGGCTCAGCAATACTTCCAGAAAACATTGTGGGTGAACACAATCCACCGTGCCAGCCGCCGTTGCCAGATGAAACTCTACAGTACAAAGAAGAAGCCATTTCTAAAGCAGACTAAGAAGTGCAGGCGTTTCTCTGGGCCAGGGGTTATTTCAAATGGAGTGTGGCAAAGTGGAAAGCTGTTTTGTGGTCGGACGAATCACGATTCGAAGTTCTTTGTGGAAAACTGCGGCGCTATATCATACTGACTAAAGAGGACAAGGACAACCCAAGTTGTTACCAGCACTCAGTTTATAAGCCTGCATCTGTGTTTGTATAGGGTTGCATGAGTGCGTGTGGCAGCTTCCACATCTGGAAACGCATTGTCAATGCAGAAAGGTATATTCGGATTGGAGAACAACATCTGCTCCCATCCAGGCATCATTACTTTCAGAGAAGATCTTGCATTTTTCAACACGATAATGTCAGACCACATGCAGCACCAATTACAACATCATGGCTGCGTAGGAAAAGGATCCGGGTATTGAATTGGCCCGCATGCAATCCACTTCTTTCACTTATAGAACACATTTGGCGCATTATAAAGGGGAAGGTGCAACAAAGAAAGCCCAAGACAGTTAAACAGTTAGAGAGACGCGTGTTAGACAAGAGTGAGACAGCATTCCTATTTCTAAACTTGAGAAACTTGTCTCCTCGATCCCCAGACGTTTGCAGACTGTTGTAAAAAGAAGAGAGGGATGCCTCACAGTGGTGAAAATGGCCTTGTCCTAACTCTGAGATTTGTTGACACCATGGAATTTAAAATCAACATAGTTTTCCCTTAAAATGATACATTTTCTCAGTTTAAACTTTTGACCTGTTCTCTATGTTCTATTTTGAATTTTTTTTTAAATTTGGCGCTTCCACATAATTGCATTCAGTTTTTATTCACAATTTGTATAGTGTCCCAACATTTTTGGAATTGGGTTTGTAGTTTGTAGTGCATGCGCATGCGTTGGCCCGCCAATGACAGCAGTAGGCGGCACTAACGGTAACAATTTGTTTTACATTTTTTACAGTGAATGACATTTTACACTAATAGCATATTTCCACTGGAGCCCAGCACCACACTGCTCGGCTCGCTGGCGTCTCAGCTCAGCCCAACCCACGCACGCACGTGTTTCCACCTCCAATGTGCATCTGGGACGCTGGGCGGAAGTAGCGCATAACCGGCTGCGGCACAATAGTGGAGCGCGGGAAACAACACATAACCAAAACACGGAAGCCACGGAGGACGACGCTGGTCGGTATTGGTTGCTCCTTCTGTTTTTTTTGTGGTATTTTAGATGTGGCGCTTCTTCAGAGCGAAGAAAAGGACGACGTTTTATCGTCGGAAAGCTTTTGAGGCCGATAGCAGTGGGAGCGAAGAAGAAGACGAACACTTGTCAAAAAAGACACGGCTGGTACGTTTTTTTTTTTCCCTTGCCGATGTCCATTACTGAAGGCATCACAGGACCGACCGCCCAATCAACTGCCGTGGTGTTTTATGTCATGTCCTGGGCTCGCTCTGAGCTCGCTCTGGCCCACCGAAGGTGTAGAGCCGCGAGCAGCACCGCACGGTACACTTCCGACACGGTCAGCTGTATTGGAAACGCTCACCAACACCGAGGTATATTATGCTTCGTTTAGTTGAGCTAGGTATTAGTGTAGTACAACATGTAAGTATCGTAATATGTGTCTAGACTAGAGGAATTTAGGTGGCTGATGTTTCAAGAGCAACAGGGACTTAGAATATGAAGATTATTACTACATTGTAACTTTAAACACCAGTCTAGGTATGTTTCCGTTGAGGTATATTATGGTATATTTAAGAACCCGACAAGAAAGTAAAATTTGCAAAAAAAAAACATGTTATTTAATAGGAAAATTATTTAAAATACCATAATATTTTATGAACCTAAATGTACTTGGTATCGGAATCGGTGATACTGCGCACCCTCACCTTAATCCCTATTTATGCGCAAGATTCTAGATAGTTATAGAGCCATTCGCCAACACGAAGTAGGGAAAATGAACATCAACGGGCTTTGGCTCCTATCCCTCTGTGCAGAACATCAGCTGGTCATTACTAACACCATCTTCCAGATGAAGGACAGATTTAAGACCACCTGGCAGCAAACCCGCTTGGAACACTGGCATATTCTGGACTATGTGATTGTCCGTCAAAAAGACAGAAAGGATTGCCTCACCAGCTGTGTAATGTGCAGAGCTGAGTGCTGGACTGACCATCTCATGGTCAGATTCAAACTCATCATGAGCATTAAACGTGGTCCGAGCACTGAACAGCCCCACCACCAAAGCCAACCTTCGGCGGCTCCTTGCTGAAAGCCTCTCCAAAATCCCAGAGCAATCAGCTGACTGGCCAGCTCTGCACCAGGCTATTCATAGTGCAGCCTTGGAGGTGCTTGGCCAATCACAGAAGCGCCACCAGGACTGGTTTGAGTGCAACTCAGTTGCTTCTAAAAACAAAGCATGAGGCCCATAAAGCTCTCCTGTGCCGCCCTACATCTCTCACCCAACCCCCTTTACTTCAGCGAGAACAGCAACCAAGCGTGCCCTCCGAATCATGGAGGACACCTGGTGGGTGCAAAAGGCACACGAGATCCAAAACCTGGCAGATTGCAACAACACTCAGGGCTTCTACGATGCCATCAAGGCACTGTACGGCCCCGGGAAGCGGGTGTTTGTCCCAGTCCGGTCAGCTGATGGCTCTATGCTTTTTAAGGACCTCCACGAGATCCTTGCCCGCTGGGCAAACCATTTTGAGAGTCTTCTCAACCACACCAACCCTGTCGATATACACATTTTGAATAATTTCCCAGACCTGCCACCAATCATGAACCTCGACACCCCACCATCTTTTTTTGAAACCCAGCAAGCCATTGCAGGCCTAAAGAATAACAAAAGCGCTGGACCCGATGGCATCCCTGCAGAAGTTCTCAAACATTAAGGGTACCTCCTCACGCGCCGCCTGCATCTCCTGATCCAACACATCTGGGAACAAGGAACTGTCCCAGAGGATTGGAAGGCTGCTAACATCGTGGTTATCTACAAGCAGAAAGGAGACACAACAGCCTGTGGAAAAAGCCGAGGAATCTCTCTCCTCTTTACTTCTTTAAGTTCTGGCAAACATCATGCTCAGCAGGTTGGTTGAGCACATTTCGGAAGCTGTGCTTCCGGAAACTCAGTGTAGTTTTCGGAAGACTAGATTCACCACAGACATGCTCTCTGTCTCAAGACAGCTAATGGAGAAGAGCAGAGAACATCACAAAAACCTCTATATAGTATTCATCGACCTCAGCATAGCGTTTGACACCATCAACTGTGAGTTGCTCTGGAAACACCTCTCCAAACTTGGGGTACCACCCAACTTTCTCTGCATCCTTTAGCAGCTACATGATGGGATGCAAGCCACAGATGAACTCCAGTCAGAGCCCTTCAAGCTGAACGTTGGAGTAAAGCAGGGCTGAATCTTGGCTCCAGTGCTCTTTAATATCCTCCTCTCCGCCATCACATACCTCTTCCACCATAGCATGTGACATGAAGATGGTGTCCATGTGGAGTACCGCCTGGATGGAAGCCTCTTCAACATCCGGCGGCTCCAGGCCCACACAAAGACAAAAATCTGTCAAATCTGTGAGCTTCAGTACGCTGATGACTGCACTGTTTTGGCTCACAACCCAGATTCTATGCAGCATGCCCTCACCTCCATTTAAAGTCTCTACCAATCCTTTTGTCTCCAGGTTAACAGTCAGAAAACTGAGGTCATGTCCCAACTCACTACCCAAACCTCTGCACCCCCCAGTTTTCATATAAATGGCATTCCACTGAACACAGTGGATCACTTCACCTACCTTGGCTCCACCTTGTCCTCATGCTGTTCCCTTGACACTGAACTGCACACCCGTATCTATAGAGCCTCATCATCCTTTGGTCGCCTACGCAGCAGGGTCTTCGAAAACAGAAACTTGAAGGTCAGCACCAAGATTTCCATGCAGTATGTCTCCACTCTCCTCTACAGGGCAGAGTCATGGACCCCATATCGCCGGCACATCACTAAACTGGAGGCCTTCCACATCCTTTGCTTACAGAAGATCCTTACCCTGTTCTGGGAAAATCGAGTCCCCCATACAGACATCCTCAAAAATAGTAACTCTATCTGCATGGAAGCAGCCGTGGCTAAGAAGCATCTTCGGAGGTTTGGACACACCATCCGCATACCACCGTCTGACCCGCCAAGTCCTCTATGGCCAGTTGAGAGAGAAAGATAGAGAGAGAGAAAGAGAGAGAGAGAAGAGAGATCTTCAATAAATTGACTTGACAAAAAAAAAATTGTAGTTCTTTAAGATTTGTATTTGTGGACCACTGCTTTACGATAATCATCACTGTTCAGTTAGATGATGATTTGAAATGATGATGGTTTGAACTCCCAAGTTTTCTTTGACTTTGAGGCAAAATGTTTCGAGAACATTTTCAGCCCAACCCCAAATTGTACCACTTTAAATCCTGTCACCTCCCAGCATGTTCTCATGCCATCTGAGCTGTGTCACCATCTTGTCCACTTTGCAAGGACGTAAGTCCTTTGCATGAAAACGTGAGCGATCTTGCTGCCTTTGTGGGCTAAAAAAAAATCTACTGCATGCACCGGTTGGCTTAGTAGCAATATCACATTGATCCCAATGCAAGGGGGAAAAATAGGCTCTGCAGCCTCTTACAGAATCTTAATTAACTGCTCTGAGGATTCCTTGCGGGAATTCTGTGCAAATGTGGAAATGAAAATAGTCATTGTGTTGTTTTCTGCGGTGAGATTATTTTGAGGTTTGATGAATGGCGGCCTTTGACGACGGTGACCGTGGTAACCTTCAGTAGCAGCTCTTTGTCACTGTCAGGTATGCTGTGCCAATCCGAGCCCTCATTGTAACCCCTCCCGCATGTCCCAGCAACGCAACATCTGGTCAGTCAGCATATTTGTTGTGGGTGGCAGTTTGGTTGTCGCCCAAAATCCAAATTGACAGCCCAGCACCGTGATGTTTTCCCTCCATCGCAAACACTGTCCAAAAGGATAATTAAGCTTGCTCACAATCCTTCTGTTGCCGTTTTGGTTGCAAATATCCAGAAGATTTCGGAGACTTAAGCAAATTAATATTGACTTGGCGGTCTGTCTTTAGCCAACTCAAGCAGGTCAAAGTGTGAATTTTCCAGACTTCAAACTGGGACTCTCAATTGGACACTTTTTAATCACAGATGGCACATTGATATTTAAGCAGATGAAATTCAAGTCGTACTTGGAATTTACTTATTCAATATTGTATTTGTTTTCGTAATAAATGTTTCAAGTACGCCAACATTACAATTTGTTACATTTGTCACTGTCACACATTTTTAATGCTTTGTGTGATGTTTATTGTTTCTTTATCTGTTTTGCCTACAAATTTTTGGCCAACATGGCTGAGAGAAAATTATTGCATCTCCGTTAATAGTTTTACTAGTGAATTTACTCATGTTACAATTAACATTATATTCCAATCATCAACTTACATAAAGATACTATTTTATTTTATTTTGGTGTCTATTAGTTGTTTTAACACTTAATTAAATGATATCCATTCATTCACTCATTCTCCGAGCCACTTTTCTTCACAAGATTCCCAATCAGATTAAATGTATAGGGAAGCTAAAGTCAAATTTCAAAATAGCCTTTGTCACTTCTGTCTACCAGTTATAATTGTTCTTCTTCAAATTTTATGGGATAAATGTTCCATATGCAATCAAATAAAAAAAAATTGCGATATAGGCCTATAAGACCACCACGTACCATCATCATTGATTCTTTTTTGCATTGTTCTGTCATTTTGGATGCACTGTGGGCTGTGGAGCCGCATTTCGTGGGTCAAGAACAGCTAATTTTATTATTAATAACAATAATAATACATCAAATTGATATAGCTCTTTTCAGGACACTCAAAGAGGCTTTACAATGGATACATTATTTATGCACTCCCACTGTAGTGGCGGTGTGCGCCTACTAACCATCACCAAACATTTGCACCATTCATACACCAGTGTGAGTGGCACTGGAGGCAATATGTGTGAAGTGTCTTGCCCAAGGACATGACACATGACTTGGAGAAAGCGGAAATTGAACAGTAGACCTTCCAGTTACTGGACGACCAGCTCTACCTCCTGAGCCACGGCCCCCACAAACAAAATACAGGTCCTTGGTTTACGTCATTAAAGGACATTTTAAGATTAGGAATGGAAAGCAATTAAATAGCTAAAAAAAATTATCTTGTATACAAATCTATATCGTCCTGTGTTTTTTCTCTTTTTAAGTCAAAAAAAGATTGTGCTTTACCTTGACTTTCCTCAGAAGTTGTCAAACTGACAGTTGTGACGTGTCTTATCAGCTGATGTTCCTGGGCGTAGCCGGCGTGGCGGAGCTGTCATGTGATGCTCCCCGCCGACTACGCCCTCTGTCGCTCGATCATCAAGGAAGCAACGGATAACAGAAGCAATAGAGATCAGGAAACGGGGATCGGACACACTAAACAGGGACGAAGGAACTTTTCAACTTTCCCACACATGGGATCCACTTCTCTGGAGATCATCGAGCGAAGGAGGGCGTAGTCAGCGAGGAGCGCCACATGACCGCTCCGCCACACCGGCTACAACCAGAAACATCAGCTGATAAGACACGTCACAACTGTCAGTTTGACAGCTGAGGAAGGCGGCATTCGTCGCCTAAACTAGTCAAGGTAAAGCACAACTTTTTTGGTCTTGAAAAATAAAAATAAACAATAAAATTGTTTTCACACCAGTGTAAGAACAACATATGATGACATAATACAAGAAAGTATTCTCAGCGCTGTACATGCCATTTTTAATTGTACTGTATATTTACAGCCTGCCTCACAGTTCTGCGGCCCAGGGTTTGAATCTCTTATTTGGCATCAGACATCACATTGGTTGTAATGATAGAGTTAATCCCCCCACATTCTGTTTGGCATTCACAAATGCGCCTATTTGCAGATATTTGGGAGAGAACCATCATATCATATTTTCTGTTTTTGTGCACAAGCCAAAGCAATATGATTATTGCCAGGCCATTATGGACCTTCAAATTCATTTGAATATCAATGCAGACTGAAAGAAAACTAGCACGGTGCAAACAGACAAACACAAATTCCACAGAATTTAAACAGCCTTTCACATAAGAAATGCCTATGCCGTTTTTTATAGCGTAATCATTCAGACCGGTAAAACTGTTGCAGTTGGACTTTTTCGCATCTGTCAGTTTGTAAAAAAAAAAAAAAAAAAAGCCAAACTATGGATTTTGCACTTTCCTGAAAAGAAGAAGATATACCATAATTTTTTGGGTATAATACGCATTATTTTATTACACAGCATTCAATAGCAGAAAGTCCCAGATATGCACCAATGTTTAGCTAGTAATGTGATGTGGACACAAAGACTTGCTTATTGCCGTCTTGGGAACCCGCTTTTATACAAAACACAACATCGGGTAAAAAATGTTTTTGTTTTTAATTACGGATGTTTCTTTGTTCTTCGCCTCAGTCTGGTTCACAACCAATCCACTTCAAGGCCATCATGATTCTTGGTGGGTAGCGAAGATTATATGAAATATCAGAATCTTCATACCTCCAAAATGATCACTTTTCAAGAGACACCACAAACATCGACTTCATTCATCATTGCATCATCATTGGGAGCTAGCCTTTTGAACACTTGAGATTGTTCAATAATTACTAAATAAAAAATATTATTATTTTTCATATTTTTTTCTACAAATTTTGTGGGGAAAAAAATGAAATTGATCAAATTGTGACAGGATGTTTTGGCCCGGAGCCAGCAACTTATAACATTCAATAAATGAAAGTGCACCTTTTGTCACATCCCTGAGAGGCCAGTAAGTGTCTATACAAATGTTCTTAATCTGGTTGAGCGGTGGGAATCAGCGTCCTAAATGCAGCACAACTAGCTATCTAGCCAAACTAAAGAAAAAGAACACTTCTGAATTCAAGGTGAAGAGATCTAGATTCGATGGAAAGGCTACTCTCCCAGGTTGACAACAATTGAGAACCACTGCTCTAAAAGTTGCCCTTTGTTTGTTTTTTTGTGAAATCCCAAACTTTATTTCAGTCTCAATTTCCTGATCCAAACTAATATTAGGCATCTCATCAGTATTAATAGTCTATCAAATAGTCTATGATTGTCTTGTCCTCTGGAAGCCAAGTTAGACAAATCAGAAAATTAGAGTGAAGCAGGAGGGACGGGCCAAATGTTATCGAAAGATAGGCTCCAGCTGCGCACGCTGATACAGCCCCACAGTGGGGCGCCTGGCCTCAGCCAAGTGACTCCAGAGGACGCTCTTTAAAGGCCGCGCGGAATTAATGAGATGAGTCGTGACACTCGGGGGGCTCGGCTAAATCAACATCACGTTGCAATCGCTGCTGAGGTCGGAGCCAAATGGCGAACACCGCCTCCCCGCTCTTCATTCACTGGTGCACTTCATTAAACATGTGCACACAATCAACACACACACACACTAAAAAAAGCTCAATCTGCAACATAGCTGGGAATTTTTTTTGGTAAAAATGACACACTGAAACGCATGGACACAGGTATCATGGAGGTACTGTACTTCAGCAACTATGTTATAGTGGCAATTTGCTTTTGTGGTTGCATTTTATGCTTGAAGCCCAATGGGCCGCCTTTAGATTTAGCTAAAATAAAATAGGTTGAATTATGGTTGAAATTCCGAATTGCTGTTCCAAATGATAACATTTTGAGCCCCTTGAAACTGAAAATTTGTATTGAGGCTTGGTGATATTTGATATAGTCACTTTATGACAAGTGGCCTAATACAGCTGTTACACTCTGTATATGCCTATTCATTCACTTTCCTCTGGGAAGATGTCAGTGTGTGTGTGTTTTGGAATTTTTTATGGAAGATGAATGGACTTTAAAAACTTCCCCCAAGGAACTCAAACTTGTGTGTCCGACTGACTGATCCTTTTTCTTTCTACAGGATACGGAGGGATTGTCTAGACCAAAGGTGTGCACAGTAGCCAAACATTGTACTTGAGTAAAAGTACTGTTACGGTAGAACAGTGGTTCTTAACCTTGTTAGAATTACGGAACTCCACCAGATTCCTATGCACATTCACCGAACCCTTCTTTATTGAAAATAAAATGTGATTTTGCCCCCCTCCCTCAAGACATAGGTATAGGCCTATAGAGTTTACTGGTGAATCAAATGTACAGGAATAGTAGTCTTTTCATTGAATCTGGCTTTCTTCACTTTGAATTCAGAAAATGTCCCATCTCCATACACTGCTTAAGGAAGTGTTTCTTTAGTTTTGCTAGTGCTGGACTAGAATTGCTCAACTTGGCATTGCAAATCATGGACAGTCAGGACGCTGACTCTCATCATTCAAATCAACTCTGTATTTATTAGGGAAGTAACAATAATGCCAACATCGTGATATTGCGATGTTAAAACTGCTACAATATCGTCGTCTTCATGTTGTAACGTGTTAAAAAAATAAGTCAGGTTGATTTCCATTTATGCAGTTCTTGCACCTGGTGGCTAGTTTTTTGTTGTTGTGCAGTTTATTTTTCACAAAGCATGTTTTGGCCCTTGTACTGTCCAATGCAGCGTGTCCACTTGTGTGCAGATCAATAGCCAGCTAACAGTTAAATGCCCTCCAATTAACACACAAGGTTTGGTCTTTCTTGCATTATAGTGAAGTCATTTGTAATAGTTGTAAAACTGTAACACACAAATAAACATAAATGAATGTACAAAACTGTAAATAATATACACACACATCATCCTAATAGCTACCCTAGATATCTAGGAGCTAAACAAGATAGCTACAAGGCTAAATGGAGCAAAAATGGCAAGTAAGCAAAACGGGATGTTCTTCATTACACTACACATAAGCAACGGACATTGAAGAAATTATTGGCAATTACTTACAGACATGTAGTCTCCAAGGCAGAAACTTATCAGTAAGTATTCAGCAGCAATAACGTGTCCGTGTGCTCTGTATCGTCTGTGCATGTACCAAACTGAGTTGCAAACAAAACTGCGTCACAAGCTTATTTCACTGTATTATAACGACCACTAGGTGGCAGTAAAACACTCGATTACACCAAATAACTATTTAACCCCTCCATACTTAAACTAAAGGCAGCTCACGCCTAGCTTGATAGAATAATAATAATTATATCACTTCAAAATCTATAAAAATAAAAAAAAACACTCCACAACTTATGAGGTATTTAAGAAGCCTCTGAAAGAAGAATCACAATCTTACTTTGCCCGTCCCATCCTTGACGATCCGCACTTCCACTTTGCAGACTTTTCCATCACTGCTCGGCAACGTCTTCACAACCAGTCCCACTGGCCATTCATCTCTGGGTCTGACTGTCTTTAAGAAGGACAACATCCCCTACTACTTTGACATTTGGCTTGCCATCTGTCCATTTCCTGGTATTCTGGTATTCTCCTATCCATCTCTTCCAAAATGTGTCAGCAAGACAATGGACCCCTTCCACTGCTTTTCATACATTTGGTTTGTGTCATACTTTCCAGAGGGAGGAGACAGAGCATTCATCTTCTGAGTAAGGAGCATGGGTCTGTAGAAACGGACACGAGTGGACGTGCGTTTATTATTGCTGTCACCTCTGCCATAAATGTCTCCAGGACTTCATGTGTCAATGGCGTTGGTCCCATTCGTAGAAACATTGCATCCAGAATCAGTTGTACTACTCCGATGAGCCTTTCCCAGCTGCCGCCCATGTGAGAAGCATGAGGTGGATTAAATAACCAAGATACTTCTTGACCCCTGATTCCACTAAGGTAAGTCCTAGCTCCTTACATGCACCTACAAAGTTGGTTCCTCTGTCTGATCTCAGAAGTTTTGCTGGACTACGAATGGAAAAAAATCTCCTCAGTGCGTTAATAAAACTGTCTGATGCGAGAGCTTCAACCAACTCGATATGTACCGCTCTGGTAGACAAACACGTGAAGAGAACAGCCCGTTTGCTGTTGGCAGCTCCTCCTCTTGTCCGGCGTGTTGTAATAGACCATGGTCCAAATGTGTCAAGGCCAACAGATGTGAATGGGGGTTCAGGGGTGTGTCTCTCAGCTGGTAGGTCTGCCATTTGGGTTTGTAATTTCCCTCTAAGTTTGCGGCAGGTGACACATTTGTAAATAACAGCGGAAACCAAACGCTTGCTACCAATTATCCAATATCCAGTTGCTCTTATAGTTGCTCTTATGGCTCCATCTGTGAAATGTCTTCCTTGGTGAGCTACTTGCTCATGGAAGTGTCTGACCAGTAAGGTGGAAATATGATGAGAGTGGCAAGATTAGTGGATGACGCTCTTCTTTTGTCAGGTCGGCAGAGGACAGGCGACCCCCAACACGAATCAGACGATCATTGTCCAACACTGGATTGAGTTTTTTCAGGACACTCCCCTTCGGGCAAGCTTCGCTGGCTATAAGACATTTCACTTTTTCACGGAAAGCTTCCTGCTAGACACATTTGATGACTACGACTTTAGCTTTTGATAGTTCTTTTGAAGTGGGCATTTCTGAGAAGCATTTCCAATCTCTCTCTTCATCACTGTCTGACTTTCTTTTGACGTGGACAAGCTTGGCAATGATGCGACAGATTGTCTTCCAACTTGAACATCTTTCAAAATGGTGTGACCCCAACAGGGTTGCTGACAACTTGGTTGCCAAAGTAGTGACCTCAGGGCGGATCTCAACATCAACTCCTGGCTCGATGAGTGAGAAGGTATCTGATCTAAGTGTCTTAACTGGGTTACTTTGATACATGAAGTCTGGTCCTGTGAAGCATTTGCCCAGATACAGTCTGGGTTGCTGGTATTAGCTTTGTGGTGTGATTAGCAGGGTTAAGATGTGTTGGTATGTAGTACCACTGGTTGGGGTTGGTAGTTGTCTGATTCGCGCGACACGGTTTGAAACGTACATGTAAATCCTTCTGGTGGAATTGTGAATACAGCGTTTCCTCGTTTCTCGCGGGTTAATCTTTCACAGCCTCTCTGTTTGTCCGCCACCGCCCCATGGCTCACGCCTCGATTACACCGCCGATTTGTTTCTATTTCCAGCTTGTTCATATCACACCGGCTGCGTATGCGCTGCGGATCAACCGCCGACCAGCTTGTCGTACCGAGACCTTCAGACCCGGCAATGCGTTCCCGAGCATCCCGGTCAAAATGGATTTCTCAGCCTCGTATCATCGTCATTAAAATTAAGAGTAACACTTACACACTCACACACACGCACCCCCACACACACAAGAATTATAAAAAAATAAAAATAAAAAAAGAGAGCAATGATGATGACATGTCAAATCGGTAAAATTACAGAATGAACAATACTGAGCTCTCCACAAAAAAAAGAAAGAAAATAAAAAAATGCTGTTTTGTTGTTGTTGTGTGTGTGTTTTTTAATTACTATTTATAAAAAAATTTGGGGCAAACATACCGGCCGGAAAAAATGGAACGATCGCCGTTATATTTTTGTTTCTCAAATAAATGTTTAGGATATTAGTTTAATTCTATTTTATTGTTATTATTATTATTTTAAAATCTACAAAGGTTTGAACACTGAGAGTGTATAGGCCTACTATGTTTAAAATGTTAACGCCTACCAAGAAAAGTGCATGTATAAAGTGTGTGGTGAGGTCTTAGCCTTAAAACTTATATAATAAATGAAAATAATATAGTATGAACGAAAAAACATTTTGAAAAAAAAAAAAAAGATGTATAATAAGTAAAAAAAAAAAAGAACATACTTGTATATGATGAATGAAAAAGCATTCATAATAAACTAAATATCATACCAAAACGAAAAAACATATATAATAAACGAAAAAATATATATAATTAACGGAAAATAAATAATAAATTAATTATTGCGGATTTCCATTATTGCTGGGAGTTTTTGGATCGTAACACCCGTGAGAAACGAGGGAACACTATATCCAAGAACAATTTTACTGTCAGTGAAAAACTTCACAGCATCAATAGCAATTAGGGCTGGGCATCGATTCAGAGTTCCAAAATCCATTTGATTCTATTCACATTGATTTTCAATTCAGTTGAGGATTTCATGCAGTACCAATTTTACTTTTATTTGGAAGACATTCTCAGAAGTACCAATGTTGCAAATAATAGAAACCTTTTTCTCTTATAAATGTAAATATGAATATTTACATTTATAATTTAATCCAATGCAGTTACATTAATCATGTATATTTTATTGAACCTGATCTGATCAAAACATAAATAATAATTGAAAATCAATTACATCTACAGCTCTTTCACATTCCTATGATGGTTTTTATGCTAAGGTTCCAGTGGTTAATAAATAAATAAAAACAAATTGACATAAGAGACACAGTCATAGTGCATAATTATGCATCCACATTTTGTGCTTTTATGTCTAATTTCTTACCTTAATTCTTTTGGGGGGTATGTGTTCAGTCTTTTGCTTTTTCTTTCATTTAATGTACAGTTTAATTACTGCCACATGCATGCACTCCGTTTAATAATGTGTGGCGGTAATGCACCAAAATCACCTGCCAACCGCGATAAGAAGAAGTCATGCATTACCGCCAGTGGCCTTCTTCATGGCCATAGGTATCTATGCTAAAGAAGAGGGCGCTATTGAATCAAAAGTATTTGACAACCATCAAATGGAAGTAGAAGAAGTATTCCGTAGTCTTGTGTAAGTTATATTGTAGTATGACTTATTTACTATTTATAGCAGCTAGATGCACAGTAAACAATCAGGATTCGACTTTTGGCTCCAAAGTGGCGCAGATTTTTAGTTAAGGTAAGCCATTTAAAACTAGTGCAAAAAGAAAAGTTTTTCCAGAGTGCATCTGTCTAAACAGTGTGTGTTTGCATGCGTGTATTTATCGAGGGGGACCCGCGATGCGATCCGCTAAAGTTAAAGTTATACAGCAATTAGCAGCTCGGAGCAGCTCATGCTTGAGCTGCTTCCTTTCTTTGTAAGCACTGGGCTCCTTTTGGGGTACTCTGATTAACAGAAGGGCACATTAGAATAACACTCACACGAAATTCTCAAGAAGTAGGTGCTCGCCTCGGGCACATTAATTTACCAGAAAAAGCCGTATTAAAAGTATCGATCCTTGGTTTTATGAATCAATATTGGGCTATAAAAAGCAATATTGATTTGATATCGATATATCTCATTTATCTCATCTTTGATTAGCTCGTATAGCGCCACAGCTAATACAGCTACACAAAGCTCCAGGAGTGGGATGGTGTGAGCAGGACGTGGAGCTAGTTTTGATAATGCGATGACAAATCCAACATGATGCTGACCATCTGTGTCTGATGGGGCTTCTGTGGTTGGTACACACCAAATGTAGGGAGGTACCACAGCTCCTTTTCTTTGTCCAAAGGTGGAGCAGATTCAGCTTGGTCATTGTCTATCATCTTCTGCATGAATTCAATGTATTGACTTTTCATTTCAGGTTTTTTCGTTAAAGTTTTCCGGACCGTGCAGAAACGTTTTAGGTCTTAATCCCTGTTGCTGAGAAGGAGTGGTCTAGGTGAACAAAATGCCAAAGGTGCAACCCAACTGTTTTCATTATTCTAGTAAACTTCTGCATCCATGATGGCTAAAGATGTCTTGTCTATCGATAGAGCTGGTTTATCATCATTCTGTGTTCTGTCAACTACTGAACTCCCAAGATCGTCTCCATTAGCTTAAAGGTTTTTCTCCGTTGTGTGTGCAGGTAGGGTCAGATCATTATGCTGTGGCATGCCACTTTAGTCGTCCTTAACATGGATTTACACACGCACACACACACACACACACATCTCATGTATGTTCATTGGTCTTGAAACCAAAGCTGAGCATATCATTTTAAAATCAATAGTGTTCTTGCTTCGATCTAATCCCTTAAAGTTTAAAGAACAATGACTTAAAATAGGAGTCCACTGACCATCCGTCATTTGTAAATTCAACACTAGTGGCAATGGCAACTAATTTGTTACAATATACTTCAGTGGCTTTTTCAAGTATCTGTTCAGTATGTTTCTTTTAAAGGATAACTCAACACCAAATCAACTTTTTTTTTAGCTGATAAACTGTATAAACTGGTGTCTACAAATGCTGTCTACATGTCCTGGTCATTACTTTTACATTTTAGTGCATGTTTGTTGAAAGCTTGAATTTGGGGCAAAAACCGTGTGTTTGGTGCCATCTTCAGGTAACACACTGGGATAAACTCAATTCGGCAGTTTGTCCTCTCATTACACGAGAAGCTACATACTACGTCACTTGTTCCGCATGACGTAGTCGCCCCCGCCACCCACCGGCTCATCCTGGTACACGCCTCCTTAAACGTTTTCTTAGCGAGTTGCTGTTGTCAATCACAGCCAGACCACGCCCAACCCTCTCCCCATTCGCAACCCAACAGTCCTCCAGGCAACACCCCCTTTGAGCGGCGATTTCAAATCTTTAGTGAGGGGTGGAGCCTGAGTCTGACTTATTTTTGAGTTATCCTTTAACTTTTTACTTTTACACCCTACATTTATTTGAAAACAGATGTGTAGTTTTTACTCCTTACTTCATCAAAATAGACTGTTTACTTTTTTCCCAAGCTCCACAGATTGACCGTTATGTATTTTGTGTTATTCAGGTCACGTCAGGCTACATGATGTGTGTTCCCCGTGTTAATATAATAGCTCACTTTCCTTGGAGTGTCTGTTATCGGCTAACTCGGTTAAGTCGACACAAAAAGTTACTTTAATATATAATTTTAAAACCATATTTCAGACAGCTATAACCAATGTTCGGTCATTGGAAAAATACAGTTTTCTGTAACTACTATGAATTCCGGTGTGTGTGCGTGGGTGTGGGTGTGTGTGTGTGTGTGTGTGTGTGTGTGTGTGAGAGAGAGAGCAGTGGGGGATTATTTGAATAATCAATAGGATGACTTCTAAAATGATTTGTTAGTGACAGCCCTACAACAAAGGACAAAAGGAACAATCTGGCATCTTTCTAGTGTGCATGCAGCGCTTGAGCCTGGGAGCTAATTACCAATTGCTCCTTCCTCACCTCAGTCCCTCAAGAACAAACAAGAAAAAACACAGGTGAGACACATCTTACAGCAAAAACAAAAGTTTAAATGAAGACATTAAATAATTCATTTCTGCTTGCCCTGCCTTCACCTGCAACAAGCCTTCGCATTGCCCTCCAGCCGGTGTTATGCACCTACTTCCCAGCAAATCGGCAAATATTGCCCTGGATTTTATTACTGGGCTTGTTGTGTCCATCTGGCAATTCACATCCTCAACGTTAGGCCGTTTGTCCAAAAATTGTCACGTTATCGCCCAAATACACGTTTAAGAACAATTTTTTGGGGCATCCAGGACACCCCTTTCAACTTGATCTTGGTCACAGTTTATTTCTCAACTTTGGAAGGCATTCTGTCAACCATTGTGGACCTCTTCCAGTCCATCCTTTGGATTTTAAGCCCCTCTAGCAACCAGACACAGTGAGAAAAGCAGGATTGAGAAGTGGCACTCTATGACACCAAAGGTTACAGATGTTGAGTCCCTGAGGACATACTACATGGCCGTATATAAGAACCTCAGGTTGTTATACAAGTCTGTGACAACCCATTAACTGAGAAAAAAGGAACACCTACCTCAGCTAGTCTGATTCTCACCAGGTGTGAGAATTGAATTCAGGTGCACTTCATATCTTTTGATTAGTTGTGTTAAGATAGGCTTTGCAATTCAACTCCATAACAATAGTTTCTATTAATTGTGGCATAATGAGCTTCTTGATGCTTTGACCATAACCTAGAAATTTCCTCTCACCACCATATTAAGAAGCATGTCAGTCTTTTAGGCCCCGTCCAGACAGAAGCAAAGCCGGCTTCATTCCTCAAGCAAATCTCGTACACACAGAAGCATTTCAAGACTTGCGTGTGTCCAAAAGAAGATGCTCTGGTTTTGAACTCACTGAACATTAAAAACTGTTTCCTTTGAGAAGATTCTCTCAGCTGCAAAACCAGTACGATTCTTGATCTTACAAAGGACCCTCATTCTGGCAAGTTTGGCATTGCACCTGTTTAACTAATTTGGCGTCTCATGATATCCAAAATCAACAGCATTCTTGACTTGGTATAGTTTTACAGCACTGATAAAAAAAAAAGGGAAAAAAGTAGGGATTTTAATGAGGTATTGAGCTTTAAGTGGAGCGGTTATGTATGCGGACAAGAGTGAATTGATCTTGAAACAATGCTAATGTAGAAAGAATCTAAAGGATTTAAGCCATTTCGTCCTACGAGGATGGAATTTGATCCTTTGCACACAGCGCTCGAGAGCCATTGATTAGCTATTAGCACATCACAGAGCACTTGTTAGCTAATTGTAACAAGGCTTTATAATGCATACGTGGTCTACACAGTCAATTGTACTTTATGATGATTGAACAGAACACCAGCAAATTATGTAGGCTACAACATGTGCAAAATTCTATAAACAAGATCTTGTGCAGCACAGATGCTCATCCAGCTTTCAAGAACAATGCTGCTTTTGATAGTCAAAACAAGATTGCTGCGATAACAGCAGTCCCAGAACAAATGTGTTCACGTTGGCTATCATCCCACCAACAATTGTCATTTTCCAATCATTCTCTACCTATTAGGAATTATTGATTTTTGTCAAATGGTATTGATTTTGCATCATTTTTGACATAAGATGGTTGAGGTCCTTGAGGTCAAACGCCAAATTGATGTTCACCATCTTCAACGTATCCCCTGACTTGAAGCAAGAACACGGTTTTGATGTTGAATATTCAGCTATTTGTGGTGGTGAGGTCAAAATTGTACACATATTTTCAACTGATATTTTAACATTCAGGAATTATTCATCTACAGGGCAGCACAATTACCTAGTGGTTGGCACGTCTGCCTTACAATTCAGAGGGTCGGGTGGCTTATTAACAGCTGTTCTCATAGGTCATGTCCACACAGAAATAGGGTCGATATTTGTGTGTTTATAAAATGCTTAACACAAAGGCTTTACACAATTAGGATTTTTCGGACGATCACCAATCACCTGTTCGATCAGAAGATGGAGCAATATATCTATTTCCATTTTTTTGTGTGTGCATTTCTTACATTTACTCTACAGTTCACATATAATTTGCAGCAATTGAAATGTATTCTTCAAAAAATGCTGATAAACATTAAATATAACAAGTAATGCCTTATTTCGTGGAGTTGATCAATTACATTATTGAGCAATCAGGCAAATTAAGACAATACAGCGATCCCTGAATTCGCATAAAATTCTAAATATCGTCCGATCTCCATTCAGCCGATCAGATCGCTGTAAAGTCAAGTAGCAACCATGTTAGCTTGGACATTAGCCTAGCATTGCCCTAAGCATACGCCAACCTATTCATATATAGGGCTGTTTTTTACTCAGGCGCTCGTCGCGTTCATGTCTGTGGAATATGCCGGGTTTTTACAGTACACACTTTTTTGTAAAGCCTTTATCAATGGCATCTAATCATAAGAGAGGTGAAAAAAGGAAGCGCTCGCCGCTAACGCTGTAGCTCATGAACGCAACCAGATGCACGCCTTTATCCTCCACAAAGCACCAACAAGGTAAGTTTGGATAAACTTTAAAACTTTTCAAATAGATCTAAGTTTTTTAAAGATGTATTTAGAATAATTTTGTAATATGCTGGGCGTTGTTAGGCATCGGAAAAAATACAAAACAGTAATTTTGCACTGTATGTTTTTTTGTTTTTGTTTTTTAGGACACAAACTATAGTACGGACAATCAGCTCTAATGAACGACCCCTTCCTCCAATTAGTCCGTTAAATCGAGGTACCACTGTAAATCTGCCTCACAGTTTGACATCTTGTGTTTATCCTCCATGTAGTCTGGTCTCCTCCTACGTTCCATTCCTAAAACATTCATGGTAGGTCGATTGAAGACTAAATTGTCTGTTGGATGTGTGAGAGTGTGATACGTTTGTTTATGTGTATCTTGCAATTGGCTGGTGACCACTTCAGGGTTTACCCCACCGCTCTTAAAGAGTTATGCTCACGACCCTAGTGATGATAAGCGTTACACAGAATGGATGAATGTACTGAATTACTTTAAACTTTATTGGATTGTACACAAATATAATCAGAATTAAGATAGCAGAGAATAAAACAAATATTTGTCACTGCTCAAATGAATACAACTTTAAGTGGATCTAACTTCTGTATTGTATTGCTTCCCGGCACGATAAGTTATTTTCACCATGAGGAATGGAATATAAAATCATTACCAAAACTTTCCATTCCTGTGAAGGGGTCTACGCTGCTAGATTATGAGCTTACACTTCCTGGATTTGGCAGGAGGAGGAGGATGCCTCGCGCCCAGATGACGCGGGTGACGCTGACTGTACGCAAGGACCCTGATGATTCCCAGCTGCAGCTGTTGGGAGACAAATGTGACAATAAACAAGCAGGCAGCGTGTAGGACAGCAAGAGGGAGTTGGGTGTGGTATGCCGGCAGGCCCGGAGGGGCGGGACACTTCCTGGTGGGCTGCCAGAGAACGCTACGCAGCCCACACATTCATTTCAAATGAGGCTGTAAATAAAGAGCATCCATGTCATCTTAATTTGACAGTTTCATTGCCAATCAACTGTAACTAAGTCAAATGGTTCTTACATAGGCCATTGTCTTATATATAGCACTGACTGCCTTCATTACTTAGGTTGAAACCAAGTTACAATAATTTAATACCAAAAGTAGCAAACCTTTAATACACGAATATAAACAATAACACTGTAAGTATAATAAACCTTGTCTGTACAAAAACAACTCATAAAAGGCAAAACAAAATCACAAGTGTTACAAGTAACAGCAACAAAGCATGATGGGAAAGTATCCTACTATTACCGTTACTCTATTCAAGTTAGCGTCAGTCAGCTCAGATGTGCACCAGAAGTGGTGAGAAAACACTTCAAAATAAGAGTACTAACAGGACGCACAGTGTTATGATCTCGTTGGCTTTACTTCATTTGGTAAGTGTGTCTTGTTAAATATAAAATGTATTCTCCCATTTAATGTACATTTGCTTATTAATTCCATTTTGTCCTTTTTGTGTGTGCCCATTTTATGTTCACATACATGTTCAGATAAACACTGATCGTGCTCTTATAAAAGCATTCAATTGTAAATTAAATTTTTGATCAAATGCAATATGAATATTGTTGGAGAGAATGCTCATATACTTTACATTGACACACAAATTGTAATATTGGGTATGTTCATTTAAAGGGACTACACCATGGTATTTTAAGCCCTTCCACAGTTAACTATAGGAATATAATGATGAAATCTTACCTTTGACACAATCGCGATGTAATTTCTTATGAAATATAAGTTATTTCGGTGGCTATTTTTCTTACTTTACTATTCTTTCTTTCGGGAGTCAAACGCTCGGTTCTGTAAAACCCCACCTCTCCCCCTGTGGCTGCCGCGCCCTTCTCATGACGTCGTCCGAGCCGGCTCCTTCGCACAACGGCCACGAAACATACAGATGAAAAATGTTTAAATTAAAAACGCCCACGAAACATACAGATAGGTTTTAAGCCAATTTTTAAAATGGACTCTAAATTTCACGGGCTGCTAGATCTCTGCGTTTGGTCACGCAAGCCGTTAATTCTTGAATAAACATTTGAAACAAAACGGGTCCTTGCCGCAATAAATCGTGGAAGAGGAGGGGAGCACAGCAGGTCATGAACACACACCCTGCTGCTTATGGGGCGAGCATACTATCCACTACACCATCCATGCATTTAAGTCAGTTGGTGCAGTTGTTTTTACTTGTAGTTTACATCAGTGTCAGCCAATGGGTTTTAAGACAGCCAATTGTCATTTCATTGCACTTTGGCATTGCAAATGTGAAGAATAATTGATTGCTTTGAATTCATTTGGACAGAATGTTGATTGATAAAGGCTACTTTTGTCATTATCCCATGGAGGGAGGTCTCAGAGAAAGTGGGCATGTGTTTAGTTCGCAGAGGCGGTGTGGGGCCGCACGCAATGGCGTCAAACCGTGCCAACAGCTCGTTTTCTCATGTTGGGAGGGCCTGGTGCTTGGAGAGCAGATTAACCTAGAATTTCTTATACAGGGGCAAATGGAGGAAAACACAACTTTGGTCATGTTTTGGTGAGGAATTAGCATTTTAACATTGCTATAAGCTCCAAAAAGTTGATTTTTCATGTTGCAGTCCCTTTAAAACATGAACTAAAGTGGGCCGGTCTGAGCCCTGAATCTCCAGGGCTGAAAATGAGTCCCAGTCCAGCCCTGTATGCCGGTGCTACTGGTAGGGACAGGCACTGACTGCAGCGCACTGTGCATGCTACTGAGAACCTGTACGTCTCCAGGACCAGACAGCATGCAGGTCGAATTACAGCTGACTGTACTGCCCCTGGACACAGCCTGTTTGACCCTCTCCCCTCAGGCAGGAGGCCAAGGTCCATTCAGATCATAACCTCACACCACATGAACAGCTTCTTACCCTCAGCTATCAGACTCAAGAAGACACGCACACAGACAAAGTATCACCTAAACGTTATACACTACCTACATCTGATGTCTATTGCACATTTGTTTAGGACAATTGCATAATGTTTATTTCCTTTTTTCTTAATTGTGTGAATGTTGAAACAGCATTCACACTTATTATTTCTAACCTTTATTATACTTATAGCATTTTATTCTCCACACTTTTTTGCCGTGCAATAACTTCCACATAATTCTTTCTATTTTAGATTTACACCGTTCAAATTTCAATTTGCTTAAAAATTTCAAACCTACTTGGAAATATAGCGTCTGATTTCACATTACTTACTGTATTCGCACAATTTAACGTTTATGAACTTTTCGCCATTAATTTTCAATGGGCCAGACATTGATCATTTTAGTCACTTTCCAGGCCCTTTTCCATACATGCAACTTATCATCATTACCTGGAGTCTCATACTTCTCGGTGGCGCCGTTGGTGAAGTGCATTGTCTAGTAACCAGGAGTTTGTGGGTTTGAATCCCACCTCCAACTGTACATTGCAGATATATCCATGGCCAATATGCTAAATGATGTAAATGTATACAAACTGACTATCATATAGGAGAATGCATTATAATTTCACTTAAATTATTTAACACACATACCCTCATTCAGCTTTGTACAACAATTTTCAACATAAATACGCACTGTGCCATGACTTTCAGCAAGTCAGTGAGGTCAGTGGTTAGTTTACTTGCCTGCCACCACCGAGAACCTGGTTCAAATCCTGCTTGCATCACACTTTAGTCTTAGTGCAATTTTCAATAATAATCATTGTCAAATTATTTCACAATCATTATATTTGAGGTAATTTGCGACTAGGAGGCTCCGCCCACCAACGAATCAGACAAGACTGTGGACAGAAGCGAAATTGCATCACCAGTTGGCAGATACAGAACATGACATAACTAGCAAATAGCCAGTGGCACTTTTTTGACATTAGTTAAAGCTGAGGATGACTTAATAACATATTACTTTCACTTATTACTGACCTGGATGTTGTCTGCCAGACTAAAATGCCCTGTAAGCTATGCCTCAGGATAAAGGGGCTGCAGGGGGTGGAAAATGTATCTTCTCTCTCTCTGTTCTTGGTGTTCGTTATTTTGTAATAGGTGATTTCTTAGATGTTTAAATAAAATATATAATATTGTAGCACCTTTTTACAAATGTTGCAGATTTATAATGTATCATTTTCAGCCTGAATGTACAGCCACACAGCGGCACACGCCTTTGTGTGCTTCTTTAATTTGCAATGTGCATGCTGTTGGCTGGCTGAATCAAGCTGGCTGAGTCTACTTGCTTTTTAAGCTGGCGCTGCTCAAGTGAAGGGCGGCACTACATCAAAACAAAAGGAGGGGAGGGGCGGCAAAGTGTGCTTGCTGCGCGCTGTAACCCCCCCAGAGCAGCACTTAAGTTGTAGGTAGTGAGAAGCTACCGCACAGATGCAGTCAGCTCCATTACCTCCTCGATTAATCTGCAGCAGTGCATACAGGAGAGAAACACAAAATCAAGCATTGATCCCATGGCACCGAAATTGATCAATATCAATACCAAAATCCGTATCGGTATTATTGAAACTGTATTTGGATAGATCCATCCACCATTAGTACACGAGGAAAAGCAAGGGCAGGACAAAAAAAAAGTGTATTTTTATTTTTACTTTATTATTTTTTTTTAAACATGGAACAATATAATTTAATGGAATGTAAATAATAAAAAAGTGTTTCCAATGTGAATAATTCATTGAGGCTCCTTCCAGTGTGCATGATTTGTTTACCGGAGAGTAGTAAAATACAGTCATGTAGACACAAACAAACAAGACTCTCACAACTACTGAAAGGGACTCAGTACTTTGGAGTAATATTAGTTATTTTTGCCTATGAGTGATTTTACAGTGAAGTAAACAGTTAACATTGTGGGGAATATTTGACAGGACCAACTTCAAAATAAACATTAAATTACCAACTAATATATGGAGATCAATGCCTTGGAACACTTTTCATTTTGAAGTGGTTCCCGGTAGCGTGCCGCGGCGTGTTAGCTGACTTAACCCGTCTTGCAGAACGTGTGTTGGCTGTTCATATTGCCGTCACAAACTATTGCGACCGACACCAACGCAACTTCTTCCTGAAACCATTTTTCAATCGCCATTTAGAGCGCTAAAAAAATACTTAATTACACTGACATTGTACTGTTATTTGTGGTGGCGAACAGCATTCGTAATGTTGATTATCTAGAAATGGAAACCAGTTGGTCAATCATTATTAAGTGGAAATATGGATTTTTTTGTCTTCTGTATTTTCTTTCTTCTGTATTTATAATCTTTTTTTCACTAAGCAAAAATATATATTTTTATTGCACACACACACACACACACACTATATATATATATATATATATATATAGTTTTCTTTCCCCACGTCAATGAACGACGAACAGTGATAGCTTGATCTATCTATCTATCTATCTATCTATCTATCTATCCATCACCCTATAGAGTTTCTAATAGTTTGTTGTTGTGATTGGTCCGATGACATCTGATGCACACTAGCTGAGGTAGTTAAGGTTAAAATTCAAATACTTGAATCTAAAAATCAGCGGGTTTGGGTGCGACAAGATGCAACAGTTTTGTAGTTGAGGCAAAAGCGTGTGACTTGTGTGTCGTTCAAAGCAAACAAAGGTGAGGATTTCAATTAGCGAGATCCCTGACAGGACCCCTGATTGAAAGGGACATCCTCGCCCATGCCAAGCAGCCCTGCAGAGCTGTCACTGCCACTTGGCTTTGTTTACTGCGCCTCTTAAGACTAATGAGTCACGGCGCCCTGACCAGCTACACAATAACACAACAACTGCACAACAGCGAGAAGTTTGCAAGCAACTTTGATTATGATGCAGCGGCTGAGTCTCATGAATCGATCAGGAGTGGAAGATCAGTCTTTATTAGTTGGCAGCGTGGAGGGAAGTTATAAAGTCTTCGGAGGGAAAATGTGGACTTCCGTGTGATGCATCAACATCATCGCATTTGTCAGTTTGTGCACCAAGAGAAAAAGAAACACTAAATAAATAACAAGTTATAGTATTATGACACTATCAAAGCAAGAATCATTCATCCATTTATTTTAGAGCTGTCAAACGATTACATTTTTTAATCCAAATAATCACATCTTAGAATTTTGATTAATCACGACTAATCGCTTAACTAAAAAGGCTTTTTTTATAAATAAATAAAAAAAGTCCCGCCAAATTTGAAGAGCACCGGTTATATGTTAATTAATTTGACAATTAATGTTATGAGGACGTCTTCAACATTTTTGGATCCACTGGAAACGCTCATCCTCCTTTTTTTCTAATCATTTAATTACTTACATAATTTAAAATGACCCCAATATTTTGACATGAACAAATATTCTAAATGTCATACGCAAATATTTATTAAATGCTTTACTTTAATGCATGTAATTATGTTTATTGCTCAAACACAACCTGTGCTACCTTAAACATAGCCATCCGCTTTAACGCTAAAGGATCATCTGTGGTCAAAATTATTAGTGCGATTAATCTTTGTTAATTCATGATCAATGCGATAATTTTTTTGTGATTAATTAATCTGTTAATGCTTTAACTTTGACAGCACTAATTTATTTTCTACATGCTTGCTCTCAATAGTCACGGTTGAGCCGAACCCTATCTCAGCTGACTAACTGTATCGTTAACATATTGTTTGTGACGGTTCACCTGTTTTCTGGGTTCAGTCATGTGACATTTGCAAGCTCAACCCTAAATAGCTGCCCCCTGAGATGGATAAAATGGGCGTATTTTGCTTCTTTATTCATATTCCGCAAACGCGATTATAATCAGAGTACCATGTTTAGACTAGTGGGGCTGAATAAAACATATTGTAAAGAACATTTTTGTTTTGAAAGAGCATCTCAGCTGGGTCAATGTTCCTCGTGTTATTATATTGTTGCTGTTTGGTCTCTGGATAAATGTCCTAAGCGGTTCGGGAGCAAGGTTATGAAAACATTTAAAGAACAACCTAAGAAAACACAAACGACTAAAGCTGTCAAAACTTGCAAGTTATGTTTTCTAAGAATTTGACAGTGATGGAAACGTATTGGTTTTCTGTTCATGATTTTTATTGAGCTAATTCGCTGTATGGCTGAAGGAGCAGCCTGGGCCCATCTTGTTATGCAGTAGGAGATATGTGTGAAACTCAGCAGCCCGAGTAGGAATGTACTGTACAATAAGTTTAAAAAATTTAAGTTCCTTTGTATTGTTTTAGATGTTTTTTTATGTGCTTGTCAAACCTTAAATGAGGGTCCAGAATTAGCCCAAGATATTTAAATTAATTTACAATTTGTAATGTCTCATTTTACTACTTTAAAATTTTGTTTAATTTTATTTTTTTTATAGAGAAGCACATAGTGACTGTCTTTGTGAGGTTAAGGACCAAGTTATTTTGAATGAGCCACAAGTTAACCTCAGTCATGCATGCAGACAGCATTTTTGCAGCTTGCTCTGGTGTCTTGGCAGGTCCATAAAAAACAGCATTGTCCGCATAGAGCTGGCAGCGGACACCTGGATAAGCAGAAGGAAGGTAATTTATGAACAGACCAAACAGCAGAGGCCCCAGAACAGAGCCCTGAGGTAAGCCCATACCTACGAGTGAAGATTTCTCGTGAGCAACTTTCACACATTGTTTCCTGTCCTGGGGGAAAGAGGCAAACCATTCCACTGCCTCCAGAGAGATGTTAAATGTAAGCATTTTGGCTAAAAGCAAAGAGTTGTTAACTGTTTCAAAAGCTTTTTTTAGGATCGAGGAATGAAGCCCCCACTACCTCACCCTTGTCCAATGATTTTTTTAATTGTTTTTGCTGTTTCCGATTAGTATCCAATTCTAAAGCCGAACTGCTGAGGGTGGAGGAGATGTTTGTTTTCCAGATAATTAACTAGTTTATTTAAATTTAGTTTATTAGTTCATTTAATTTTAGATAGTACAGGTAAAATTGATATTGGCTGGTAGTTGCACGTGTATTCCTGGCCCCCTGATTTGAGTATCGGTATGATTAATGCTTCCTTCCAGTCATTGGAAAATTTGCATTTTCTTATAGATAAATTGACGAGATATGTAAATTGTTTTACTAACACATTACAGCAGGGGTGGGCACACTCTGTCCTCGAGGGCTGGGGTCCTGCACGTTTTGGTGGTTTCCCCTCTTCCAAAACAAGCGGATTCCAATCAACATCCAAAATCTGCAGGACTCCGGCCCCCGAGGACCGTGTGCCCACCCCCGCATTACAGTAACGCTTAAGCAAACAATAATTCATGTTATAGATATCATTTGATTTGGTATTAGATTGTTTTATATGATCTAAGTGACTTCTAACTAATTTCCTTCCCCTATACAGAAGAAGTCAGTAGAAGGTAGTTGTGGTGATCTGCATCTTGTTTCAATTTCCTCAAAATATTTTATTATTTCTTTCACCGACTGTATGAAATAAGTGTTAAATTAATTTGCCATGGTGGCAGAATCATTAACACGTTTGCCATTCATGGTAAGTTCCCTAATTGTTTTTGACTTTGCTGATTTATTAGTCAAATTATTTAAATGTTTCCACAAGAAATTATTGTTGCTTTTTGCATTGCTTATGAGGTTAGTATAATATTTGAGCTTTCCTAAGTTCCTGTACTACTTTGTTTCTTAAACTTTAGAATAATTGATGATCATTAATAAGATTTGACTGAAAAGACTTCTTCAGAGCCAAATCTTACTTTGTGAGTTTTCTTTATATCTTTATTAAGCCAAGGCAAAGTATGTTCTTTTCCTTTACTCTTTATTTGAATTGTAAATGTGTCCACAAGTTGTGTGATGGCTTTATGCATCGCTTGGCAGCACTCCTCCACATCTTCAAGTGTCATAATTTGGTCCCAATGAAAACTTTTAGTTCATTTTCAAGCTGTAATGTTTTGGAGTTAGGAATCACCAATTTTTTATTTGCATCGGTCTTGGACAATTTACCAAAGTATTGAAGTCTTCCTGACAGTTAAAGTCATATTGTGGTCAGAAAACCCAGTTATTAAATAGTAGGTTTTTGTAATGTGTTCCAGTTTGTTTGTAAATACCATGTCAATCAAGTCCTGGTCAGTCTAGTAATTCTAGTTGGTCTTTTAATCAATTGTTGATAATTAAATATGGTAATTATTGTTCTTAATATTATCCTATACCCTTTATCTGTCAAGTTGATTCTTGACCTAACGATTATTATTATTAATTTTTGGTACAAAATAACTAAAAAACTAAATAAATAAAGTTTTTGTGCTCTCTAAAAACTGTTGGGTCATAAATAATCCAATTTGGGTAAAAATGGACTGGCCTACTACTTAGATCAGTTTTACCGAACTTTCTGGGTTGTTTTGTACAAAATATCACAATATTTTGGTTGTTTTGTAAAAAATTACAACAGTTTTGGGGTTGTTTTAAACAAAACCTCCCAGTAGTAGTAGTAGATGACAAGTAGTGGATCAATCCATTCTCCGTTTCTCATTTTCGGTTATTGGTTTCGGCCCAAATTTTTCATTTTGTTGCATCCGTAGTTAGCATTATTGCTATCAACAGTTTTAAACAAGTAAACACTTACCTTTATCCGGGTGACTACAGATCTGTACAGGACGGCGTGTGTGACTTTGCAGTCCGTTCCCAAAGCCGATTGGCTGGTGCAAAGAAATGTATTTATTTTTAAACGTTGGTGAACGTGTGAATGTGCCGATTTTAAGTGCGCCACACTGTGTCCCGCTCCAAATAGCCTACAAATGCGTCATCCGCACCACACCGCACGCATCTGTGCCCGCCGGTGCAAACTACTGTACATTGACTATAAAGTGCAATTGCACCGCCAGAAAATGCTCAGTTGCTCACCCCGCGTTTGGTGTTTAATGTAACATTCGCCAACCTGTCTCTGATGTCTGTGGTGTGTACGCATTTCAATTTATATTGTGCTTTGTTAAAATGCCCGTGCTAAATAGGTCAGAATATTTTATAATAATCTTATAATTGTAATTAATTATGATCAATGCAATGATAATAAAAAATTAGCATAATTTTTTCACCGTTTTGGTTTTCAGCCAAGCATTTCTCATTTTTGGTTTCGGTCCAAAAACTTCATTTTGGTGCATCCCTAATATATATATATATATATATATATATATATATATATATATATATATATATATATATATAAGAAAATAGATGGATATATATTAGGGATGCACGATAATGCCATTTTCAACCAATATCGATAACCCAATAATTTCAAAAAGTGCCGATGTCGATAACCGATAAGACGATAATTGTTTTCAACATTAACTTGAATACAAACATACGTTCGAGTCCTAGTATAAATCTAACATGTACAAATACATTGAAACATTGTGTACAGCACCATGCACCAAGCTTCAAAGACAACCAGTAACTCAATTTGGGTTTGCCAAAACAAATCATCCATCCATCCATTTACTACCGCTTATCCGGGGTCGGGACGCGGGGCAGCAGCTGTAGGAGGGAAGCCCAGACTTCCCTGTCCCCAGCCACTTCAACCAGCTCCTCCGACGGTATCCCAAGGCGCTCCCAGGCCAGCTGAGAGACATAGTTGCATGTCCTGGGTCGTCCCTGGGGCCTCCCGCTGGTGGGACATTCCCTGAACACCTCTCCAGGGAGGCGTCCAGGAGGCATCGAACCAGATGCCCAACCAGCTCAACTGGTTCCTCTCCACGCGGAGGAACAGCGGCTCGACCCTGAGCTTCTCACCCTATCTCTAAGGGAGAGCCTGGACTCCCCATAGAGGAAACTCATTTTGGCCGCTTGTATCCGGGATCTTGTTCTTTCGGTCACAACCCACAGCTCGTGACCATAGGTGAGAGGAGGAACATAGATCGCCCGGTAAATCAAGAGCTTTGCCTTTTGGCTCAGCTCCTTCTTCACCACCACAGACAGATACAGAGCCAGCATCACTGCAGACGCTGTACCGATCCGTCTGTCGATCTCCCGCTCCCTCCTGCCCTCACTCGTGAACAAGACCCCAAGATACTTGAACTCCTCCACTTGGGGCAGGATCTCCTCTCCCCGACCCGGAGAGAGCACGCCACCCTTTTTCCGACTGAGGACCATGGTCTCAGATTTGGAGGTGCTGATCCTCATCCCAACCGATTCACACTCGGCTGCGAAACGCTCCAGTGAGAGTTGGAGATCTTGGCTTGATGAAGCCAACAGCACCACATCATCTGCAAAAAGCAGAGATGCTATACTGAGGCCACTAAACCGGACCCCCTCAACGCTTCGGCTGCATCTAGAAATTATGTCCATAAAATCTATGAACAGAATCGATGTTATAGGGCAGCCTTGGCGGAGTCCAATCCTCACTGGGAACAAATCCGACTTACTGCCCGCAATGGGGACAAAACTGACATCGGTCGTACAGGGACCAAACAGCCAGTATCAGGGGGCTTGGTACCCCGTACTCGCAAATCACCCCTCACAGTACTCCCCGAGGGACACGGTCAAGCACCTTCTCCAAATCCACAAAACACATGTAGACCGGCTGGGCGAACTCCCATGCACCCTCGACGACCCAAGGTTGTAGAGCTGGTTCACTCTTTCACGGCCGGGACGAAAACCACACTCCTCGAGATTCGACTTCCCGATGGACCCTCCTCTCCAGCACCCCTGAATAGACCTTACCAGGGAGGCTGAGTAGTGTGATCCCTCTATAGTTGAAGCACACTCTCCGGTCCCCTTTCTTAAAAAGGGGGACCAATAGGCAAATATCTATAAATATAAATAGTCTAAGGCATTGAGCTTTTCATAAGTTACAGGTTGAATGTTCCGCTTATTATTTATTGTTTAAGGGATACTGGACTCAAGCCATTTTCAGCAGGAAATAGTTAATATTTTGTCCAGAATGAATTTGATAACTTCATTATTTTTCATGTACGAAAAATACCTTTTAAAAAAAAAATCCACTTACTGTCTGTCATGTTTGGGTTCTGTTTTCCTTGTGTGTTCTCCCTTGGTCTTGTTAAGTGTGTAATCCTGCCCTTCCTCGTGTGAACCAATCAGTGCGCTGAGCCACTTGTGTCTTGTTGTGTCATTAGCGTCTGTGTATTTAGTCTCCTGTCTCCCCTCTGTCTCTGTTGGTTCAATGTCTTTTCCCTCATGTCATGCTGCGCGTTTTTGCCTTGTTGTTCCCCCCACGTTTTGTTTTACTGCCATTTGGAGTTCGCTTTTGTTTTGAATAATTAAATTCTTTTTTTGTCCATCACCTTTGCCTCCTTGCGCTGCTTTCCTGCATTTGGGTCCTCCCCCAAACTTTACCACTTGACACTGTCTACTGAAGATGACATAACCTGTGCAGAGGAAGTAGGCAACAACCAATCATGGCTCAATTTGCTGACCAAACCCAGAAATCAGGTGCGGCATGATTGGTCATTACCTACTTCTTCAGCACAGGTGATGTCATCTTCCGACAGCAAGTGGAAATATTTGTACATGAAAAACAATGAAGTTATCAAATTCATTCTGGATAAAATATAAACTATTTACTGCTGAAAATGGCTCAATGAGTCAAGTATCTGTTACCGTCACGGAGTGGAGGACCCAAATGCAGGAAGGTAGGAGAGCCACGGCAGGGATGCTGATAACTTAGTTTTAATCAAAAACAAGGAAACACAAGATCACGCCCGAGGGCGGATAAAACAGCAAGTAGTGTGGGATACGGAGTAGCTCCACGGAGAAACGCTACTAGTCAAAGCACTCGTGGTGTCCACAACACCTGGAAAGATTGCACCTAGAACGGTAGCAGAATCAGAATCAGAACGTCAGGTCTGGTGAGTAGCGTCACGGAGTAATAACCCGACACTCCTTGCTGTTTCTGCCAGGCTTTTATCTTGGCCTGATGAGCTAATGGGCAGCAGGTGTGTTTGGCGGGATCCGCCCTCCAGCTGTTTCCCCAGCAACTGCCAGGGAAAACAGAAACAGCTGACCCCAATCATGACAGTATCTCTTTAAGTTAAGTAGGAAAGGTTTCTGTTTGAGAGATTTATTTTCGTAAGTTAACTTTGTTAGTTTGTATTAAAGTAAATTTCTGGATAACAACTTTTACATGTGTTCATATTATTCAAAAATATGAAAAAAATGTTTCACCTCCATCCAGCCATCCATCCATCCATCTTCTACCGCTTATCCGAGGTTGGGTCACGGGTGCAGCAGCTTTAGGAGGGATGCCCAAACTTCCCTCTTCCCAGCCATTTCAACCAGGTCCTCCGACGGGATCTCAAGGCGTTCCTGGGCCAGCCGAGAGACATCGTCTCTCCAGCATGTCCTGGATCGTACCCGGGGCCTCCCGCTAGTGGGACATGCCCGGAACACCTCTCCAGGGAGGCGTCCAGGAGGCATCCGAACTAGATGCCCGAGCCACCTCAGCTGGCTCCTCTCAACGCGGAGGAGTAGCGGCTCGACCCTGAGTCCCTCCTGGATGACCGAGCTTCTCACCCTATCTCTAAGGGAGAGCCCGGACAACCTGCGGAGGAAACTCATTTCGGCCGCTTGTATCCTGGATCTTGTTCTTTCGGTCACGACCCACAGCTCGTGACCATAGGTGAGGGTAGGAACGTAGATTGATTGGTAAATTGAGAGCTTCGCCTTTCAGCTCAGCATGTCATGTAAATGGTTACATCATAACATGTTAAACTGGACCAAAAGGTTTATATATATATATAATGAACACTGTTTGATATTAAATGCAAACACATCTTGACAGTTAAAAAAAAAAACATTTTGAAGGCTAAAATGGCACCGAAGTTAATAGAAATGACCCAATTATTGTTAGTAATCGTGATTAAAAAGTAAGATCAATATACATGCAATCAATGTGGTCAATGACTGCCCCGAGTTTGGCGTCAAGCTCACATCTGATTTTGTTGGAGTGGCCATGAAGGAGCAGCATCTGCAGAACGTGCTGCAGGTAGTTGAACAACCCCAACAACGTAACCTTTGCAGCTGCAAACGCAAGCTAATCCCTGAATAGCATGGTTACTCTTAGGGAGACATATCCAGTGGGTGAGTGGATAATGCAATGGTAAAGTGGAGGGGACCCTGTCACTGACTGAACAATTAAGTTCAGGATTTAGTTCAGGGTTCACCAATTCCGGTCCTCGAGGTCCGGACTCCTGCAGGTTTTAGATATTTCCGACCACTAGTACACCCGATTCATATAATCAGCTCATCAGCACACCTTATAACGATCCTGATCTTTAGTATCAGGTGTGTTGGTTGGCAAAAACATGTAAAACCAGCAGGAGTCCGGACCTCGAGGACCGACAATTGGTGAACCCTGGTTTAGTTAATATAATATTAATAATAATAATAATAATAATAATCCTTTTATTTTTCTATTAGTTAGCCACTAAAGAGAGATTGTTCCTCTGTGTGTCAGTATTGCTCCTTGTGTGCAACAATAAAATCAATTCAACTTTATATGTGTCTAATTTCCATCGCATGCACCATTGATGTCCATTTATTATGTCTACAAGACAAATGAATGTAGAGTTTTTAGGGTTGACTTCTGAGAAATGTCCAAGTTCCCTCTAATGGTAAACAAACAAAATGAACTTTGATGACCCAAGAGAATATAATACTGTTAAAAACTGTACTGTATTCAACATTTCCCAGTGAACTTTGGACAATTACACTAAAAATATTCAGTTTTTTTAAATTTCGCCAAAGTTTGTGTGCTTGGTGGCACCCCTGAATGTCAATAGATTTTCTTAAACATTTTGTAAAAGTAATTTCTTTGATAATTGGAACAAAATGTAATGCCAGCCAAATTCATACTTTCACATTAAAAAGTCCCATTGAAATTTGATGCACACACACACACATATATATATATATATATATATATATATATATATATATATATATATATATATATATATACACACACACACGTTTTTTTCCAATAAGTTGTACATGTTGCCCAATAACATGTTTTTCAGTTCATCCATTAACTATAAATCAATTAAAAATTATTTTATAATGCAAAGTGACTGTGCCATTTGCACCTGTTGAGACACCTGATCAACGGCACATTGGAATATAATGCTGGTCACATGGAAAGGGAGTGTCTCACATAGAGTCTGCTGGATGTATGGCTTCATGAAAACACTGAAAAGTTCAATAAGGACACTTTATTTTTAATGGCCTTCTGAAATGAATGCTTCTTAAAAAAAAAAAAAAGCAGGTGGTGTGTTCATCATCATTAACATTGACCTAATCAATACGCTGATTTATATCTCAATGCCTCCCAGTCTGCAACTATTCATTTTGTTTAATTGTGCCAGTGGACAAATGTTTTATCAATAACTGCCCCAGATTGCTGCCGGAAATTTTCAGCCATGTGTGGAATGACAATTCGGACAGTAATTCTCAAGACCTCTGCTCATTTTGACTGCAAATTTTCATGAAGTCAAATAACAAGTCATGCTTATGTTATCTATCTTCGCCAGTCACCATTTTGAACATTGAACTTCTTCAAACCTTCAGGGTTTTTGTTTCTGACCAAAACAAAAACACTTTTCATTGATTATATTGAAAAACACCAAAGGGAGATCCTATGCTAGTTATCCTCGTGGCGACGGCAAGACCAGCCAAAGACCCTCTAGCGTAGCCAACAACAACGATGCCAGCTTGCAATATAGTCACGCTTCCAAAACAGCCCTCTGGGTCGTTCCAGACATCGATCCTGAGGCGGTGGATTTAAGTAAAGACATCTTGGGGCCTCGTCGTTACAGCAAAGACATACTTTATAGACTGTGACAATATGGCTAGGGAGCAAGTTAAAAAAAAATCTCTCATTATCCTCTAGCGACCTATGACCAGGTTTGGCCATCAACAGAAATCCAGGAAAATCCATTCTCTTCAGCGTTTATCATCATTAGGGTTGCTGGTAAACTGGAGCCCGTACCAAATGACTCTGGGCAAAATCCGGGGTAAACCCTGGATTTGTCACCAGCCATTCACATGGCACATGCAGTATAAACAAGAAATCATTCACACACTCACAACAGTGGGGTTTCCATCCCCCCATTTTTATTTGAATGTTCAAGAAATGTGACAATAAAATTGAATGGAAAAGCTAGAAATTCAAAAAAAGGGCCCAAAATTTGCACACACACAAAAAAAAAACGCTTCGAGGGGGTGGATTTTGAAGCGTATCGAAAAAGGGAAAATGCTAATTTTGGCTATGGAAACGGATATTACGTCACACGAACTTTTAAAGTCACAAAACAATGGCGAACGCTAAAGTAAGGTATGTTTGGGAGGACGACGAAACAGAAATCTTTTTGGAATTAATTAAAGAAGCGAATATTAATGCAATTTTAGATTGAAAACAAAAACAAAGAAACGCTACGTTTTTTTCAAGAATTACAAAAGCAAACTCATACGACGTCATCGCACGGCGCAGTTGCTTCCTGGTCTTCTTCTTCTTTTAAATTACTGGTGGAGCACATCTATATGTTGTATACCGCAACCTACAGCGGCGGAGTTCCCTCTCAATATTCGTAAAAGAAGAACAAATGGAAACAGGCATAAGTTGCATTTCCGTTTTGCAAATCTATCCATCCATTTTCTTAACCGCTTGTCCACACAACGGTCGCGGGGGGCACTGGAGCCTGTCCCAGCTGGCTTCGGGCAGTAGGCGGGGTACACCCTGAACTGGTGGCCAGCCAATCGCAGGGCACAAAGAGAAAACAAACATTCACACTCACAATCACACCTATGGACAATTTGAGTGTTCAATTAACCTGGCATGCATGTCTTTGGAATGTGGGAGGAAACCGGAGTACCTGGAGAAAACCCATGCTAGCCCGGGGACAACATGCAAACTCCACCCAGGAAGGCCAAAGCCTGGACTCGAACACACATCCTCTGCACTGGGAGGCGGACGTGCTAACCAGTTATCCGCCCCGTTTTGCACATTTTAAGTAAATTTGCTTAAACAATTTGAAACAATTGGATGGAAACCCCACTATTTACACCTATGGACAATTAAGAGCAGGGGTCAGCTACCTTTTTGGAAATTACAGCTACTTTTTGAGTACTGATTAATGCTACCAGTTTGATGCAAGTTACAGATATGACAACAGTTTTGCAATGAGCACTATAAACTTTTTCATTACCATCATGCCAATATTATGACACGGTGGACTTTTTCTTTTGTGAGGAACATTTATTTCTTTTAATAAACATTTTACATATAATTCCTCTATGATCTGCAATTTCTTTCACAAGATCACATATGTTCACAAACTAATGAATAATGTTGTTTGTTACATCATCCATATACCTCCTTATCAACAATAAAGTCGTTACCAGGATATACTTTCTTTGTAGTTTCACTCTTTTTATAGTATTCATTATTTCTATTATAATCTATCTAGTGTATCCTTGTGATAATCTGATATCCTTACTGACTCTTAAAACGGTAGTTATCTCCATCTAGTTTCTCTTTGTTCGACACCTCTTTTGTTATGAAATCTATGTACAATAAAAAAAAAATTAAATTAGATGCATTCTGTAAGCTTCTTGTAATGCAAGGACATTCTGTTGATTGCACTTTCTTACTGATTTATTTTACAGGAAGTTTTATTTATTTATTATAAAGTACAGTGGTATGTTCTACTGACTTGTGCTGGCAACGTGGATTAAATTCCCACTTATTGACTGTGCAAATGGTTGTATGTGCCCTGTGACTGACTGGTGACCAGTTCAAGGTGTAGTCCACCTTGTCAGCTGGGATAATATTCGGAGAGAGAAAAACTCGCAAGACAAAAACTCGTAAATTTGCGACTTTAAAGTGGCAAATTTGCAAGTTTATAAAGTGGCAGAATCGCAAGAAAAAAACTCAGAAACTTACGAGAAATACACATAGCGTACTACTCGGATGTTTGTGCCAATACTTTTCAGTCGACTTTTCAAATAAGGAGATAGTAATTGCTTTAGCCATATGATGTTAAACATTCATACTTTGAAGCGTTGCATACGGCCAGCGACAAAGACGCCTCACTTTGTGAAGGTCCACACCCTGAGGATCAAGCATTTAAGTTAATTTGTTAAAATGTATATTTATGTTTCCAGAATTATTATTTACACATTCATAAAAAAAATTGTAGAAGTATTTAAGTTGATATGTCGAATGTGCTGTTCTCAGTCATTCACTTGCATTTACCTAAAGTATGCTAGCTTTTGATTGGTTAGTGTTAGTCAGCTGATAGAGGGTCAGGAAGTGTTGTCACTCTAGCTGCCGTGTATGACAAGTAAAGTTTAATTTCCATCCTGCCTTTTCATTTTATAAACAGTGTACCATTCACCACCCTCGAATCCTCACATTAGTTTTTTAAGTGGCAAATTTGCAAGATATATATATATACGGCATCATAAAACCACAACAGTCAAACCTGTAAAAAAAGAAGAAAAAAATATATAGACTGTCAGCTTTACTGGTATGGTTCAAAGGAAATTTGAAATAAATGCAAACATATCTGTTGATAAATAGAGACCCTGGGTATACCAGGGTCCATTTTGATTCTTTCCAGTGCTCCATTCAGATCTTGCATTATGTGGCCCAAATATGCAGAATTTGTTTCAGCTTTTTTAGATACTCTTCTGTAACCTCCAGATATTTGTGTTTTGCTTTGTGAGCTGGTCATTGATAAAAACAGATCCTCTCGGCTTTATTTAAGCAGTGCATTGATGAAAACAGATCCTCTCGGCTTTATTTAAGCAGTGCATTATTGTGACAGCCAGTTTGTTTGTAGCGTGTGTCGAGGGCAGAAGGCGGCATGCTTCAGTGTTATCACAATCCAGGTTTATTCCTTTGGTCTGCAGAAAAGTAAACACCTGTTGCTCCTTGGAGTTAACATCAAGCTCCCCCGGCTCATGATTGGTGTCGGCGGCCACCAACCGAGTGCATTAACGGTTTTATCTGGAGACCCGTGATGATCGCCTCTTTTAACGTCCTGTACTGCTCCAAGTCAGAGACTCCATTTAGGTAGTAGGGTCAATTATCTTTTTATGCATTTTATATCCTTAGGGCTGTCATCTCCTCCACCAAACCAATAATATTTTCCTATTGCAGTCTGACAGCAGAAACATTTGCAACTAGTTCATCATTGTTAACCCTTTCGGCCCCATTACAGGTTATTTTTTTTAGTTTGTTAGGATTTTTCTGGTGTAGTCTTCAGGATTTGGGAAGAAAATGTTTGCAATACTTCAAAGTTATTAAGAGGGAAGACAATTTTAGCAAGACACATGATGTTGATGCATATGATTTGCTGTAGCGGGCTACATGAAATGATGTGCCTGGGCCAGTTTTGGCCCTGGGGCCTTGAGTTTGACTCCTGTGGCCCAGCCATTTTTTACCACGTTTCTGCATCCCACATAATTATGTCTTGAGAATGGAAACAAATGAATGGCATAAAAGTAGGGTGACCATATTCCCATTTCCCAAAAAAGAAGACACTTGCCTCGGCCTTGAAATTGTGGTACCAGCCGCAGTTACACAGTGTACTTGACCTCCTATTAGTCACTAAATACCAACCGGACATTTTCATCAATTTATAAAACCCCCGGACGCCCGAACAGGATGTAAGAAAATGGTCTGTATTCCCAAAAGAGGATGTTTGGTAACCCTAATAAAAGGGCCCTGGAATCTCTTAAGTGGGCGGCTAACAGCCATGGGGTGATGACGAGACATGAATAATATATACATTTAAAAACATACATACAACACCGTTCATACTCGACAGATGTATTGTGAACAAAAAAGCAGCAGTGTTGTCAAGCCAATAATTGAGGTGCACTTATAGAAAAGATGTGGGATTTTTTTTTTCATGTAATATTTTTTTAAGCCTCTGATTGATCGCCAAATCAAATGGACAGAGCGCCGTCAATTAGCGGCGAAGTTTGAAAGCTTGCTTGCGCCGTCAGTGAGTGGCGAGCGCACTTGCCGCGACCTCACGTCGCGACAGAGTTACATTAATGAAAAGACAGCTGCGTCTTTTGAGACGGCTTTGCGCGACGTGAGGCCTGAAATAGCCTTTTTTGTTCCTCTTGATGTTTTTCACTCTACTTTGACTTACTATTGCTTTTTTTAAATTCCTATCGTTATAAGAGCAAAGGCTTGAAATCAGAGCAACACCAATCAGTTTGTGTCTTCAAGGGATGCTACGCCTTTTTTAAAGTAGATTAAAGAGCAGTCGATGCTATGTTGCTCGGCAACAGCAACCACACACTCATGTGCTTGCACACAAACACACTGAGGATGAAAGCTTCACGACAAGATGATTGCTGATTATAATATTGCTCATCATGTCACACTCACTGATGATTGGCACATTATAGCGCTTATTAAAAAAAGAAAGAAAAAAAAACACAACACAATATGTTTATATTAACTGGTCATTTACTATTTTCCAATGGAAAATGGCATTTTTGTGAGCTAGTATGGCCAAAAAATAACATGTAATAGTTTAATGTTGCCGTCTTTACATTGTATTTTAATAGCAAAATGGAGCATTTCTGTACTTCTTTTCTAGCATAAAAGCATTTTAATGTGGACATATTGTCACAGTTGTGTGCCCAAAAGTTCAAACCCCAAAGCATGGCCATTAACACAAAGTAAAGTGCACGATAGCATGAGCAAGAATAAATATACCTAGGAAGTGTTTTACATCATGTCATAAAGTTAAAGTCTTCGATGACACATTTTCTGTGAGGCAAATTATTTAACATTTTAGGGCTAAAATATAATTTTTCACAGTTCTAATACAAACAGAAACATAAAGAAGTCTTTTTTGTGTCATGATGGCTCCACATAAACACAAGTGTGCGGACGTGTGGTTCAGGAAGGTCCCGCTCTTCCTGTGTGCGTAATGTGGAATGTTCAAGTATGACAAAGAGTATTTTCCTCCATGTTTGACAGGGTCACCCAGTAGCAAGGGAGGAGGCGCTCTTATAAGCGTCCTCCGCCGCATGCCGCAGCCGCCATCACTATTATGACAAATGTCCCTCACGATGAGAGCACGGTGGCCATATATTACCAGATTGGATCACTGCGGCATGCTCACCTGCCTCCACCGTTATCTGCTACCTTGGCGGAATTTATCACGGATGCTTAACAAAGCAAATGGAATGTGTCGCGCAGAAGTCAATTATGTCCAAATGCATCGCGAAGAAAAACAAGTTGATTAGTAATGTTTTTTGTTTTTTGTGTTGTATCAGTGTAGGCTACGCGGCTTTTAATGAACAGTTCACACATAAACAGAAAAAAATGATTACACTCATAGTTATGTCATTTTTTAAAAATAAGAGAATAGGTTTGTCTCAAATGTGACAAAAGGGGAGAAACAGTGTCTGCTTGTATCAAAACAATAAAACATTGTAATATGCATTTCCTGTAAAGTTAGTGGTGCTGGGGAAAGAAGAGCATAGATAGATAGATAGATAGATAGGACAGACAGAAAGACAGACAGACAGACAGACACATAGATAGCAAGGTTTAACGCTAACAAGCGCTTAATTCTTGTGGGGGAAGGCAAATATTTTCCTCCATGTAAAAATACTGCCTTTTAGTAAAAAAAATAACGTTTTTAATGTAAAAATATAATCTCCTCTAAGAAAAAAAAGCAGAAGGAATATGAATGAAGGAAAATGTTTTTGTTGTATCGTTTCTGATCATAACTGATGTCACATATTGCAGTATTGTGCACCATAACTTCTAATGTAAGCATTTTCGTGTGAGAATTGCGTAAGATTTTCGTCAAAAGGTTACACGTTAAAAGGTATAGAAAATGCACTATTTTGTGGAGAAGAACATTGACATTGTCATAGCTGGCGGTTGTGCAGGTGTTTATTGTAGTGCGATGCAATCCGCTCAGGTAAATGGCTGTGAAAACACTCTTTGCCATCTTGCTGCCACTTTGAGCATTTTATGACATCTGACAGGAAATAAATAAAAGTCCCGTGTGTGTGTGCGTGCGTGTGTGCACTGTGTAAGTTTGTGAATGTTGGATGGGAAAACATCAAGCAGTCAATTTTCAGCATCAAGCTGCCAGATTGACCGCTGCAATAACACAATGCTACAGTGCTCTGTCAATGCCAGACGCCTTAAAAGCGACTTTTCCAAGGATGCTTGTGGCATAAACTGCAGAGAAATAGGTCACACTTTCCAGCTTAGGTGGACACACACACACACACAATATATATCATTATATAAAATGATATTTTCTGTTCTAAACATATATTTCTGTGAGAAACTATTTTGAGGAAAATGTGAGCACTCTTTTAGCCAAATATAACATTGGCATGACCAAGTATATATAGCATTCACATTGGCATTTTAATGTTTTAATGTTGTTAAGAAAATGACTGCAGCAAGCCCAAAATATATTTTGTGAACATTTATTGTGTCTAAATTACACCAGATGTTCTGTGGCAAAGTACCACTCTTAAGAAAATTTTATTTATTTGACAAAATAACCTGCCAAATACTTTTTTGACCTTCTTCAGTCAGTACAGTTACATCCATATTAATACAATAAATATAATTCATTATGAGGATGGTAAAAATACCAAATATTTTCTTGAGACATTTTAATAACAAAATATTACCTTTTTGTTATAAATATTGATGACATTAATATGATTGCACATTAATATGACTGAATCAATCAAATTATAGAATTTTTGTTGCAAAATATAACTTTTGATCAATTGTCCGTTGAAATTGATTATTTTCCATTTTTGTATTAATTTGAATTGTGTGGCAAAAAGTTTGGGTGTAATAGCAATGGTGTGGCAAAATATAATGTATTGTGCATTTGTAGTGTAATGTTGTGATAAGATACACAGTAAAATCTCAATGTAGAGAAATCACAAAAATAGCTTTTTGGCCAAATTAAGTTTCCATATCGACCTTCTTTTTATCCAAGCACAATATATTGATGTTTTTTGTTTTGTTTTTTGTTTTGTGGCAAAGTATAGCCTTTAAGACACAATCCTTCTCCCACCTTTTCTTTTCTCGTCTTTGTGTGTGGGCAGCTTGATGAGCGACTTCTTTATTACACTCATGATTGCAGCGATAATCACGTCTCAAGCTTTAATTGTTTTATTCCCCACTTCAAGAGGCTGTTTCCCATTTTCACTTGTGTCCAAATCAGAAGGTTTTATCATGGAAAATGAATTATGTAATTATACCCAAGCAGACAATGCACGCAGCAGTAAGTGCTTCTTTATTTGGCCCTAAAATGAAGTAGGAAGACTGTATGTGTTATGTACAGTTGTTAACAAATGTATTACAACACAGCACAATGTAAAGTTTAGACAACAGTTGCTCTTAAATGGTGATTACCATAAAAATATGTTTTTGTAAGGGTAGCTCTTCAATCAACATTTTCTTATCAGCCCGTTTTTTTAATGCTACGGGGGATTTATTTTTTGAATTGCAGTTAAGCCATATACAATATGGATATATGCAAATATATACAATATTGTATGAAAATTAAATATTTCACAATAAATAAGTTCATTTCAGTTCCTTAAAACAGTGCCTGTGCCATTCATAAAGGTTTTAACAATGAGATAATTTCAGCAGTGTATTTATGTATTTATTTGTTGGAAGAGGGGTTACACCACCAAAGCACGGTACCAGTGATTAAAATCATAGAAAAAGAAGGGGGCTTTACAATGACATCAAAAAGCATCTTAAAATGTGTAATATGGTGTAGCATAAATAAATAAACACGTTAGCTGTCCAATTTCTTGCATGTGTTAGTCAGATGAAGACTCCAGTTCATGGAGCTCAGTCCAGAAAGGAACATTCAGATACATTTATTTCAGTGACTCCAGCTTTGTACAATTTCAATACAAGCTTTAAATGTGCCTTATGAAAGGAGTCGTAATGGGAGCCATGGGCTCCCATTAGGCCGATTGAAGTTGATTCTAATTAATGCTGCAGCACTGCAACTGCGAGCCTTTGTCTTGTTGACGCCTATTCACGCTACAGAGCAAAGTACAAGCTTCCCTTTCTTTTTTTCTTTCTTTTTTTCAAACGGCGAGGGTTCACGGATCACCGTAATCTCTTGACGCCTCTCTGATTGCAGCTTTGTCTGGGTCGTCTGAATAGCGCCCGGCAAGGATGAGTCACCGTCGCGTGCAGCCGGCGGAGAGAATTTAATTTGGGGAAGCACTCCAGCACTTGTGAAAGTTTCCTACTTATACCGATAAAAGGATGAAAATGAGTTTTTCAAAGGCGAAGCAGAGCTGCGTTTAAGGTGTCTCTTGCTGTGATCTGCCGCAGGCCACAAAGGAGTATCATGCTGCGCGCCAAGTATTGCTAAAAGTACAGTAATTTTGATGGGATAAAAATGTTGATAACCAACTTGTGAGCTATATTGTATTACATATAAAGTGAGGAAAATAAGTATTTGAACACCCTGCGATTTTGAAAGTTCACCCACTTAGAAATGATGGAAGGGTCTAAAATGTTCCTAATAAGGTGCATGTCCACCGTGACAGTCACAATCTAAAATTTAAAAAAATCTGAAAATTACATTGTAAAGAAGAAGTGTAAATAATTTATTTGTATGTTAGTGCTGGAAATAAGATTTTCTATTGGATTTAGTGTGTGTGTGGGTTCGGGATAAAAATGCACGAAACGCCTCTCGCTGTTCAAATTGAACAAGGAAACCAGTGAGTAATTCTGCAAGAACATTATTATCTGCAGCATCCATTCGTCTGTTAGGTTTGTTTGTTTCCCCCCGCCATCGGCGCTTATTGCTTTCGTCCTGCCTAAACAACGCTTGATTGGTCCGACCTAAAAAAGATCGGCTGCAAACGTATCAGCGGGAGTGGTACAAGATGTATTCTCCGGAGTTTGTGAACTCACAAATACTGCGAGAATTCAACTTGCTGGCAAGTTTACCTCCGACTGTACATTGCAAATATATCTATGGCAATTATGCTAAGGGATATAAATGTATACCAACTGACTATCATAGTTACACTTTTTCATGTAAATGAATGGAGGGTACTGCATGCCTAGGCGGCGCTATTGAATGATTTTATTTAATTTTTTGCATTTTTCCATTGGATATCATTAGTTCCACTTTTCCATCCAAATAAATGGAGGGTACTGCATGCCTAGGTGGTGCTATTGAGTGATTTTAATTGTTGTTGCATTTTTTTCCTTTGGATATCATTAGTTCCAATTCTTCCATCTTTCAACTACAATTAATACTTTATAATTTGTACATAATTTATCTTTCAATTTACTTCATAAGCATTCAGCTATTAGCATTCAGCTTAGCATTCAGCTATTAGCATTCAGCTTCTAGCATTCCCACACAATGTCTGCAGAAATTGCACTTAGTCTAGTTTTCTAGCAATTGCTCTAGCAGTTTATCTTTTTTCACCAAGCTGCTTGGCAATTGCCCCGTAGCCCATTTCACACTTTTGGAGAGGTCTACCATTTTGTCTCTGGTGTCTTTTGACAGCTCTTTGGTTTTGCCCATGGTAGCCGTTGTAGTCTGACAGATTGTGAGATGCACATATGTTGTTATGCACCTAACAACCTCAAAAAGGTGCTGATGAATTAGATTAAGTCGGAGATCGGATTGGAGGTGGACTTTTTTGAAGGCATAGTAACAGTTGTTAAAGGGTCGGATACCTATTTTCAGCACTAACATACAAATAAATTCTTTAAAAATCATGCAATATGATTTCCTAAGTTTTTATTTTAGATTGTGTCTCATTAGTGGACATGCGCCTATAAGGAAAATTTAAGACCCCTCCATATGAACTTGCAAGGTGTTCAAATACTTATTTTGCTCACTGTATTTGAGTACTCGCCAATACGGAGTAGCGATACTAAAGAATGTTGTTATGTTTTGCATTTGTTATGAATACTGCTGGCGTCGGGCTGTCACAATTTGACACATTTTTGGTCAGTCCATGTTTGGGTGTCATTTTTTATGGATTATTGACCAATCTTAGGTGTTGGAAGTGTTGATCTCTTTGATGATGTAATGTTAAAGGTTGGAACATTAAACATGCCGTTTTTGGGGTCTCTTGAAAAGTGACCATTTTGGAGGCACAAGGCCCAATGCCAGCTATATGAACCCCACCTACTTAGGTTTTGAAGCAGCGCCACCACCACATTGAGGCTTGGGAGCCCGGGCCGCCAAGTCATTTACATTTACGTTGTTGTAGTTGCAAGAAGAGGTGAGCATTTTGACATATTTTTGATGGTCCGTCATTTATCAGCATCTAGGGCCCCCTTCCATCAGTCAGTCCACCATTCAAAAATGTACATACTTTGTGATACTAAACGTTATTATCTAGAATAGTACGAAAGTCCATTGAAGAAATTGAAGCACAGCAAGAAGACGTGAGGGAAGTAGGTCCTCATCCAAATCCACCCCGGTTGGTCAGAGCAGCTATCTCCATGGCGGCAGCTTCAAGGTGATGGTCTGGTTCGCATCCCGGTCAACCAGCACAGAACCCGTAATGCAGCATCCAAATCGGTCATTAACGCCTAACTCCCTCTCCAAGCCGTGGAGAAGGGAGGGAGAGAAAGTAGCGGCAGTCATTAGGTACACATCATTCAGCCAAATCCAAGAGTATAGAAATTAGTCTTAAAACGCGATTTAAACGTTTCTACAGAGGTAGAAACTGACCTCCGAAAGTAGATCATTCCAAAGTACTGGAGCCCGAATCGAAAACACTCTAGAACCCGCGGACTTTTTTGGGGCTCTTGCGTGTTGCGAACAAAGGTTTCGTGTCAGAACATGCGGTACTATTAAATCAACGAGATAAGAAGGCGCTAAGCCGTGTAATTTTTTACATGTTAGTAACAAAACTTTAAAATTGCATCTCAAGTAAACCGGAAGCCAATGCAAGTTGGCTAGTATTGGAGTAATGTAATCGAACTTTCTCACCCGCATCAAAAGTCTGGCTGCAGCATTTTGTCATCACCATCAAACAAAATAGGACGAATTTTGAAAGAAAAGCCGTTCTAGTAATATTTTTAATATGCATTTGAAAAGAGAGAGTTGGGTCGAATATAACACCGAGATTTTTTACTGAGTCTCTTTGTCTAATAATACATTTATCAAGGTCTAAAGAGGTATTCGTAAACAGATGCCTATAACGGGCGGGACCGACAATCAACATCTCGGTTTTATCTGGGTTGAAAAGCAAAAAATTAAACTACATCCATTGTTTAATGTAGTGAGGCACGCCTCCAGAATCCTGCAGTTGTGTGGATTTGTCATTTGTAGAGACAAATAATAATATATTGTCAGCATAACAGTGAAAGTTTACGTTATATTTGTGTATAATATCACCAAGCGGAAGCAATAACACCTTGTCAATAACCTGGCAACACAAAAAAAAACCCTCCATATTACTAAGCAAATCAACTAAATAATTATGGGCCTGCTAAGCGGAGCAAGCAGGCACATATTACTATCCTAGAAAAAAGGGTTTATTATTTTTCTTCCATATATTATCTTCCACCGACTTTTCCGCAGAAATGCGGCCCGAACCGTAGATCGCACCGGGACAAATGAGGTCTGACTCACTGCGCTATTATTTTTCTAGGAATTCCCAGTTACCATGGCGACGCTATTCCCAAAAAAGTCCCAAAAAAAGTCCCATAGGAATGAATGGGAAACCGAAAGAGATCAACTCCAAACAAGCACCTTTTTCCAAGACACGCTGCGCGCGCATACGTTAACCGACCGATATGAATTTTAGCTCATTTTGTTGGAATTTTTCCCATCTTTAGCTCAGTGTCAAAAAAAAATTAAGGAATGAAAGCTCTCCCCCCTGTGCGGGTTCAAAGACAGTGAGCGAAGGGGTGAAAGTAGCCTTTTTAGAGCGTGACTAATTAAGGCTTCAGTGATGGGAACCAAAAAATCTTTTTCCAAAAGTTTCACTTCAACTCGTCACCATGGCCACAATCTTTGCTCACTAGACATCAAATTCACACATTTTGTAGTGACAAGGGTCTGCTTTCTGAAAAACTAAGTTTTATTTGGCTAAGGTGTCATTTAGTACCTTTATTTTCACTTTAAGCGAGGAGAAGTCGGACTTTCGCGCCTATCTCCTCCATGTTAATTTCGCCGTTTTTCCCTCTTCATTTTCGATCAATCATAAGTTTTCAACCTGCTCTCATTTGGTCATTTTTCATCCGATTTAAAAACTGAGAACATGCTCGCGTTCCCCAAACCCTTGCCGTTCTAACAAGCCATTTCTGGAATCTGCATCTTCAACTGTTAAGTCGTGAGAGGCTTTTGTTTGAGGTGAGCGTAATCCTATACAAATCAATGGAATGTTGGTGCGTGACGTCTCCTAACAACTTAAAATCAAATGTGTGTGCGTGAATGTGCATGTTTCGTAAAGGGGCAGTAAGATACTGTTGATTATGGTTAACTTCCACATTTCTTGACCGATTTCAATGGTTTAAATTTTAAACTGTTCAGCTCATTGAAATGTTAGTTAAAATCAAATGTGTGTGCGTGAATGTTTCTGTTAGAAATCAATTCTTTGATTTCTGCGTGTTCAAATAAATTCAAAGTTGAAATCTGTGAACAAGTTTGCCAGCTTTATTTCAGATTCTGAAAGTCACTTGGAGCTACTGCTCAATCATCGCAGCTCACCCACAAATGTGTTCTTCTCAAAGTTCATGCATGCATATATACAGAAATCGTTCCCTCCCCCTGTCATTGACCATTTGGTCTCTTCTCAACATGTGATATTTCCTGTCACAACAAGTCTTCACACCCCCTCTTCTTATCTTAAACACTTCCTAAAAGGATGTGTGCCACTTGGCCCCCCCTTCTCCCTGCACCAGGCCCCCCATAAAACTCCACACAGAACACAGCCCCCGAGGAAGAGACTGTGCCCCCCCTTTGATCTTGTCCTGCCTTGTGGATTCCGACACCTCACTTCCTTAGGGGGAAAACAGACCACATTCTACCACAGTTGTATTTATCTAACTAAAATCAAAAACACTTTGAAGAATATATATGTAAAACAGAAAAACAATGTTAATAATTCTAACATTTCTTAAAGGGGCAGTAAGATACTGTTGATTATGGTTAACTTCCACATTTCTTGAGCGATTTCAATGGTTTAAATGTTAAACTGTTCAGCTCATTTAAATGTTGGTTAAAATCAAATGTGTGTGCGTGAATGTGTGCATGTTTCTTAAAGGGACAGTAAGATACTTTTAGTTGATGTTGATTATGGTTAACTTCCACATTTCTTGAGCGATTTCAATGGTTTAAATTGTATTTTTATTGCGTGTTTCCACGTGAGTCAGCAGGCCCATTCAAAATTTCCGCGGAAATTTTTCTAGTTTCAACTGTGATTTAAAGTTGTGTTATGGTAAAGCATTCCAACTCAAACAAAATGTGTTATGGATGCTATGGATGTGTGCAAAGGTGTGCGTTTTGGATCCCATAGAGCAGACAACAATCGTGACAAAAGGTTTAATGCTAACATAAGGCGCAAGGATAAATCCAAGGAGTACAAAAATCAAAGTAAAACAAACACTTAGTTAAACAGAAAATGCATGGAACAAGCCATGGAGCAAACCACAAAATAACACACACAAAAAAAGCCCGAAAGTACAACTAAGAAAATCTAAAGCCAAAATGCTAACAACAAAAAACACACAATAGGGCTAAGCCACTGCAAACAGGAACCTAAATACTTAACAAGATAAGTAATCAATGTCGTTGTAGGCAGCAAGCAAGGTAGCAAGGTGAATACTCTGGCAACTCCAGTTTGCAGTTGCTCAGCTTTTACAGCCAGCTAACTGCTGACGAGCATGGCAACTGGGAACAAAACATAGAGGACAAAGAAACATAACAACCTCCATCTTACTAAGCAAATCAACTAAATAGTTTCAACTGTGATTTAAAGTCGTGTTATGGTGAAACGTTCCAATACAAATGTTAATTCCGCTACTGACTCGTAAACTTCTACAGCAAGAAAGTAGTACACTCACTTTGGATACGTTCACACTGCAGGGCATGATGCCAAATTCGGATTTTTTGTTAAATCCGATCTTTATATGGATTGTTCACATTACCAAAACACAGTATTTACAATTAGAGCAGAAACCCGTCAGACTAATTTTTTTCCATCTCATAACGCCAGAGTAGCGAGGTTGGAAGAGGTAGAAATATTTTTGGGGAAATCAGCGGAGACTCCTCGATATTTGCTTCATGTTTCAAGTGTGATTAAATTGAAGACAAATAAAAATTTAACACTGTTACTCAAAACAGCTTTGTACATTCACAGACATGTCAGTATAGTCTCCATTCCAAGCACTCTCTTCCGCCCGCGTAGAGCGCATATCAGGCTTTTGATGACGTATGAATCGGATGTGTGCGGATGAGCGTTCATCGCATACATATCTGATTTATATCCACATGCGAAAGAGGCCCAGGTCTGGTGTGAAAAAATTGGAATTGTACCGTTCACACTGCATGAAAAAAATCTGATACTTGTGCAAAAATCGGAATTGGGCTGCAGTGTGAGCGCAGCCTTTCATTAACAAAGGGCACCGGAATGCAGCTCACAAAGCTTGACGTGACTGCTTGTGTACAACAAACAAGAATGGTGGCTTGATTTGAACAGCAAGCCAGTGTTATTTACACCAGAAACAGGTGGAAAATAATGTAGAAGCAAACAATATAAGAATAACTTCCACAATAACAATAGGGACCATGTAGCGGTTGCGGCTCAGTCCTTAAAAAAACTGACCGAGATGCATGGATTTACAACATTGTTCCATCTGAACTACACACAAACACCTGCAAATTAGTAATAAAAGTGTGTTTCTTTTATAGCTATTATTAGCACATTACAGAGCAGAATACAACACCTAATTATCATCTATTCCAAATTACAAAGAAGCGTGGCTTATGGCATTTGGAGTTGAGCAGGTGACGGCACACGTGAAACTCGACTCCAGGTCACAATCCATTGTGCAGATCATAATTTGTAATCAACCTAGTTGTTGTCTTTTTAAAAATACCTCACTCACACACGCAGCTGACATGGCTCATATCCAGAAGGTTGCCTACAAGTCACGCTGGTGAATAGGTGTGCAGTAGGGGTGTGCCCAAAGAATTATCATTTAGTATGATTCAGAATCGATTTTAAATGTCCCAAAATCAATTGTATTTAAATAATTTTAAACTGTATTGCCCTTGTTTGTGTGTGCTTTTATTGAGAGCGTTGTTCATGTTGTACACGATTTGACCGCTTAGGGGCAGTGTAGTTCCGCGCATTCTGATACAGTGTTAAGTTGTAGCCACATTAGAGAGTAGAAGGAAAAAGTCCCGATCAAGTTATGCCAATAAAAGTTGTTGTTATTTTTTTGCAGCGTAGGAAGAGCATATGCCGGTGACTAGTAATGTTAAGATGCTTCTCTGTAAACATTCCTGAAGCATTTTGTATGAATAACTGTTGTGTTGTGATAAAAGTGCCGCAAGTAGCGCCCTAATTAGCATTAGCGAGTTAGACTGAGTAGATCATGACAATTCTTTGCACATCTATAAATTGAAGCAGAATCTCATTGTCAATCAAATCATTTTGAATCAAAAATCGATTCAGCATTGAATCGCAGACCCAAAAATATGAATTGAATCGAATTATGAACTTGTGAGATTCCCACCCCTAGCACGCGTCTCCATAGCAACTGTTGTGTTGATGGGTCAAAATTTGTGTCATGTTTCAAATCCCAAATGCCTAGATTAAATCCTGACGTGAAATCAACATTCGTCAGCATCACAAATGTATACTACTGTATACTATACAGTACCAAAGAATTAAGGCACCAGTACCCTTACTGTAATGTTACTTATACTATTGTTGCTACATTTACAGTAATGTTGCTACTTGTATATATATATATATATATATATATATATATATATATATATATATATATATATATATATATATATATATATATATATATTCTATATATATATATATATTCTATAAAGTGCAGTTTTGTACCGTTTTTGCTAAATGTAGCAACATGACAAGTGGCCGCTAACACCTCTAAAATCATTTAAAATAAACTATTGACTGCTTACATACTGCTGCCCACTCTATTTTTCTGACCAATAATGTTCCTTATTCGCTGGTTGTGTCAGTGTTTTAGGGCAAATGTCGGCATTTGAAACATGACACTAATTTTGACCCATCGATGTCTCAGAATTTTGGCCTGGCTGAAAAATGGTTGGATATTTTTAAATTAATCTGCAAAGCTGCCCCCTGAGTAGAAGACAAAATGGAAGAAATAAGGAGAATGTTGAGAAACAACGAGGTTACATTGTTTTATTCAAATTTGAAGGCGTTTTTTGACCACATTTTCCAAAGGTGATATCACACACAAAAAAATCTCAAAAAGCACATATCTCTTAGCACCTCTGTCCTTATGATTTCACAAAGAAAAAAGTTGATAATTGAAATGTGCCGTAAATTGTTATTCATGAGTGCACAGACGTGGTCAACTGGCGCTAGCATTAGGACTCTGGGATGTGTAAACAGATACAATCATGTGTGTTATTTACTGTGGTCGTTCACAAGACTGTCGTAATGCTGTGGAAGTGTGTTTACTATTTTTATATATGAAAACAATGAAGAAAAACCTCAGCATGGTTCTTCACTTAGTGCTAGGTAGCTATGAATATACAGCATTTTTATTTCAGGCATGTCGGTGTAAAATGTTGATCTGTTTGTTTAGTTTGTGAAGCAGACTGTCAAACTTTTCCCGGACTTCCAGTCCACTCTGAAATAGCAGCCCTTCAATTTAATAAATTGAGCCTGTTGGTTAGCCACTAGCTGTGGTTCTGCTTATTTTTTCCTGCTCCCATCCACTTTCACCAGTCTGTCAAGCACTGCTTTTAGCTCCGGTGAAATTGCCATGGTCAACTAAATAATAAAACATTATTAATCTCACTTCAGCTTTAATTATTGATTTGTTTACATCTTATTCCAAGGGCGAATGTGGGTAGCCGAAGTATATATACATCTGGGAAGTGGCTGAGAGTCGGCATAATGACGTCATAGCTTGAGAAACATTCATTGCAAAACTTCACTTGCACTTCTTTTTTCCTCAATTCTTTTCATTTCACTGCATTGCATTCAATCTCCAGCAGTGTTTGCAATCTCTGGCAGATGGACTTTTATATTGTGCACTCCACATGATAAATAAAACAAGAATGTTGTATTTCTCTGAAGACTGAAGAGAGGTCACAAATATTTTAAAAATGCTCTTATTGAAGCTTTTTCTATTCTGATAAAATCTAACACACGCACGAGTATAAAAATCACTATTTTTGGCTTTAATTGAGCGACTGCTCCTATTTTCTTCATGTTCATATTCATCTCATCTAACATGAACCACTTGAAATAAAGTACACTACAGCCGTATTGTAGCAAAATGTTTTTTTTTTTTTTTTTAATTGAATTACAGTTTTTGTGGTAAATACAGTCTATCATCTGATTCTATACCAAATATATAGCTAGACCTCACTAAGGTAATTCCCTTGTTTCTTCAGTTTTCTGTTCATTTTAAGTAAATGCCTTGCACAATTAAAGGTACATTTGTTTGGACCAATATATACATGACAACAACAGCTCTTAAGAGTTTAATTCAAGACCTAATCGAGACATTGTCCAAAGGTTTTCTTTGTAAGCACCAAAATCACTTCACAAGTTCTTAGATTATTAGCTAATAACATTGTACTGCCAGAAATTTTGCTTTTAGCCATTCCATTTTTCTTTTGTGTTGTCATTTGATGCACTTTTAGTGGCACCAGACATTAAAATGAAAAAGAAAACATATTGTGGTCTTAATGTTTTCATGGAAAACTCTGCATTCTGTAAACACATATTTGAAACCATGAAACAGTAATAATTTCTTCTAAGAAATAAAAACTATGTACAAGAAAATAAATATTTGGGTAAAAAAGATAATGTAAGGTAGATATCAACCCCCCCCCCCCCCCCCAAATGTCTTTACCGTTATGTGTCTCAAATGAAATGTCATGATTTGTAACATTTTTTCTAAAGATGGTAATTAATTAGATTTTTTCTTTTAAAAAAATAATCTATAGAATTTTCATCCTAATGCTTTTCCATCAAAAGTAACACAAATACATATTTTGTACATATACTCAAGCTGTCTTAAACATTAACGAAACTGGAGAGATCCTCGTTGTTGCAATACAGAGTAGCAGCATTGACTTGGCTTGTTCTCCAGTAAATCAGTGATTGAGAAGAGGGCCGGCAAACGCTGGATTTTTACCTGGGATGGGAACTATTGCCGGCGGTTAAAATTTTTGAAAATCATCGGTGTCTTGGAGGTCTTTGGGTGACCGTATCTCCCAAACCCTATGTCCTACTGGAGACATCGTCTCGACGAGACCTTTCCAACGGTGTATGGGCCGTCGGCGTCCACGGCCTTGCGTCCCGGAGATAGAGGGCCGGCGAATGTGGCCATGCCCAGTAATGCTCTAGCGAGAATATTATTTCAAGTGGTCGTCCTACTGAAGTAGCCTAATCATCACAAAAACGGGGTAGAATTTTGTCCCTCACTTTCAAGCAAGGACGTACGAGAAACATAAATGGCTAGCTGGCTGTCTACAGGTTAGCTAACTTTATTGTTAGTTGAAACCTCTTGCGGCTCTGCTGCAATGCCATTTTTTCCTTTCCCGGGTTGGGGGACTGGCTTAGTGGGAACGACCCAGTTCTGAAAAAAAATCACATGCCCACGTATTGGCAAATTTGTGGGCATGTGATTTTGTCATTTAACTCACCATGTAGCTGGTTACATTACAGTGTGTGTGCACCAACCTGCGTCAGTCCTGAATATTTCCGCTTTAAGTTTATACCTACAGAGTGGTATGAAATAATAATTAAATAATATTTAACATTAAAATAAATCATAAAAAATAACCCACAATTTTTCACTACACTGGAGGATAGTAATAAATTGTTCTTTACTTTGGTCCTCACAACTCATTTTGACCTCCAGCGAGCTTACCTTCTTTTTGTTTATTTTATTGTTTTTATCTTATTTCATAAGCATTCCATACAGTTCAGTAGTATAATTTCATGCAGGGAGATAGCGGCATACTGTCACGTACGTTGTGTTACGTGAAGTTATGTAAAATATTTATGAATGAAGAGTAAATTGTGTTTTACAATTCACGGTCTGTGTTTACAAAGGGGTCGTCATTGTAGACTGACCTCACTTGAAGTCCGTAGGTGAAGTCGGGGTCTTTTTTTCGCAAGTGGAATTTCCGAGTTCAAGGGGGTGTTCCCGTACACTGAAAAGTCAGACTTCCGACTATCCTCAAATGCAGCATAAAATCCATACCAAACTAAACAAAACTCACATCATAACAAAACATCCACAAATCACTGTTCAAATGCTATGTTTTTGTAATAATAATTTAAAAAAGAAAAGAAAAAGAAATTAATGAGACCAAGACAAATGTGTTTCAAACTTTTTCTTCCATTAATTAAATAACCTCCACAACTCAAATGGAGGAAAATTATATTTATTAAATATTTTATAGAGGGGAAGTAAAAATAAGCATTAATGATTTATAGAGGGGAAGAAAAAATAAGCAACCGAACTCATGTGCTTGCAAAAATGAGCAAAACTATAACAAGGATATGAATGTGTTCAAAGTTAACACATTCATATACCTTTTAAATGGATGAATCAGTACACACCTTGCACATTTTAAGTGCCTCTGATTCACCCCAAATAAACGTATTTTTATTTTTTTTTTACTTTATTTATAAGCCATTTTAAAAAGGGTTTTCTTGCCAATTTTATAGTCTTAACATGTGCCATAATCAACAGATAGCTTCAACAGTGTCACCTTTTTCAAAGATAGCTGTCAGGAGAAGAATCCAAAATATTCCAAGTCATTACATTTACCATGGAACATAGTCATAACAGTCAAGATCAAGTGGAGAAAGTATGTAAGCTACTAGGTACATTTGCGTTGTTTTTCCCGGTGGCCACAGCAGCCCCGTTTCAGAACACAGAGGAGAAAATGGGAGTGAGACAACATGGGGGGATGGGCAAATATGACAAGCCGGGAGATTTAAATTGTCAAAACATTTGCCACGGGTTGCAATTAACAGAACCTGACAGTATGTAATAGAGCGTAGCACAACTTTGTAGATCGTACTTTGTGGAAAGCTTTTACCTGCATCTCACAGCGGTCCCTTCACTTCTTTTAAAGCTAAGACTTGTTTATTTTTTTTATTATTTGAAACATACCTGTATGTATTTGAGAGAGAGATGCTCTCACTCAAAGAGTGTGCTTGAGCGCACCGTGCCGTGTCAATGTAAATAATAGGCTTTTTTGCATGTTTTACTCAAGAGATGGATCAGGGAATTAGATTAAAGAAAAGTAATATTATCAAACATTTATTGAGCGGCAGTATACGGTACATGTGTCCTCCTATGCTGAGGCAGACTCTGGAAGGGGCCAGGCAGGGAGGTGTCATCCAGCTCTTTTAGGGCAACAAACACATAAATTTGCCATGCATCCGCATTTTATCAGTGAAACCTTGACAGAACATGACAATAGTGAAGGCCCCCATCAGAATGTAACGGGTCAGAAGGAAATGTTCTGTCATCTGTGGTAAACCGCGGGCCAAAACATAGTGCACCTTTAAGCATTTAGATAGCCCAGTAGCCTTGTCCTCCAACTACCCGTCACGGATGCTGTAATAGGCAATAAAGTAACTTACAAAGAATTTCATGCAGTGGGAAGAAATGATCAAAGTACCACAGCAAACTACCTTTCAGGCAAACAGGGCTGCTGTGGTTGCTAGGAACATAGAGTCAATGTAACCTTACCAAGAACTGGATGTTCCTCTGATATTGGTGCATATACGAAAAAGAAAACATGTCAGGGAGGTTGCCTTGAGGCCGACAGCAACAGTGTAGGAGTCACAAACAATTCTGGTAAGTAATTGCTGTTCAGCTTTTAAAGTAAATAAAACACTTGAAATTTTACAAATGCGTGTGGGAAAATGTGTTATGGTCCGATGAAACCAAGGTTCAGGGAACTGCAGGGCACTCAGTGTTAGCACAAAATCTTCAGGCGTCTGCTTAAAAGCCCAAAAATAAAATAAAAGATTACTAGAACATCTGAATATAATTTGTTGTTAAAGAGAGGCACTTTAAATATTGGGAGCTGTGCGCTGACTCCCATTTAACATGAGTTTGAATGTGATTGGCTATTTAAATGTCGCCAGTTTCAGAGGATGTGTGCCGACTTGTGCAACCACATTTTCTTGGGTGTTTATTCCCTTCCTAAAATGGTTTGTTTTTTCAGATTAAGTTATACAAGTTATAGGTTGTATCAACTCATTCACTCCCAGCCATTTTCTGGATTATTTTGGATTTTTCAAGGCCCACAGAATATTGTGTTCTATTGCTATAAAAACATGGAAACCACCATAAGAAAGATTAGAGTCTCTTCTTTCATCAGGAAAAAAAGTAAATTTCAATCTCTTTCGGTTTTGCAGCAATTAGCATTAGCATTAATGCTGCATTCGAGGATGGTCGGAAGTCGGAATTTTCCAAGTTCAAACCAGAAAGTGTGTATATTCACAAAATCTGTATACAACTGTGGGTAAATCAGCTTGTCTACAACATGGCCCTGGTTGATCTCTTATACTTTGCTGCTACTTGCTAATAACTACCATTGCTTCAACCGTTCTGTTGCTCTAGCATTAAAAAAAAATAATTGATGGACTAATGGACTTTTTGGAGCCAAGGTATGAAATTCCTTCTCGACACTATACAACAGAGACCGCACTACCGGAGCTATTCAACAGGATCTGCAAGCGTGTTTGAGCTCTTTTACTAGACGCAGCCATTATTTAGTTTACAACCGACATATGGAGCTCTGACATTTGCCCTATGCCTTTGCTGAGCCTCACAGCAAGCTGGATTGACGAAACTTTCAGCCCGGTTAATGTTGTGCTCTGGCTCTCATACAGCGGAACACTTAAAACTTGCCATTGAGGAAAAAATGAATGTTTGGCAATGTTACGTGCCAGAGGTTGTTAGGAAAATGTTAAAAAAGCCAGGTAGAAAAAACGTGTGATGTGCCCTACTGTGCCGAGGCGCCGATGCGTGTGCCGAGTAAACCGGAAACAAATCTGCAAAGCGCGCATCGAGGCATGTGTTGATTACGCTTGTGGCCACGCCCGAAGCCTAGGAACGCGCGTTGCTACGTCCAAAGCCTCGCCAGACGGGCTTCCTACGTCATCGCCAACACATAGTTTTTGCGGGTGATTCGAAATAAAATGGCGCACCGAGACGACAATGAGCTCACAGGTGACACTGACACACCCAACTCGCATCTTCAAACCTCAATTCAATCGTATTCGTTTTGCAATGGACGCACCCGCAACGAAAAAGAAGAGAACATCCCCTGTCTGGGATAATTTTGAACAGATCTCTCCTAAAAAGGTACAAATTATAATATCCAGTGTGAATATATATTGTAAATTATTGTGACAACACAGTGTATCCCTCGTTTTAATGTATTTCTTCTACTTGCTGATATTTGTAAACTTTGTTCTGAAGAACTTGGGTACCAAGAGAACACTCTTTAGCCCCAATAAAGCACAAGAGGCTGAGAGGAGGCTCACAGCTGAATGTGCGACAGTGATCCGGCACAGGGCATCTTCCTCCTCCTCCTCCAACCCATCATCTTCATCAACACAACCGGACACATCAGAAGCTTCCCAGCCTGTGGAGCAAGGTAATATTCGATACATTCTAATGGTGTTAATTAAGCAATAGGAAATGAGCGGCAGTGCATTATTGTGAGATAAGGCATTATTTTGCTCCCATCTCTACGATGGTCAGCCAGAACTACCTGTTGGCTGTTAGTCTGTTTGTTGTGTCTGAGGTGACAAACTGGGGCGGCGATTGGACCACCCAGAGTGAGACCGCAGATGCGACTGTGGAGGTCCACACTTACCTGGGGGAACCCAACATAAGCAGGATGTCAAATCCCCTGGACTACGGGGAGCTGCACAAACATGTCTACCCAAACCTCTACAAACTAGCAATAACCTTTCTCTGTACCCCGGCCTCATCCGTCCCTTGCGAAATACTATTTTCAAAAGCAGGAGAAATCCTATCTAAAATAAGAAACCGTTTAAATCCAAAAACTTTGGAAATGCTAGTTTTCCTCAATAAAAATGAATGAAAGGTGTGTCTTGTTCCTTGTTTATATGTCAATGTCTAAAATAAAGCAATCATTCTTTCAATTACCACACGCACATTCATTCACATCACAACTCCCTGCCCTTTTGACCCCATCAAATCCATGGTATCATTTTAATCACTGTCTGTCATGACATTTATTTTCCACATGAAGGCGCAATAGAACAAATGAAGCCTCATGATGCTTCGGCCCAGGAGCAAACCAGTTGGATGGAAGGCCTCATTGCTTCATGATGCTTCAGTTTACCATCACTACAAAAACATGGAGCAGGTGGATGGCGAGAAACAGAGCAAATGTATTATGTCAAATAAAAGAAAGCTCTCAGAAATAAACAAAGGCAATAATGGAAGTCCAACACAAGTAAACAAAAACAGAATTAAAGAAACTTGCTGCAGCAAGGACGAGAGCTCCAGACCTCTCAGGTGCCGCTCCGTCCTCTTCTTATAGGCGCCGAGTTAATCAGTTCCCCAGGTGCAGCGAATCAGGTATAATTAGCTGGGAAAACCAGAGGCAAGGCAAACAATTTCACTGGGACTTGGCCCAGGGCTGTAATAGGCAAAAATACAAAAAAACTTGTCCACGTGATATTAAGAGACAACGCCAATAACATGAGCAAAGCGATGGATGAATTGGGAGTGCGGAGCCTGGGATGCTCACTCTCTTAGAGGCTGTAAACAGGCGCTTCTCCAACCTTGAGAGTTGAGACAGAGCCAATCTACAGCATCGCTACTTTGATTGATCCCAGATACAAAGACAGCTAAGTCCTTTTAGATTTGCCATAATTATTTATTTACAATTTGTATGACTTTTGTGTAAGTTAATATTTATTATTTTTATAGGTATTTCTCAAATCCAGCTAATTAGAAACTTGCTAAAGATTCGTTGCTTGAGACAACGGAGAAGGTCAGCACAGCCAGCAGTGACATGTCAAATGAAGAGCCAGTGAGAAAAGCACCTTGTGTAAGTCATGCAGAAGAAACCAGCAAACTCAGAAGCATCTTCGACGAGATTTTGGAAGAGAATGAAGTTGAAACAAGGTCAGCCACTTTTACTTCAACTGTTACTGAGGTGCAGAACTACCTCACTGCACAAACCATTTCCAGGTCAGTCAGTCCTCTTGAGTACAGGAAGGCACATGCTAACAGAATCCCTCACGAGCTGTTGTTGCAGCAAAGTTTCTCTGTGCCCCATGCACGAGCATGGACAGTGAGAGACCTTTCAGTGCTACCTCAAATGTACTGGATGAGAAGCGAAACCGTTTGTTAGCTGACTTGACTGAGAAGCTTATCTTTATCAAAAATAACTTTAATTTTATCATTTGAGGGTTAAAAAAAATTCTGGGTTTTGTTTCAATATGTTTTATGGCCTCTATTGAATAGTCTATTCAGCACTTTTTAGTTTTTGTATTTTGTCTGGGATGTTCAGCACCAGCACTTTTGAAAGAGTAACATTTATTTTTATAAACTATTCGTCTTTTGTTGTTATTATTAAACATGAATGTCGTGTATCAGTAATAGCCTTAGCAGCAATTTGCACTTGTTTTTTTTTATACATTGTATCCAGCAACTAGTTTATTTTCTGAAAATCAGCACCCAAAGCTGTATGAACCATTTCATTTTTTTTTATGTTGAGCGAAGAGATTTATTTTGCACAAGAATAATTGAAGTTACTGGATTACCACTTGATTATTTATTCTTTCAATGCACAATCTATGTTTTTCCAAGGTTTCTGATTCAAAAAATTCAAGTATAGTATTTTGTACTTTATTATGACCTGACTCAAAAAAGTTGGTTTGTTTATAAAAAATAAATAAATAAAAAAGGTCCAAACTTATTGTACAATTAAGCAATCGTTTCACTCAAGTGTATGACTCCTTCCGGTTGTTAAAAAAAATAAAAAATCAGTATCGGATCGGAAAGAGTAAACCTAAAAAAATCGGATCAGATCGGGAGCCCAAAAATCTTGATCAGGACATCTCTAGGAAGGCGGTCTCCAATTGCCCATGGACAAAACTATAACCTAACCGAACATACTGCTGTAGTTACCACTCCCATAAATCACTCATACTAGCAAATATTTGTCAACGTCTCAGTCAAAAAACATGATTTTCCGCTCGCTTCAGCCGAACTCAGGATTGTGAACTACATAGACCATGATACTTTGCGCGATACTGAGCCAATAGGGCAGTTTCTTAACCCTGGTCCTTGGGGCACACTAGCCAGCCTGTTTTCCATGTCTCCCTATTCCGACGGAGCTGATTCCAATGACAATGATTTTATATCACCAACCTCCTCACAATATTGTGATAGTTATCGTATTGTGACGTTTGTACATTGTTAGATCCCTAGTACCAACACTTTGACGTAGTCTGAGCAAGCATACCGGTAAATTTAGGCCCAGTCTCAATACTGACACTATACCCGACACTACTCAATGAAGTGCTCACTTAACTCATTTGCTCCCAAAAACGTACATTTTATTTTTTATATTTTAAGTGTCCTAAAGACGTGTTTATACGCCTCTGTGCTGGTGAATGTATTGCTGTGGCCTATAATAACGCAAACTTGCTGAAGCAATCATGCCACTGTATGTGGTTTATTTCTTCCCTTTTCCCCCCACTGTCTTAATGGTAATCGATTACCTCGCAGACCTAATGAGGGTAACTGAACTAAATGAGCAAAAACGCAGGATGATTAATTTAGTGCAATTAAAAATAAATGGATGTAATGTAACGAGCAAGAGGGCGCAGCATGTCAAAAGAAACGTGGCTGAATAATTCACAAGTGGAGGGGAACAGTGTGGCTGATAATGAGCTAACTCGTGCATGGGAGGACACGACGCAGACTGAGCGCCGCCATTAATGTGGGCTGGGCCTGCTGATCGCTCCCTTCGTGTCGCACATCAGATCCAATAGCATCTCGAGGGATGATAACAGCACATTTTTCCACTTATGAAATTGCATGCAATGTGTGCGCCTCGCTTATTGAACACAGTCGGCAACATTGCTGGCGTGCGCGTTTTTTTTCTTTCTTTCAAAGCTTTAAAAAGATGCCCACGTATGGCAAAAGTATGCAAAAAAAGTCTGTTGTTTTTATCTTCAAAACCCTGAGCCATGAACATGCAGAGTGCTTCTTTATAGCGGCTGTAGTTTCAACAAAGCGACACGTCGTCTCTCCCGAGAGTTCTGTTGTTAAACTTTAATTCATAACTTATCAATAATTTAATGTGAACCTGTTCCTTCACAGAACCTGGCCCCCACCCCATTTAGACTTCCTCTGCTCGTTCAGCTTCCCACATGTGCATTTATTGCAGTGTACCTCGACACCAATTCAAACTGCAACGACAATAATAAGATGCTGAATAAAGCTTTGATAATTCATTGTTATCACTAGAAATTGAGATGCTATCAGAAATTGCATGTGAATGTTCAGAGAGAAGCAAAAATCCAAATTAAAGAAAGCTATTATTACTGAGAGTGTGATGAGAAAGGAGTCTCTGCATTGATAGGGACTAATAGGGATTCTTAAATAAACAAACAAACACTGGCTATCATGGAATTTGTCACAAAAAAAAGGTTAAATTATGTAAATTTATATGAAAAATGTATTTCAATTAAAATTCAAGTTATAATTGTATTTAAAAAAAATTCTGACATAAGCTTTCAGTGGATTGAATTCTGAAGTCTGATGAAAATGTATGTCGAAAATCCAAATAATACAACATTTTACAGGAGTATTTTGTGTCAGGGCCAGGGCTTCAGACTACGACAGCATAATAGGGCCACTATTGATTTTTTATTGATTTTTTTAAGGACGGAGGGTTGATATTCCGAGAAAAAAACTAGTGAATTTGCAACTCTGTAAAATGACAAATTTAAAAGTTTCTAAAGTGGGAAATTTGCGACTTTATAAAGTGGCAGATTTATGACAAAAATAAAACTCTGAAATGTACGAGAAATACACGTAGCGTACTACTCGGATTTTGTGCCAATACTTTTCGGCCGGGTTTTCAAATAAGGAGATAATATATATGTATATATATATATATATATATATATATATATATATATATATATATATATATATGTGTATATATATGTGTGTGTATATATATATATATATATATATATATATATATATATATATATATATATATATATATATATATATATATATGGCTTTTGTACATGTGTTTTTTTGTTTTACTAAGGAACACAGTTGCCCCTAAACCTGTGCAGCAAAGTGTAATTGTACATCTACTACAGTAGGTGGCAATCACACAGTCACATTCCGCTAAAGAGATTAACTTACAACAATTTTATAAACACAATGTACAATTTATAATTGTGGCAGAGAGCTGGCAAAGGCACAAAATATTTTCTTCTTCTTGGGGAGGGGGGTTTCAGTGTTGTGTAATAACAAAGAATAATTGAGATGCACTGCTGTAATTCCCCTAACTGATCATTTATGGGTGCACACAATTCTACAATTCTACTTCCAAAGTAAATACCACTCCTTTTGATTTTCATTATATTACAAATGGGCTGAAGTGTGGAGTAAAAGTTTGTGAGCAAAAAAAATTAAAAAACCAAGAATAGCAATTGAAAAAAATCTGCACATTTACTGGTCGCACAGGCGTGGGTAGATAAAAATTTGAAAAATGAAAAATTTTAGGAGCAAAATGTGACCATTAAGGTGCAGTCCTAGATTAGGTTAAAGAAACTGGGAAAATATGTTCTCTGCTTTGGTTAACAATTTTTAGGGATGGGTGAATATCAAGACCAAGCATCGGTATTGGGGCGATACCCAGACCTATTTCAAGGTATCAGTACTCTCGACAGTGGCTGATACCATTATCGGCCACCCTTTTGTGGTCGTTTTACAATCAGGAACTAGAAATTAGAAGAGTTTAAAAAAAATACCATTCATTTCTGGCAAATTTAAGGGGAAATGCTATCTTGGGATATATTGATCTTTCTTTAAAATGATCTGTCATTGTTTTTAGGGTGAAATTGTATGCATCAAAAGTACTAGTCGTATTGATACTTGGTATTGGTGACTACTCAAGAGTTGAGTACTCGTAGTGGTATCAGTCTGGAAAAAAGAGTGGTATAAAACATTCCTAATTGTCATTATTCATGTTAGATTAAGAAAATTGGAACAATACTTTTTGAATTCGTACTGCATAATTTTTCAAAGGGTGATGGCTCCTTCCATCAGGGTTTGCCACTGTAAATCACTCATGATTTCTTTGCCACAGTTCAGATGCCCTTCATCCATGATCAATAAAGCAGTCCAATTCAAACACACATGTTTTCCTTGGGTGTAATGCTTCACTTGTCTGACTTGTGTGCAGACTGTACGCGTTCAGTTCCGACTCAGTGACTGAACAAGAAAGAGGGATAGAAAAGGGATGGATGGTTTCCATAGCACAGCCCCCCCCCCCCCTCTCAATTTCAGCATCATTAGTAATATTTCTGCAATGATGATGATAAAGGAAAAGTGTTGATCTCTTCTTATTTCCTCTGCCCTCCCTGGTGTAAAAACACAGCGGAGCGGTGAAAATCGACCACCGCTCTGATGGACGCCACCAGAAAGCACAAGCTTGGCCGATGTCGTCACGCAACTCACAGGAAGGCAATTACGGCAAATCCCCCCGTCTGCATGCGGAGCAGGGTCAGACCGCTTGATAGTTGTTGATGAAGATCTCTATGTGTAGCGGCGACACTTGACGACACGTCTGGAGAGACATGTGAGGCAAACAAGAAGAAGAAGAGTCTTTGAGGCCTTGGGGAAATCTGTCAAGCAAAGGAGCATTCGGGAAGACTGGCAAACTTCAGTCATTTACGTCATCTGTGAAGTGTGTCAATACATACTCGTCAATAAGTGGCCTTTTGAAGAACACAGTTTTTTTTCTCTTGTCCCTGTTCAATTCTTTCTGACTCAACAAAAGAGTCTTAGGAGAGTGTTAATGGCATTCCATGAGCACAATACACACACAAAATCACAGTGTCAACCAAAATACTTTAAATGTATGTGGGTGGGGCCTGGATGATTGGCGAACTTTGAGTGGCTTGCACTGCTCTCAGTCAATTTGTCAAATTAACTTTTGAAGTACCTGTAAAGTGAAAACAAAACATAATTTCTAAATTTGACACACAAACTGAGAAGAGTCTCGTTAGCATGCCTGCCAAATTTTAATGAATGAAAAGAGGCCAAGTAGCCTCTGAAATCTTGAATTAGAATTAGAGATGCTGAATGTGGTGAAAACACACCCCGCTTGACCTTCACCTGTCAAATATGTTTGTACAGTTGGTAGCAAATGGCTATCAGTGTGATCCAAGTGCTCAATAGCAGTGTTTAAGAAACTGTTTATTTTCCTTGAAGTGTCTCAGTTATGTAGACCGCCACACCAACACAACACCAAGCGAGGCGGTGACCTACTGGACGAGCCTGTCACCGGTCCACTTTTTAGCTAGGTAGTTCACAGGTACGGTTGCCAACCGTCCCTTGAAATACGTAATTGTCCCGTATTTAGAACTATACGTAGGTGTTCCGTATTGAATTGTCAAGGGACACACTTTGTCCCGTAGTAACGTGAGAGTAAAAAATTGTCTGTAAAATGTTAATGGAATTAATGAACAAGAGTGCCCTTTATGTGACAACTTACGGCAACATTCCAAGGACCTCCCCTGCTCTGTGACCAATGAGCTGACAGCACATTCATTTAGTATGACGATACAGAATCCGCTTATCTTATTGGTCGTCGTAAAAGTGCTTGTGGAATTACATCACGCAGAGCGGCAATGCGACCGTCACCGGCAGCCGCAGAAACAATTGCAAAAGTACAGAGAGGACTGGGAAGCAGAAAACACACGGTTGAAAAAGTGCAAGAAAACATCTATCAAATGCTGTCTGCCGACGTATTTTTACCATAGCCCATAGTGGGTTGACTGATCTCAAGCCACATGCTTCCAGTGGTGGACACATACGGAATACAATAGGGTACAACAAAACTTGGGAGAAAAAAATGTGTTGTCCACCAGGCAACGTCAGAGATTGATATGGTATGTAAAGAATGATTCTTTAACCTTCTGATCAAGCTTAATATTGGAATGTGCAATGAATGTCAGCGTTGTATGGAAACGTAAAAATTGTTTTTATAAACAAGTAAAATTGACTGACAAGTACGTTAAAATGGATAATACATAAAAGTAATAATTGATAAATAATAGATAAATACACAGCCTTACATCGTTTACAAGTTCAAACAGGGTATGTATAATGTTTATTTTACATGCAGTTGATATGCACTTTATAAGTATACAGTAACATTTTTTTTTCTAATTTAGACAGTTGATAAACGACAATATAAATATCTACAGTAAAAAATATATATTTTTCCTCATTTAGAGGTAATTCATGCAGAGGTGTTTTTTTGTGGAAAACACTACTTCACCTTTATATTTTTATGCAGGATCGTGAGTGATCGGCGGTAACAATGAATACACAGAGACTGATTTACTGTGCTAGATTAATTGTGCCTTTTATTCCCCGCAAACAGTAATCAACACCTGAACTTTGCTAGAATAATTGTACCTTTTATTCCCCGCAAACAGCAATAAATATAACTCACTTTGCTAGAATAATGGGGCCTTTTATTCCCCGCAAACAGCAATCAATACGCTACGTTAAGCAGCACAATATGATCATCATCAGCGCTTACCTTGACACTAGACCGGTCCGGGTAGAACGAGCTGCAAAACGACTGGGCAATCGTACGTATTCCACAGCTGACTCCGCCCGGGCCGTGCGCCGCTCCGTCTTTTATTCGTTAACAAAAAGTTGTGAGCGTGAGAAACCGGGCTGTCCAAGCCCTCTCCCAGACACTCTCGAAAACATGTTTGCGAAGCAGGGAAGGCTGTAGTATAAACAAGGTATTCACTCCCAGGCTGATTCCGCCCTTTATTTACAAATTGTTGGGCACCTGGATTCGTACAACAGTTCAGGACAACAACATATCCTTATATAAGAGGTTACATGAGGACATATCAAACCATGGTTATTTTCCCTTCAGGTTGCCAATGCCTATTACACTGTAAGCATGGTTTAAGCTCAGCTGACTGTGCTCTAAAGCAGACTGATTAGATAACTGAATGACAATGATAAAATATAAATGGGAAAATAGTCTCCACGTAATGCAACATTGAGCTGAACATAAGTTACAGGATGAATGTTCTGCTTATTACATATTGTTTCATATTTATGTATACAGTTTTAAGTTAAGCAGGAAAGGCTTCTGTTTGAGAGATATTTATTTTGATAAGTTAGTTTTCTTAGTTTGTAATTTTTTTTCTTAATAATAACTTTTCCCTGCGTTAATTTCATTCAAAATAATGCATCCTATTCAACTCAAGTTTAAATAGTCCAAAAATTGTTTCACCTACAAAAAAATTAAATTCACGCAAGGTTGAGGCAATCAGGTCGGCAGTCCTTTATTGATGAGGTGTCCCTTATTTATTTTTCAGGGAGTTGGCAACCCTATTCACAGGCCACAAAAGTAATAAAACAGTTAACTTTGTGTTGTTGTGTGGACCCATGAACGGAGCCCAAACTGAGGAGGTGGAGAATTGGCCAGCCAGCCCGCCCATCAGTCCGTAAGTTAAGAGCCCGCTAGCTCGATTGCTAGCAGTCTAGCCAGTCAGCAGGGCCATCCAATTCACCATGACCTTGCTCTATGCACTGCGTGTAGGTCCACGGCACATAGATACTGAAGCCCAAATAACACAAAAGACTTAACACTTCTGGGAAGGTGCATTTTTAGCATTTAGCTTCTTAGCATGCAGTAGTTATAAAACATTAATGTAGCTTTTGTAGCCACAAACCATATTAATGTGCCGCACATGCACTATAGTGCCTGAAAGTTACATTTGTTATATATAGAATATTATATGGCCTTTAGTGGAGTAATTCAATACTTTTATATAAACACTCTATCATCCTGCAAGGCTATTGACGAACCTCAAAGGGACTACACAATGGTATTTTAAGCCCTTCCACAGTTAACTATAGGCATATAATGATGAAATCTTACCTTTGACACAATCGCGATGTAATTTCTTATGAAATATGAGTTATTTCGGTGGCTATTTTTCTTACCCGGAAGTCAAACGCTCAATTCAGTAAAACCCAGCCTCTCCCCCTGCGGCTGCCGCGCCTTTCTCATGACGTCGCGCAACGCCCACGAAACAGAAAACAGTAAACAGTGAACAAAGTTGGAAGAACAAATTGTGGAGCCGTACGTCCTGGATCCCGATTCTGACATTGAGTTTGAAGTGCACGAAGTACCACGAAGACCGCGAAGACGTTTGTACAAATGGACTCTAAATTTCACGGGCTGCTAGATCTCTGCGTTTGGTCACGCAAGCCATCAATTCTTGAATAAACATTTGAAACAAAACGGGTCCCTGCCGCAAGAAATCGTGGAAGAGGAGGGGAGCAGAGAGGTTAGAGGAAAGGAGGAGGGAAAAAAAGCACCACAGCAGGTCATGAATCCGCACCCTGCTGCTTATGGGGCGAGCACACTATCCACTACACCATCCATGCATTTAAGTCAGTTGGCGCAAATGTTTTTACTTGCAGTTTACATCAGTGTCAGCCAATGGATTTTAAGACAGCCAATTGTCATTTCATTGCACTTTGGCATTGCAAATGTGAAGAATAATTGATTGCTTTGAATTAATTTGGACAGAATGTTGATTGATAAAGGCTACTTTTGTCATTATCCCATGGAGGGAGGTCTCAGAGAAAGTGGGTGTGCGTTTAGTTCGCAGAGGCGGTGCGGGGGTGGGGCCGCACGCAATGACGTCAAACTGTGCCAACAGCTCGTTTTCTCATGTTGGGAGGGGCTGGTGCTTGGAGAGCAGAATAACCTAGAATTTCTCATACGGGCGAATGGAGGAAAACACAACTTTGGTCATGTTTTTGGTGAGAAGTTAGCATTTTAACATGGCTAAAAGCTTCAAAAAGTTTATTTTTCATGTTGCAGTCCCTTTAATGTGAACAAAGGTGGTGACTTGGCGGAAGAACACACCAGATCAGTCTGCTATCTGCCACTAATTGCAGGGTGAACAGTCACCTGCGTCGCCAGAACCTCATAATGTTATGTTGGAACAATTTCTGCTTATAAGTTATATATATAAGTTCAATTGATTAAACATACATTGGTGTATGCAAAGAATTTAGCGCAGCGTGGTGATTTTTCAACAAAGACTCTATATGTTACGATCTAATTTTGTGTGTGCGTGTTGTTGTGGTGTTTAGTGTTGAGCGTGAGTCTCACTCATTTTTGTCCTATCTCATGCACTCACACGTTAATTTCTCCCACTAAGAAAAAGTTCCACCGAAAAGAAACGTTTTGTCATTGTTATAAAAAGGGGCCGTTGTTTTGGTTCTCTGATTGGACATTGCTACTGTCAGTTAAGAGGCCAGTTGGGCGCTTTTCGTAGCCTATTGTCAGAGAGACGTTTAAGACCTCGTCGTTATGACGACATCGTCAGAGACATATTCACCTGACACTTGTCAAGCAAATTGTTTTCCAACACTTTACATTTGTTAGCAAGTGTCATTCCAGACAAATGATGTGTCCTATTTAATGAATTCCCTCCAGATACATAAGTACACATCGTTAATCCACTTGATGTTAAGTTTATATGACAACACCCTGCTAAAAACAAGAGTTTGAATAATATTTAAATACATACTTTATATAATATTTCATGGTACTGGTGACATCATTACTCTTGCTCACAATAGTGTAATTTTAATTATCCAAGTGAAATGTACGTATGCTTTGATCAATGGTAAGCACTTGTGGGGAGCTGGGGTTTAAAAGCTTGTTGTTGTTGTTTTTAAATTAATTAATTGTTTTTAAAGGGAAGGCGGAAGTATTTATTTTAAGAAAACCGAAAGGGACAACGCGTCAAGACACTTGCCAAGTTAATTAGTTTTCAACACTATATAACACTTTATGCTGTTTGTTAGAAAGTATCATTCCAAACTGACATAAACCTCGAAAAGTATTTAAAGGGAATATATCACAATATTTTAAGCCTTTCCGCAGTTTACTATAGGCATATAATGATTAAATCTTACCTTTGACACCATGGCAATGTAATTTTTTATGAAATACAGTGGTACCTCAGAGTTTGAACATAATTCGTTCCTACGAAGTGTTCAAAGTCCGAATTGTTCAACCTCCGAAACATTTTTTCCTATAGGAAATAATGTAAATGCAATTAATCAATTCGCAAGCTCCAAAAACACAAAATTCCTATTTTAATTTATATTTATGTTTTTTACATTTACACCCTGTACAGTATTTAAACAATAAAAAAAATACCTTACCTTTTGTGTTGTAGTGTGATGGCATCAGTGGATGAAAAATGCTATGTTAATGCTTGCTTTAGTTTAGTCTGTGTATTTTAAATTGGGCATATTGTTAGACTATTAAGGGGTCCTTGTGTGCGTCGTTTAACATCAGACACGTTGTTGAACAGCTAAGGGGGGTCCTCGTGCCAGTATTTACAGAAGTAGTCACGGTAGTTACGACAGCGCAATAATCTTCTTCCTAATTCCACTGTGGTTCGCAGCGCTGTATGTTTTTCTTTGGGCCCATGGCGAAGAAAATTGTCGTGGGAGCAGTGGATCGTCTCAACTACCGCAACGTGAGCATTCGGCATTGCGCGGCTTCACTCGGCTACCCGTTTTCAAGGTACGTTCGGTTTAGCTTGCCTTGCTTGGGTGTTCGAACTCCAAAAATGAGTTCAAACTCCGAGGCATTTTTTCCCCAGATTTTTTGGTTGAAGTCCGAAATGTACGAATTCCGAGACGTTCAAACTCCGAGGTTCCACTGTATTAGGTATTTTTGCTGGCTATTCTTCTAACGCGGAAGTAAAACACCCGGTTCAGTAAAACCCCGCCTTTCCCCTCACCCTAAGCCAGCTAGTGCGCACCGCCCACAAAATTCTGGAGCGCTTTCGAGCACTTCTCTGAGTGGCCACGCAAAACCAGCCAGCCCTTGCAGTACAACCGTGTCTTCTTCAAATATGGAAATTAGATGGATATTCAATTCTTCAATAAACATTTGAAACAAAACAGCTCCTTTGCCGCAGGAAATCGTAGCAGAGGAGGGGAAGAAAAGGAAAACAAAACAAAGCAAAAAAACAACAACCCTGCGGTAGGACGCAAAACCGGGACACTTAACTGATTACAGGGTGAGCACGTTAACCACTACACCTTTCGTTCAGTTAGGTTCAATAATGCAGAAATTTTACCTGGAGTTCACACAAGTGTCAGCCACCACGGATCCTTTCTGGGAATTTAAGACGGCCAATTGTCATTGCACTTTGGCATTGCAAATGTGAAGGATAATTGATTGCTTTGAATTCATTTGGACAGAATGTTTACTGATAAAGGCTACTTTTATCACTATCCCGCGAGCATGGAGGTCTCACAGAAAGTGGGCGTGTGTTTAGTCTGCATAGGCAGTGCGGGGGAGGGGCCGCACCTGATGACATCATAGAGTGAGCGCCGGTTCATTTTCTTGTTTTGGGAGGGGCTGGTGCTTGGAGAGCAGAATGACCTAGAATTTCTCATAGAGGGGCGAACGGAGGAAAACACCACTTCGGTGATGTTTTTGGTGATGAATTAGCCTTTTTACTAAAAGCTCCAAGAAGATGATTTGTCACATTATTGTCCCATTCATTTCACTAATCTGCTTGACAATAAACCTATATGACAACAACCTGCTAAAAAGTTGAGGTAAAACTAAATATTGGTATTTATCAAAATATTGATCACCACAAAACCATCAAAAATAGGATTGACCATTGCTACTACTTTCCTGCAGTAACATTTCCCATGCATTTGTTAGGTTTGGTTAAATTTTGGTTGCTCCTTTGTAACTAACTCCTTAGTTGACAAACTAATTTTCCCAAAAGCTTGGTTTGAACCCAATCATGAATGGTGCACATGTCTTGTAAGAATTTCTAGTAGTGCTTTGTTTCCCCCCTCACACACACACATCCACTCACACACAAACGTGGTGTCCCGGGCGGGAAGCAAACCCGTGCTGCCTGCACCGAGGGCAAGTGACGGTACCACCTCAGCACCCAGAACACCCTAGTAGTGCTTTTGCACCACCAGATGAAACTCGTTTACTCTCCAACTTGCTAAATTAAATGACAAACGTTACTATAAAACTGCAATATCTATCATTTCTAAATATCTTAAGCACATGTAAACTGCGCTTAAAATATTTAGAAATAATGCAATTATACAAATAATTGAAGCATATCGTTACCTCAAGATTTAGGCAATGTTCTCAAAACGTCTTTCTTGGTTTTGGTTCTAACTAACCTTTAAATAACCAAATACTGACCTTCTTTAAACGTTTTATGTTAGCAGGGTGGCAACAACTTTCAAACATTACTGAAAATCTAAACTTTACTGATTGTGTCAATATGGTCGAAAAGCATGTTTGAATTTTTTTATGTTACAATTAAAAATATTGAATATAAAATGGATGGATGGCTATATAATATCTTCATCTTTTAGTTTATGGGTAAAATCGTAAATTTCTCTGAAGATGCACACGGCATGAATAACTTTTTTGGGTTCTGATTTAAAAACCTGAAAAACCTTGATGCAAACATGTCCCTCTGACACTTCCTCAATTTTGCCGTGTGCTGCAGTACTTTCAGCAAACGCTTGTTAATGCGAAGCCTTGAAAAAATGCACAGACTGAGAACGAGTGAAGCAGCATTACTTCTATCGATCGCGGCGAGTACACACGGTCCTTCTCAATCCGTGTATTTTTGTGAGGCTTCGCATTTGCTGAAAGTGCTGAAGCACACGCCAAAAGGTGGGCACTTTCATTAACTCTTTGACTGGCAAGCATTTTCAGAAAAGAGGATGTGTGGGTGCCAGCTGATTTAAGCATTTTGACTGATCTTTCAAGGTCCACAGAAAATGTTGTGTTTGGACTATGGAAACACAGATACTACCAAATGAAAGATCTCATCTTTCATCAGAAAAAAAAAGTTTGTTTCTACCTTATTCCGTTCTTCAGTAATCAACAATAGAAAATAGGTTAGTTTCACCCAAATGCTCTGTTTTGGACCAAAATACGGAGAAATCAAGCTTTTAGTGAAACGATATTATTTCGTGCACTCTGTGAATTTGAAACCTTTTTTTTTTCCATGAATGATGCCACAAACATCTAAACAGTGCTTTACTTCTGTAAAACACTACCACCAACAATGAAAAAGTGTTTTTTGATAGCAAAATACGTTTATTTACATTCAACAGTGTAACAATTTGACAAAACAATTTGGCAAACTATTTACAAATGTGTGCAACTGTGGTACTATTTACAATTGTGTGGATGTTTCAACAACGCAGTTTTTCTTTTTGTGAGGTATATTGTGTAAAACTCCCCTGTGTGCAAGGGGACGCAGCAGGATTTGCACCACAGATTAGTTTCACTGCGATTGCCCCTTCGCGTGCACTTTCTTGCCGGCCTTTTTTTCCGGGGCGTAGCAGGTATATACTGCAGTGTGTGTTTGGCCATGTTGTCATCAAGTCTACTCTCAGGATCATGATACGGTGACCTGGTGTTACGTCTGGCTTCCTCATGTCCTTCAGTTCCTATACCGGGTGGTAAGAGATGTTCTGATCCATCTTATCCACTCCATTCATGGTGGCATCGTAGTCCAGAACCAGTGTCTTCTCCGTGATCAGACTGTACCCACTCCTCCGATGAATATGCATTGGACTCGGGGTACTCTTCATCGTCCGATTGAACGTCCGCCTGTGCAGAAGTGCTCGTTTCCCGGCGTTAGCATCGCTAGCCGGTGAGGCTTTATGACGCGATCGAAGCCGCCGCGTCATCGCTTCCAACTTCGGCGTCAACCTCAGAGTCACCATCATCATCATCAATGTCCTCTTTAGCATTGGTCGATGCTTTTCGTCTTTGAAAAAAATGCTCAAGCGTGAGCTGCTTGCAACCGGTCGCCATTTTCGCTTCTTCAGCCATTCTCCCCTCAACACTCTAGCTCCGCCTCATGTCTTCTACTGACGCCTACCCGATCTTGTCCAGAGTCATTGCTGCCATCTAGTGCCCAAAAATAGTCATTATACTAACTCGACCTGCTTGATACTTTCAGCACAGCTTGCCAAGGCTTTCCTCCACCCGTTTAAAAAACAAAAACAAAAAAAAACATAGTGAACGTCTTTTAACGTCTTTGGCGGCACTCATTTGGATTTTACTAAACGTTATTAAACGTTTTTGGTGGTCAAAGAGTTAATCATCAATTCTAGTCAATGACGATTTCCACCTCTGATGTTTGCTATTAAGTGCCATTCGGGAATAAAATAAACCTGAGTGAACTACAGACATGTAAACAACTTCAGTAATCCCTTGATAGTCATACATTTAACACAACAACCAACTAAATACAGTAACATATTTTTCTTTGTGTATTCAACAGTTTCATTCATGCACAACAACTTTGTCATGTCAACTCTTATTCACACTTTATTACAATTATTAGTTCACCACTTGATAGCACTAAACAAGACACACTGCCCTTTTACATATTTGTAGTTTTGTTCAATAATTTTGTTTTTGTGTGTTTCATTTTTTTTATTTAACAACCCGTTGTGTTTTAGTTATTTGTTGCTGTGTTTTGCATTTATAGGCCACTGTACCTTAGTCAGCCAATCATGTCTGCATCTCAGGCAGTAATGAAAAAGACAAAAAAAGGAGGAGAGAGAGACTCAGTTGAGTTAAAAAACAAGAAAGGGAGATTTTGCTTTCTAATGGGAGCACTTGGTAAAAGTGCCAATAAGGAACACCATTATGAGACAAAACGTAATGGTTTTAGCCAACATTACTTCTAAAACTGTTAAATTGTTAATGTCTGTTAAACTAATATGTGTCCAATTGATTGACACTCCGCTATTGTGTCAAGATGCTAACTCTGGAAACCGCTAAGCACAGTCGCTGGTGGGCAAAAAAGTTAGCCCTGCTAGCACACCTTGGACTTTGAGAGGTATTTCGAATGTTAGCCTTTTCGAGCTCCAATTACGGGTTTGTCTAATACTTCTTCCATTAATCCATCATCATTGGGTCTGGTAATTCCGTCCATCCATCCAACCATTTTCCACCGTTGATCCGAAGTTGGGTTGTGGGGGCAGCAGCTTTAGCAGGAAAGCCCAGACATCCCTCTACCCAGCCACTTCATCTAGCTCCTCAGGAGGATCTCAAGGCACTCCCAGGCCCAGAGCATGCAGGATTCTCTCCTGCATGCTCTGGATCAACCCCAGGGCCTCCTGCCCTTGGGAACACTTCACCAGGAGACATTCTAACCAGATACCCGAGCCACCTCATCTGACTCTTCTCTTAACGGTGGAGGAGCAGCGGTTTGACCCTCCTGGTTCTGACAAGCAAGCAAGCAAGAGCCCGGACACCTTGCAGAGGAAAGTCATTTCGGCCACTGGTTTGTATCTAATGTACTGTATATATTTTCTCCTCAGATGATTTTAGCTGACAATTCAAGTAAAGTACATAAGCACCAGAAGGGCTGCTCAGCTTTAACTCTTCCACTCAAGATCATAAAGACTTGTATAATAATAAATATAAAAAAAAAAAACATTAAAATTCACCTCAACAGAAACTTGTACCCTCAAGGTTAGAGTTCTCACTTTGATGTAGAGAAACGATCGCCCTGCCACTTTGAGGGATACACTGTTAAAAAATCTATAGCGTACCTACCTCTCTGAATGGCTTGAAATCATCTTTGAAAGTTCAAAGAAGGGTTGAAAATGTTCATCCTTGAAAATGATGGCAAGGAAAATGTTCTCAATTTGTCCACTGACCCCAGCCACTTTCTGCATCTTGGATCAGATGTCCAAAATAAGAAGGGGTTTTACTCGTTAATATAGAACCCTAACAGTTTGAAAATGGCTTGAAAAAACTGACTGGTGTAAAAGATGAGGAAGAAGAGCATAGAATAAAAAAAACAATGGGACTTTTGCCTGTGATTTACAGTTGTGAGCAGAACTGTATACATGTATATTGTTTAAATATTCTCTTTACTGCATGTTGCAGGTGAGCTGGAACCTGTCCTTGTGATTTGGGGCGAGACCTATGGTAGCTACATCTTGGCCACCAGTCAAACACAAAGACAAACAACCATTCACACACACAATCACACCAAGAAAATAATAATAATAATGCTTAAATTTTTTATTTTCCATTTTCGTTCTCAGGTGCATTGTGATTTTCTTTTTCAATCCAAAAGGGTCAAAGATATCATCAATAAAATGGCTGAATTTAAATATTTTCTGTTCAAGTACATGGGCAAGAAAGAGACGTCCTGAGCCCAAAATTCGACCGAGCAATTTGAGATGGGGAACGTGCAATCAAGGGACAAACTTTAGTTTTTTCTCTCTCCTGCCACGTGGCAAAGACCCGAAAATTGAGTAATGAGTGGCGACAGTGATTTTCGGTCTCATAATTTTTTGTTATACTGTACGTAATATAACTGCAATACAGCAGCCTGACTACATGTAGTAGTAAGAAAAACGACTATTTTGTTCTGATTTTTATTGTTGATTGAAATGTTACTGTAACCAAGTATGGTTAAGAAATTATTTTCAGTCTGCAGCATCAAACAGTGTTGTGCAGTGCTTGGTAAGTTTATAATATTTGTGTACTTTTTTGTAGGCTAAACCTCAAAGTATGAATGATGTTGTAGGTTTGTCACTATATAAAATTTGTAGCATTTCAATTATCCCTGAATTAAAAATGCCTGACAAAAAAGTCTAGCAATGCTATTTCCTAAAATAGGGTTTTTTGCAAATGTATTACTATTTTGTATTGAACACAGGAGTGTGTAACTGACTGCAACAGTGTCTGATCATTTGAAGATTGTGTGTGAGATGTATATACTTTAACTGAAGTGCGTCAATTTGCAAATAATCTAGGAGATATGCAAATTGAGTGTGGTGTTTAGATTATTGTAAGAATATGTTGGGGGTAAAAACAGCTTTTTTTCAAAATTGGGGGGCAACAATTGAAAAAAACCCTGTAAAGCTACGTTAGAAATGTCGTGTGACTCACGTCATCACGTTGACAGGCAGTCACTCGCACTCATTAGTTACTATTGAGCAGTGACATGCAGTGAGCTCTAGGCAATTACAAATTGGTGTGTTGGCAGGCGAGTGTACAACGTATCCTAGGTGTTCCAAAAAAAGAGGACAATCAGCCTGACCTCGAGATACTTGATACTCAGATACAATAAGCCATACATTCAAACTATTTTAACATAGGCCACCTCTGTATGGGTAGAATTGTTTTAATTTATTTACTTTGAGCAGGGTTCGTACCCATCGCCTCCGGTCCGGCAGCTCACACAAAGTTCTGGGCCACCGTCAGCCAGCCACAGTAAACGTTGCAGTGCACTCTGCCTCTCATTTGCTGCACAACAAAAAACGGACAATTTCAAACCCGCCTTGACGCCCGGAAAAGTGAATATCTCCCAGTAAAACAGCTTAATTCCTCACAAAATCAAGCTAGCAATAGCAATAGCAATGCCAAACACCATGTAAAGTGAAACAGCCAGTTAATCCAAGCACATCCACAAACCCAATCTTTCCTTTTGCACCATTCTTTGTGAAAAGTACGAATAATTCTCTATCCTTTACTTTGCAGAAGATCCGGTAGCTAAGGCCTTGGTCTCCCATTCTTCAAAAGCTGATGTTTTTCCTCAAAAAAAAGGCGCGAAAATAGCTTTATATTCTCCAGACTGGCGTCACCATACCGCTTTGCTGTGCACTAAGTGTGTTTTGAATTCACAAATGCACTGTGCGAACGTACGTTTGCAGAGGAATAATCCAATAATGTAAAAAGGCTGCGTAGCGATCTGCCTATTTGCGTAAAGGACTTATCTACTAGGAAACTGACCACGCATGCGCGAACACACATCGCTACGCGGACAGGGCTGGGAAAAGCACAGCAGCGGTGTGCCTTCAGGAGGATCATTTTTACAGCATTTTTGCCTGCAGGCCAGAGTCATTTTTAATTGAGGTATGAAAATCACCAAATGTTGTCACTTTTAAGCCATATGTAGTATAGGCTTTCTGAAATGAAAGAAATAATTAAAATAAATAGAAAGAGCCAAACTGTTTTAACTTTCATTTCAGCCTGGGGTAGGCAGTGCCTACCTTGCCTATCCTGACCGCACGTCACTGCTATTGAGTGATGCGCCACATCGCTTTCCTATGGATGTAAATCTGTCATCTAGACTCGGATATTTAGATATTTGTTTATTATCTTTTATCGGTATTGGCTCTGGTGAGTTGCAAGAATGACTCAGATTCGTCAAAAAAACGTTGCGTTGTATTGGGTGAGACGGCTGAGCCAAGATGGCTTTCAACATGTTGACGTCACGGCAAATAGATTCCAGGAGCTATTATAAGCTTGCTTCAAAATGAGTGTAAACAAAAAATGCATTTAGATGCAGTTTTAATTTTTTATCAATTTTATCATTGATTGAAAAGTGTTACCAAATCATTTGCATAAGAAGTGGATGGCCTGCAAAGTCAAATGTTTTGCCATTTTTCTATCATACCTGCCTGTCGTGCTGCTGGATCCTATTTCAGTAGCATCTTAGAAACCAGGCTTAGATAGGAATTTATGGAGGACCAAAACTGCCAAAATTAAAAATAAATGAATAAATAAATAAAAACGAATATAAAAAAAATACAAATAAATATAAATAAAACCTATATATATATATATATATATATATATATATATATATATATATATATATATATTCAAATGAGGGTGTGGTCCTAAGCGTGTCTTGGGTTGGTTTCCACCGTTGCAAATTATTATTTAATTTTTTTATTTTATTTTTATATCCATTTTATGTTCACTTTTAATGATTTTGAAAATGTATTTATTCATTTATTTATTTTTTAACTTCGGCAGTTTTGGTCCTCCAAAGGAAATAAGCTGTCACACATTGTGATTTAACCAACCTCCACGGGCGACCATAAAACAACAACGACCAACGATAAGTACGGTGGTAAATTTCAATGCACATTAGGTAGTGATGTAAAATTTGTGAGAGTTAAGAAAATAGGAAGACAAAAAAAGATTTCAGGTGACTTTGAAAATAATCTGAAAAAATTCTGAACATGAGGGTTAAGAAAAACAAACATTCATTTTTTTAAATGTGTAGATATTTATATTACATCTTTTATAGAATGTCTTTTATAGTTTTATATGACTGAATGTTTTTGCAATGACTGGTTTGGCACTTTGTACATGTTACAATGACAATAACGATTCTATCTATCTATCTATCTATCTATCTATCTATCTATCTATCTATCTATCTATCTATCTATCTATCTATCTATCTATCTATCTATCTATCTATCTATCTATCTATCTATCTATCTATCTATCTATCTATCCATCCATCTATCTATTATGTTTAAGGTAAAATCTTTGGATTCTGAAGTTAGGCCAAAGAAAAAACTAAACTGAACTGACAATTATTTATACAACTTAAAACATATTCCTCTTTTTCAATGTAAAATGTTGCTCATATTTTTGGAATCGGGCCCAGTCATATGCATGTAGTTGAAGTAAATAACTGAACATGTGATGTCATTTTTATCTTACACCGGCCGAAACCCCGCTTTGCGCTTTGGCAAGTTTACGATTTTTAACTTTCTTTAACAGACCTTTCGACGGTGTTTCCCCAAACAATTAAGAACATTTAATTACCACCAAGTCGACGGGAATATCTCTTCTCCCACTACACTGCCAGTGAGGCATCAAAGTGCTGCAGAGGCCGTCGCCATCCCATCGCTTGTAAATTGTGCATCTGCCTTATCGGCCCTACGAGAGCGAGATGGCTGCATATTTATAAGAACACGGGGCCTCCAGATGAAAGCTGCCGCTGCGAGCGCCGTTTCCAATCGCTCCCTTGGGACACCATTACTGTAAACAAGCGTGTTGAGAGAGGTGAGGGGGTAGAAAGGGGGATGTTGGCATTGGTGCGGGAGGGCTTCATGAAATATTCTTTGTCTGAACTGTTGAGATAAAGAGCTCATTTTTCACTTTTTGCTTCTGCGAGGTGAATCTTTGCTCGTTATTGGCCACGTTGCAATGCCGCCCAATGATTAATTTTCCCCTTTTTTATACATACAACACACACACACACACACACACACACACGCACCCGCAGAGTGATGTAATAGCCTCTATTAGCTTGATGCGTATGCAGATAAACTGAATCTTATTTATCTTTTCATTAAAACATGTTACTCTCCTTTCATCTCGCCTTCATTCCCCCGGATCTTTTTCCCTTTAATGCTACCCCCTTTTATCTTGTTTTTGTCTTTTTTTTAAGACCTTAATTAGCCTACAACATAGCCTCCTTTACTCGTTTATTACCTCCGCCAAGTTCTCATCACCAGTATGTTTATTAATTAGCAGGATTACGGAGAAATTACTTAACATATTTCCACCAGAAATAGGCTCACCACATACAAAACTACGTGGCCGAACTTAAATGGAATGGATCATCGTGGAAAAAAAAATGACAGTTGGTGACTCACACCCACACAAGTGAGAGATTGAATCCTACACATTTACCAACGCACTGAAAGAGAAAACTGCAACTACATGCAGTTATATTATGCCGGGTTACTTTTATTAAACTGTGAAAACATGGCCTGATTGTCAATGAAGAAGCGTTTTGCCATAAAGCAAAAGAAGTGGGCAGGAATAAAGGAGAGAGTGTGGATATTTTGAGAGGCTGCCTAGCTCCATTCACTGACTGGATTGTGCTCCCCCAGCTTTTATTGGCATAACTTGATTGTGACTTTTTCCTTGTACTCTCTATGTGGCTACAACTTAAAAGGAACTGTAATGAAAAGTTAGTTCTATATTATTTATTTGGTTGTTAATAACATAACTGTGAGATTAATTTTTCAAAAACCATTTCCAGTTTAATACATTTTGTAGAAACTTTATTTAGATGTATGCCGCCATTGTTATTTACGTCGCAACGCATTCAGTTCGTTGTGACGTAGAATGGCGGCTGGCTCTCTGCCGAGCAACGTGAAACATCTTTAATGAAAGCGAGGTAAGGCTCGTAGCATTTCTAAAGGACGATCAAAACTCTTGAAAGCGTCTGGTGAATGACGAGAGCACCGCTTGGGGGAGGGAGACTCTCCCGATCGCGTGTGGTTTCTTTAGGAACGCTACGGAGGCTTACCTTCACTATGCACTGAATGCGTTGTAAATAACAATGGCGGCGTACATCTAAATAAAGTTTCTACAAAATGTATTAAACTGGAAATGGTTTTTGAAAAATTATTCTCATAGTTATGTTATTAACAACCAAATAAATAATATAGCACTAACTTTTCATTACAGTCGGGGTTCCTTTTAACAGTTTCTCAAAACGCGTGGAACCACACTGCCCCAAAGTGGCCAAATCATGTACAGAATGAACAGCACACACAAACAAGGGTAAACAAAATCGATTTTGGGACATTTAAAATGGATTCTGAATCGTACTAAATGAGAACCGTTTTTTGGCACACCCCTGATATTTAGATGCCAGAGAAACAGAAGGAAGATGCTGAGTTATTGTTCTTTGCATTATGTTACACTCATGTGCTTGGGCCCTGTTCTGCTTGTTCTTATTCCAGTAGTTGATGTTCATCTGACTTTTTGCTCGTAAGGACTACTGTGATTTTTTATTTCTTTCTCTTTGCCGAGTGTAGGTTTTCTGTTTTGTTTTTACCTAGACTGAATACCAGACTGACTCATTGCTGTACCAGTGAATGAGTCTTGTCACAATTGCCATCAAGCATTTTTCGGGGCAAACCTGACTAAACATACAGTGGAAAGAACTGTTGCACATTAGAAAAGTGACTTGCGGGCACTTATTTTGACCTAGTGCAGTTGCCGAAGTTGGCGAACAAATATGGCCGATATTCTGCGCATGCACACCTCAGATCGTGAAATTGCATTCTTACCGATGACATGCGCGTGTAGCGCTTCTCACAGTCTTACTGGTACAACCGTATGCCATACACCAGCCAACCCCAATTAGCGACCCGAGAGCAATGCATCCAGCACGCGAGACCAGCATGTTGTCATAACCAGGTGTAGGTAGTCCAACAAGTGGTTAATTGTCACAAATAACTCAAAGGGCCACCTTGCCTTCACTCCAATGACCCTATTCACGATATTATGAGCAAATCATGTGATCATCGCTGCCATTTGGGCAACAGAAGCTACCGTTGGAACGTAGCTTTGTTATTTTATGTTGACACGTGGCAAACAAGTTGCTCGTCGCCGGGAAAGTACTATAGCCATTCATTCAAGTAACAGGCTTCACTAACGCATTAAGTTCAAAAGCAACTCAGAGGGAATAGATTGGAAAGTGGTGACCGTATTCACCGGAGGAACATATTCACTTTAAATAACATTTATAAAGACATCCCAACTGCTGGTGTTGGGGAAGGTAGCAGCGGCTAGCTTGCACATTCGCATCCAAACTAAGTCAACGTTTTACTATTCTGTCTCAAATCACCAACAATTTTAGAATTTAAACACCACATTAGCAATCTAAGTTGCTAAACTTGTCACCAGGAATAAAAAAATAAAAAAATACTTTCTCTCTACTGCTATTATTCTGCCATTGTGTTTTTGGCCCAAATCCAGCATTGTCATGTCTGGCAAATCAGCTGCAAACTACACTCAACTATCACACTTTGTGGGCATGTTTGCACCGGAATATGATTACTGCAATATCCTTGGTGAATAGGTGTGCCTGTGCAAATGAAGAGCAATTTATGACGCTATCAGCGGACGCAGTGCATTCTTAGTGGATTTGGGTCTGAGTTTGGACCAGTTAAAACTAGTTATAAGACCAAGCTTGTTACACATTATGACATTGTTTAGCCTATGTCACCCCCTTGTGTGGTCGTGGCTAAAACTAGACTCTTGTCTTTTACCATAACAAAAAATGTTTCTACCTTCTCCATTTTTAGCAGTAGAACATGGATTGTCTTCACCCAAATCACCTATTTTGGACCAAAAAATAGGTGATTTGGCAGAAAACCAGCTTTTTGTAAAAGATCTATTTCATGCACAACAGTGACTTTAATGCTAATTTTTGTTTTAGTGATGAACAACAATGAAAATGTCCTTTTGATGACAAAATAATGTATTTAAAAATAATCACCAATTTAACAATTTTACATTTTACAAATGGTACAAACTATTTGCATGCTATATGGTGGTTGTAGTTGAATGTATTTAGTGGTGTGTGTGCATGCATGTGTGCCATCCATGTGTGTGCATTTATTATTTGTAGTACGCACATTACATCATCGCTTCTACTTCTAAATTTAAATAAAATCCGTCACCTTTTCTCTGTTTCCTGACACTCTTTGTAGTAGATTTAAAATGACAAATATTTTGATCAATCACGAGCTGCTTGTAACATTCAAATTTTAAGATCTGCTATGTTCACGAGCATCCACATTGTTTTGATACACATTGATCTCATCCAAGAAAGACCTAATGCTGCCTTCTACTGGGCATTATTTTATTGTTGTGGGAATGCTGGAAGCACATATATTATTGTGATTTTTATTCTCCACAATTTTTTGTTGTGAAACAACTCCCACATAATACTTTCAAATTACACCGGCGAAATTTCAATTTGCTTCAAAAATTCACGCCTTCCGGGGTATTTATCATCTGATACCACATTACTTACAGTTTTCGCACAATTTAATGTTAAATATCAACTTTTCCCCATTCACTTTCCATACATATAACTGATCATTATTACCAGCTCTCTGCTCAGTGGTGCACTTGGTAAATTGCATTGTCCAATAAGCAGAAGGTCACGAGTTCGGATCCCACCTCCGACTGTACATAGCAAATGTATTCATGGCAATTATGCTAGGTGACTACATACTAACCAACTGAATATCATATCAGGAAATGCATTATAATTTCACTGAAATGATTAAAAGAATGTGTCCGCATTCAGCATCGGTAGCTTTCAGCATCAGATGACATTTGTCAATATAAATACACCATAACTATTAATACTTTGTAATTTTCACATCATTTATTTTTCAATTTACTTCATAATAATTCAGCTTAGTATTCAGCTATTAGCATTCAGCTTTCAGCATTCTTACACACTTTCTGCAGAAATTGCACTTAGTCTAGTTATTATTATTATCGTTATTTATTAATCAATTTTTACTTCCATCCATCAATTTTCCAAACAGATTATGCCACTTTTGCTGTTTAATGAAGAAACCAGAGCTAGCCAAGAATTTTTTTCACCAATTTCCATAAAAACGTTTTTTTTTTTTTTTTAAAGAACTAAACTAAACTAAAAAGTTGTTTGTTGTCACCGGCGCTCCTCGTTAGGGTTCCTGTTGATGATATTTTATGTCAACGGCGGTCAAAGAATTAATTGCAATTTCTCTTGATGTGCAAATGCTGTGTTCTTGTCGTCACTGATGAAAAATGCCCTACAAATAAAGTCCCAACTGATTGCTCTTCTGATTGATGACATCGTGTCCTCATTAAGGTTGTTGTCTTGATTGATAACTGTTTATCTTCATTAAGGTATTTATTAAATATACCTGCACACTTTTAATGTCACGATGGCTAACTTGAAAAAAAAAAATATGCTCTGTTGTTTCCATTCCCAATGGGATGCTCTCTTTCTTTGCCTCTCTGTCTGCTTTATTGGAAGCATGCTTACTGCTGCCGTTTGCCTTTTATGAGGAGTGCAGTAGTGTTGTTTAGCTTGCACTAAAATAACAGCTGGACAGATTTAGGGATATTACACAGAAAAGCGGCACACTAGAAGTCACCCATGGGAAATAGGACAGTAGGGATAGCTCATAAGGAGCATTCCAATGCAGTAGTCACGTTGTGTTTTGAATTTTTTTAAATATTTTTTGATGATGTTGTGTTGAAAGTCAAACCCTTGCAAAGCATGCTGCGGCGCGTTTTTCTCCCCCTTCCTCAATAAAATTGATAGATGTGGAGGTCATTTATCATGGTGGTGACTGGCTAATGCTATCAGCATGCTGGCAGCAGCTTTTAATCATCCGCTTATGGATGAAGAAAGTGCTATATTATCCAATCTCAATCCATATCCTGCCGAGCATGAAATGTTATTAAAAAGTTGCAAAGCGCCTCGATTGGGGGGCGACTTTTTCCAACTCGAGGACGCGCTTGATTTCGCTCTTTTGTGTCAAATATGTGGAATATTGTATCCTCCCAGCTCTAACTCCAATAAGCTGCCAAATCAATGGGGCCGCTGAGCTCATATATCATATTGTATCATATCATATGGCTCGCAAAGCTTTGAAGCGCACAATGTGTTAGCATTTTAACTCACTGAGTAGTAAAAGGGGGAATCTCTGGTGGAATCCTCTTGTAATTGCTGTATTATTGCAGCTATGCTCATAAAGGTGTGCCTTTATCTTGGAAAAATGGAAGATAGTAACTGTGGTTCGTTCTATTAAACCTAAAATGGAAGGCTTGCATATCTTTTACATATTGTACTCTCCCTTAAAACTAGGAGTGCAGTCAAATAATCAATACACATCAATACAATATATATATATATATATATACATACGTAAGGGGTGTTAAAATTAGTGCGTTAATTTTGAGTTAATTTAATGTTCCTTTAACCCTACAATTTTTTTGTACGCGCAATTAGTGACCTCCCCTTACTTGGAATGCCTGTACTGGAGAAATTCCAGTCGCAACGCAGAAGACATGTCCACGTGAAAAATTTAGCAGTAATAAATGTAATAATAAATCATATATTTGTGGAGACTGAGGTCTAGTTGTATTTTACAATTTAAAAAAATTTGCAGAATTTCACAAGTTACTTCATGTTAAAGATTGGATAGCTCTTAATATGAAAAGAAAAATGCACTAAGCTCTCACCAACGTCTGACAAATGCAATTACGCTATCAAGTGGCCGAAAAATGATCTCAACACAAATTGATATCACACTTGTTTTTTTACAGTACAGTACATCTTTATAATTCTGACTCATTTTTATGAATTATTATGAAATTACCGTATCAATGACTAAAAGATGCAGCCATATTTCTATTAGTTTAACATTTTTCCCAACTGTTATGTTAACAAGAGTATGAAAAATGTGAATTTTATTGTTCATTTAGAACAGAAAATAACAGAAAATTTGTGATTAATCGTGAGTTCATTATTGAAGTCATGTGATTAATTACTATTAAAAAAATGTATCGCCTGACACCCCTAATATATATATATATATATATATATATATATATATATATATATATATATATATATATATATATATATGTGTGTGAGTATATATATATATGTGTGTGTGTGTATATATATATATATATGTGGGGGGGGGGGTGTACTGTACTGGTGAGACATAATATATGTTTCTTCATATTTTGATTTGAAATAATGTTCATAATGGTAACCATATAATAACCAGATTTTTCCATAAATGTAGTATAGCCCCTGTCGGACTTTAAACTAAACTGTCCCCTGTTAGGATGAAGGTCCCCCACCCAAGTATCAGACTTTTCTCATTCTAGTGACCTTGGAAAAAAACATTGCAGACTTTACGTGCGATGTGAGGCGAAGCCAATCTTAGGTGGCACTCGACAATATTCTCTCACATAGCGGATGTGGCCCCGCATCCATAAATCACTACCATGACAGCTGCTTGAACTCGGAAAAAGCAATGAACTTAACTATGACTCACTCTCACCTATTTTTAGTCGACTTAAATCAGTGGTGTCCAAAGTTTGGCTATTTGCTGCATGTACTTTTTTTTTATTGGTCCACACCATATTTGAAAATCAGAATTAAATATGGCCTGCAACAGGAAATTACACTTGTGCTTGCCTGCATTCTAATTCAATGTTTTGGGGTTGAATGGGGATACAAGCTAGCAACAGAATCTTGTATCCCATTTTTCACATATTCTTTTCCCCAGCAGAGATGGATTTACTGGCATCCAGGGCCACTGGTCACCCCCAAAATTATTTTGTCACCTGTAACAGAAAGTATAGAGTAGGTTATTATTTCCTTTTGTTATATCATTGTTTCTTATATCCTGACCTGGATTGAGCATTTTTGTGTAATTTTCAGCATGCAGCCCTGTGTAAAAAACAAAGTTTGGCTATCACTCATTTAAATGAGGCCAAGAGGCTGTTGCTCAATGATAAAAAATTAACCATGATCTTATTTCCATTGTCATTGTCATTTTATCAGTGATTTGTTTTCCAGTCTCAAAAACACTCGGTCTAATTCCATCTCCAATGTATGTGTATGTTGTGCTTTTTAGGAAATGTCAACGATCCCTGAACTCTCACAGACGTTTGATGCCCCTCACGGGGGAAGCATTGGCGCCGCCGATCCGCCGTGCCCGGTTTCATTCCGCAAATTCCTGATAGAAAATGTGAGCCTGTTGGGAAATTATTATCACGGGCGTATCATTTTTCATACGGTGATTGGTTATTTTCCCTGGGAAATGAGAAGCTGAGAACACACAGGCACACACAGAGTGTGTGAAGTAGCAGGTGTAATCGAGGAAATCAGTACACTACTTACTATTCATGGTACCACTATTCTGCATTATCACCTACTTATCATTTTTTGAGGTGTTTCTTTGGGAGTGTGACGCGAAAAGATTCTCCACACATACTGTAACTGTAAAGCAAGGCGGCTTCCTGTAGCAAGCTCCTCTTGTGGCCTGTCAATAAGAGGGTGCTTGGCCACCGCCCTACCAAGTGTTTGACACCATTCTACTTTCCTTGAAGACAAGTAAACAAAATTAAAAATATTGCTGGTAAAATGAAAATATTTGTATTTCTACTTTTAAATGAGCAGGTTAAGGGTAAAAGGGCTCTTGATTACTTCAATCTCCAACAACAGTGCAAACATGCAGTATGTTTGCAATATTGTAAGCAGTGAAATAAGGTGACTAAATATTGACTCTCGATGTGGGTCAGCGTTTGAGCATCTGGCTAAACCATGCGCTCTGAGAACCACCCATGTAAACAAAATCTTTTAATATGATGTTTATCCAGATTAAAGAAATAAATAGGGAGGATATCGGATGAACGAGGAGGGAAGAAAAAGGATGGATTATGAGGATGAAAGGATCCATTTCCATCCATCCATTTTCTGTTGCGCTTATCTTTATTAGCGTTGTGGATGTGCTGGGGCCAATCTTTTTTACTTGAGTAACATTTTGAAAAAAATATGTACTTCTAATAGTAGTTTTACCACACAATACTTTTTACTTTTACTTGAGTAGATGTGTGAAGAAGAAACGCTACTCTTACTCCTCTACTTTGGGCTACACCAGAGTCGTTACCCGCCGGCTCATTCATACATAGATTTGCCGTATTTCCACGTAAGCGCGCCACTTGACTGACTGTGTGGGAGCATTTCCGCGGACACATTGCTTATATACAGGAAATGCGGTTGAAGACTGGCAGGCATGATGAGAACGCGAAAGAGTCAACTGAAAGATGACGACTTGGTGCGTTCGCTTTAAGAAACTGCCACCTATGGTCGTTGGACTGGGAGGCAGCACCGAGCGAGTTACGCCAGGATTTATGAATGGATTTTGTGCATGCTTGGGCTAACGTGTCTGCTTGCACTGTTGTTCAAACTCAAAAAGTTATTATTTTTTTATTTTATGATTTGAAGATGCCAGCATTTGCACATAATTGTATGTTTTTGTCTGTCTGATGACATTGTTTTTAAAAAATAAATCAGACTTCATGTTCAAGCAGTTACTCAGTACTTGAGCCTTTTTTTCAGCGAATACTTTTTTACTTGTACTTAAGTGATTTTTTTTATGACTACTTTTTACTTTTACTTGAGTAATATTTTGAAGTAACGCTACTCTTACTTGAGTACAATTTTTGGTTAGTCTACCCACCTCTGCCTAAATGTTTCACAAGTACTCTACTCTTGTGTTTCAAGAAAAAATCGTTTTACACGACTCAACTTTCGTGCTTTTATTTTGTATTTCTTGTCAGGGTGCTGTTGGGCACAAACCCCAATTTCTCAATATTGTCAAATTCATATTTTTTTCACAAATAGATAGTATTGGTCTGTTCCCACTTCATCTGTTATTTTTGTTGTTGTTGCCTTATTTACAATTCAAAGTGATGAAAATGGTTTGAATACAAATCTACTGGCGCTCTTAAACGTTCCTGATGTCGCAAGTGTTAAAAAAAAATAATAAGTTCATTGTCAACAAACACTGTTCGTCTTTCAAGTTTGAACTCACAAGTCAAAGCAAAAATAGGCCAAATGATGAAAAACCTGCAAACCATTTTTTGTTAATGTCACTTGTATTGTATCCCAATGCAAAAAAAAAACTCAAGTAGCACACGCGTAGTGTATCACATTCCAATAAAGAAAAAATAAGATTTCTGATTTCCCAATTCATTTGAATGCAGCGGTCATGTCCACTTCAAACATATTTCACCCCTCTTCTTGTGCTCTTCTTCGCTGTTGCCTTCAGTCCTATTACTTTCCCCGTCATAGCGTTCCTCGCCTCCAGCCCCCCTGTTCACCCACCTGTGCCTCATCGCCTTCCATCACTACAAAGACTTTTCACTTCCTTTCTCTACTTTTGTGTTGGCTCATTTGTTCCTCTGCCTGGTTCTCGCCTGCCTGCTTGCCAGCTTTCTTTTTTCTTTTTTTTCCTGAGTTGATGTTTGAGAAAAGTTTGTCAGTTTCATTGCCAACCTTCACACACACACACACACACACACACACACACACACACTCTGAGACAAGGTGTGACTCAACGCTGATTTGTTTTGTTATCCAATTGTTATTTTTTCTAATTTTTCTTGGCCCTCAATATTTCCTCTTAATGACGCATGCCCTGTTCAAAGAGCTTATATTGCACCTTTTATCGACATCCACGTACGAAGGCTGCACTGAAAACAAACAAACAAAAACAAAAAATCGTATTCCACTGAGGATATAGCCACAGTCTTAAAATAAAAATTTAATATTAAAACAAGTACGTTGAGTGTTATGGGTATCAAGTCATGTTATTTTGAGCCAAAAAAATAATAATCTAAAATTTATTTATGTTTGAATGTTATATTCTAGTTTACTTTCTATTAGTTACAAACGTTACAGTCATGCCCATGACCCTCATTCTGTCATAGTTAGTCAGGCTCACTGAAGATTTTAGACACTTTCTCAGATTGAACGTGTAACAACCACCTCTCAAAGAGCAGAATTCAGAACTGGCTGGACCACTCATGAGACTCTCATGATGTTTTAAACACAAATTACATACATTAGTTATAAGAGACGTATTACAATGGGTGTATAACAATTGGATTGTAAGTGCGGCGAAATTGCACAAATTAAATCATCCTTTCATCCTCTTTCTTGATTTCAGTTGAAATATGCATTTATTGCATATTCTCTCTTTATCTATGCAGTATTTAATTCTTAATTGACTTTTAATTCCACTGTTTCATGGTTAATATGTAACAAAAGTCTAAAATTAAGACATAATTTTCTCAAATGCATTTAGCCGCATCAAAAAATATTCCACTTAAGACAATGTTGATGATTATATACTCTGTTTTCTCATTCCATGTAATATGACAGTATTCCTTGTATTCTATTCAGAAAGTTGCTTATTTGTGTTTGTCTTAAGAATGGCACAACTACCTTATGATTGTAATAATTGACCCTCTGAGACGATTAATTTGTAACACACATCAGCTATAATTGACGAGGCCCAAATGTCTCATTCTCTGAACATTTGTCACACTTCACTCTTGACTCCTCAAGCGATCTCCGCAACTCCTCTGGTGAGAAAAGATGACATGTAAACAGATTGGCACGGACCGTAACGGTTGCAAATAAAGAAATGATATTTACAGTGCTATTTGTTCATCGTCATATGTCACATGCCGAAGGTTACTGTTACTGTCGTCCATGGTGAGCTCTATTTTTTGGACTATGATTTCTAATTCTGCTACCAGTTTTCCTTTTTGTAATAAATATTTTTTTGTGTGTGAATGCCCTGCACTGCTGCCTGTCCAGTTGCTTTTTGCATTTACTCCACCATGATAAGCTTTGTGACTTCTTGTCATATTACTCAGGTAGGACCACTACTTTTTTTCTTAAAACTGCAACTTTCTCTCGCCGTAATAAAACTTGAATATCGTAACACTAAGGGCTCTACACTGTTTTAAAAAATCCTAAAATAACTAAATTTCTGTTTATTTTATTGTATTTTACAGTTGTTTTTTTTTAATAGACCGTGATCTTATATACTGAATGTAAAATAACATGAAATCAATATTTCTATTTTACCCCTGTAAAAATGCATTAGAAATACATATATTTATTGCCGACATATATTCACATATGTAACTTAATTTCACTAATATTTGTCTGTTAACTAAGGGAATAAACTGCAAAATGCAACTTTAAAACTCTGAGGGGAAAAAAATGAGAAACATATTTAAAATTACTGAGAAATTAAATAGTAAAAAAGTTAAATTTTACAATAAATTCTTTGTTAATTGACTAATGTTTTTTATTGAAAATAATTTAAATTACTGTAATGTCCTAGATGGCAACAATTGATCCCTTTAAACAACATGTCAACGTATCCTTGAGCATGATACTGAACTCCTGACGCTGTGTCATCAGAAGGTGAATGAGTAGTCACAATGTAAAACGGTTTGAGGGCCTTGTAAGGTGGGAAAGATGAATCACATACATTTTTTTCATATACTGTTATACTACATCGAACACAAATTATTATAAAAACCTCTTTCCATAAGATCACATAATTAAAAACAACTAATAACAGCACATAATACAACATTTACCTATTATATTTCTATGTAATTTAATTGTTATAAAATATGAAAATATTTCTGATTAACATTCACTCCAAGTCATTTTCACTGAAGCAATCCCCTTAGCGCCCGGCTGTTTTACTAGATTTGGGCTGATTTTGCAAGGCCCACAGAATATTGTGTTCTATTGCTATAAAAACATGGAAAGATTAGAATGTCTTCTTTCATAAGTAATCATTTTATCTGTTTCCGTTTTGCAGCAATTAGCATTAGAATATAGCTAAGTTTCATAATTATTCACAGAGCTGTTGAAAACACTGGGAAAAAGAGCTTTTTGCAACATTGCTGATTTCTTATACTCTGCTGCCACCTGCTGGCCGTTTTTTAAATAGCTACTATCGCTTTAAGTGACCTCTTCAGGTCAGAAGCTGCATCAAAGCCTAAAAAAACATTTAAAAAAACAAAAACATAAAATACGTTTTCAGAAGTTAAGGGCAAAGTATTAAAAAGCATATAAATATTTATAAATGTTTAGGTTTAAATGAGTTAAATATTCAAAACAACCTGAAAATAAGGCAAAATACAAACTGCATTTTAATTATGGGGGGAAAAATGTATTTTTATGAGAAGTAAGTAAGAATAAGTTCCTGTTATTTCACTGCATTTTTTTGGCGTCTGATTTATTTATTTTTTTTTACATTTTTTATTTTACAGTGTATTTTCGTTGAATGCTGGCGGATCCTTATTTTATTGCGAGCGCAAATCTAGCGCTGGTTAGACAGACAGCAAGTCTTACGTGATTTTGGTGAATTTGGCAGACAGACAGACTTGTGGTGGATGTCAGTATTTCATTCATTAATACAGTGCCTTGAAAAAGTATTCATACCCCTCAAACTTTGTCAGATTTGGGGAATTTATAATCACAAATCTGATTGAATACAAATGCATGTCATATTTTTCAGATGTTTTAATTATTATTTGACTATGTAATGCAATTCAATATATTTATTTTATACAAAGGGAGATTTAAGTAGCACCACTGTAAAAAAAAAAAATGCACAAAATTAAAAATGTTACTCTTGTTGCACATTATTTCATGGTGGCCTAATAGTATTATGCATTAAAAGATTAATTCACTGAATAAAAATGCACTTCAATTTTTAAAAATATAAGAATCAACATCAATAGAAACCCTTCACCTAAAAATTAAAGCACCATCAGATTAACATGAAGCTTCTATTTTGTCACCGCATAAGTTCTTTGATGACATTTCTTGCTGCATCAATTAAACATTGGTCACCATCATTTGTTTATCACCTGGTTCTGTTTTTTTAACACACAAAAAGAGTGTGACAAGGAGCCATCACAAAGAGGTGCTAGTCCCGACGCACATTGACACTTGAGCTGTTTGCAAACATGTTCTCTTTACGAGGACCCTCGTCTCTGCTCTCAAACCGCCATCACATGCTCCGACACAATCAGCTCTTCAATCTCACACATTTGCTGCTCGAGGCCATGCTGTGATGAGGTGTGCGTGCGTCTGTGTGTGTGCGTGCGTGTGTGTGACTCTCAGAGATGACTTTGGGGAAAGCTTCTTCAATTGGGACCCAAAAAAAAGGGCCATTTGGGGAAAAAGCTCATTTTAGTTGAGAAGTGACATTGTAAGTAACTTGGAGCCTGGAGCAATGACTCCAGCGGAATACTGAACACACATAAAGTTGCTTTGAAGAACGTAAAAGTCAGCCTCACGCATCTTACGGCTCTGTTTATGTTAAAACTCACTTATTGAATATCATGAACACATTAAATATCACTTTAAAGTGAGAATTCTGACTTGAATCTCAGATTTCTGACTTTAAAGTGAGAATTTTGGCTTTAAAGTGAGAATCATAGTAGCACTAATATAGTCAGAACTCAGACTATAAATTCCTTATTCTCACTTTAAAGTCAGAATTCTGACTTTATTCTCAAAATTCTGGCTTTAAAGTGAGAATAATAGTAGCACTAATAAAGTCTGAATTCTGACTATAAAGTCAGAAGTGAGCGAACAAGGTGCTAAATGTGCTTTTCCATATGAGGCTCTGTTAGCAAATGAAGGTATGCCGGTTGCCATGACGATTGCTAGCATGCCCCCAATCCTCTTGTAAAGCCTTTATTCTTCACAGCCAACATTAGCAGTGAAAGAGGGTAGTTACGTTTTCTCTTGTCTTTTGTCACATTGATGCTTTAATTGCTGCGTGCTCGCCTGTTATGACTGACCGACACAAGCGAAAGGAACATGGTGTCCCACATGAATATGTATTTCTGCCGTCGTGCCTGTCATACAGCTCTGTAAATGCCTCAAGGCCACATGCCGTCACAGTGTAGAATGCAGGTGAGTGCCCTTTATGAAACATCCATATAAAGATAGACAAGTGAGACAGGCGCGTCACTATATGCGGATATTGTATGTCGGCTTTCATGCTTGAGGGCGGCTGCCCTTGGCTGACGGCAATCACAAGTACCTTTGAGGATTTGAGTTCATTTGTTTTGTTGATATTCAAAGCATTTTCTTGATTATTGATTACAATAGGTGGATATTGCTCAAGATCTTTGCCCTTTTGCCCATTGCCTGCCAAACATTCCATGATACAGCACGTAAAGACATAAGACCAGCATCCAACGTGAAGTTTTGGCCATAGTAAAATACCTGAGATTTAGCCAGCTCGGCTAAGGAGACAGTTGGGCTCCTAACATGGGAAACTGAGGTAGCCTGACAATTTTCTAGGTAGCCCAACCCTTTGATAAGAAATATGGTCATTTTTTTCCAGTCGCATTGTCACAAAACTGAAAATAATGCAGGTTATAGTGCACGTTAAGCCTTTTCGGGTGGTGGCTCGAGAAACCAAATTGTGGTGGCCCTGCCAGAACCAGCACTGACCCTGGATATCACTGGCTTGGTCCGATACCTCACATATCATAATTTGGTCAATTCAATATTTTTGTTTTCAAAAAAAATCTATACTATTTGTTGGTCACACGTGTTATTTTTGAAAAATTATTCACCAATAAGATAACTATAGTAAGTAATAAAATAAAATAATGATTCCTATAGTATTCCTATGTATATTATATATTAAAAGTGTTGATTTCATCACATTTATTTATGAAATGTGTAAGGCCATTTGTATTTTGAACTCTGTGTCCAGACTATATGGATAGCCTGTAGACTACTTCTAACCCTAAATACTTAAATAAAAAGAAAGAAAAATATCGAGTACTCATTAAAATTTCTAATCAAACTATGTGGTTGTATAAGCTTTTTAAAGGAAAATGCAAGGAATTAAATTACATTTACAGTGAGTGCTTCAAGTATGTATAGGTGTACAGTATCTCACATTTATTTGATGTCGCAGTTTGAACCCCGTGGGTGGATGACGTACTTCACTGAGACAGCCGAAGAAGAAAGTCACGGATGATGAATGGATTTTAGCATCGTGTACTGACTGACTAAATATAAATAGAAGACTGATTGCTGAGAATACTGTGCAGATAATCTAACCCAATGTCCGCTACAAGCACAGACAGTGGCATCCCCCTCCCAATTTATCTGCCGTGATTGGATCGCAACGAAGTTACATGCTAGGCTAATGGTCACAGTGAACGTACGCTAATGGCACACTCGTTGCACACTATAATGGGAAAAGCGAATGTTTGGAAGAGGTCTCGCAATACCTATTGCAAAATCATGGTGTTTTTAGCAGTGCTAATTGCTAACGGTGCCGTCTTCTTTCGATTCAGTCTCCAAATGAACGTGGTTTTATAGCGCATGCTGTCACGAGTCTGTGTGCACTCTCCAACTCGCAATAATTTTCAGGTCGCCATCCGGGCAATATGGTACCATAAACTGAGTTCGCCCGATGCGGTTTTTAGTCGCCATTGGCGAACTGGCGAACGCTAAAGCTCAGCCCTGGGTTCAAGTCCTGCGAGAGTTGGTCACATGAATAAGTGTGCTGGAATGTGACGGTGGGTTACAACAAACGAGTGATGAGACAGCGTAAAATACAAAATTTAATTCATGAGATAATCCAGGATGAAGAGACGCAGGTCAGAAAAAAACATGAAAATCATGAAAATTTAACTCATGTCAATGGGAGGGGCAAAACACACGACACAATTTCTACATTAAAAACTGAACTTTATTTTCAAACTGGTTTACTTGCATTCCTCAACAGAACAATTGCTTTGTTGTTAGTGCTACATTACGCTTGAGTTAAGTGTGGGGGGGTTAAAAGAGGGGAAAAAACGTCAAAATTTGGGCATTTAAAAAAAAGTCACTATTCTTGTTCAAAATCGTAAAACGTGAGGAGCTCTCTGAAATTCCTCACACAAGTACTTCATCATGCAAGATGCTCTCTGAGTCAACTTGGTAGCCTGATGAACTACATATCAGTAATAATACTGGTTTCCATTAGGGCTGCGCAATTAATCGATATTCAATTACAATTTCAATTATTGCTCTCCACAATTCTGCATAATCATAAAAAAAAGATTATTAGTAATAATTTTGAGTATTTTAAATTTAGACCTTTTTAAAAATTTTAAATAACTGATTTAATAAATTCTGTTTCATCCAAAAGGAACTTGCATAATTATAGTGTTTCAAATAATTTTGTTTGTCTTAATAATTTTTATGTTTAAACATTTTGTTGTTTTTTACCAAAAAATCAATGATCGTCCTAATCGTGATTTCAATCATAACCAAAATAATATTAATTAATAAATCTTTCATTATTGAGCAGCCAGTTTCTACCACTCATACACTAATTGGGTACTTCATTAAGAAGTGCATTTGCAAACTTAATTATACTATTTTTTTATTGATTGGGTGTTGGATCATCTACAATTAAAGTACGTATCGATCGGTGTGTTAGTGACCTTGACTTTGCTGAATGTGTGATCTTTGCAGTTAATTGATGTCCTTGTTGAAGTGCCGAAGTATCTTGGACTGTGCAGGACCATAATATGGACTTTTTGGGTCCTATTCCCAACGGTATCTGTGGGTGCCATGAATGTAGAGATTGCTTAACTTAAGTCCGGTCAGCCATCTTCTGTGTGTGATCTCACTCGAGTGATCTCATTCACCTCAATATACTCGGTTGTATTGTTGAATATTTACAATTAACACTGAAAACAGGGATTTCAGCCATGTCACTTGGTTTTGTATCTATTTATCATAGTGGCTCAATAGAGATGAGGCCCTAATCGTAACGTCAACTTGCTGAGGAGGCAAGTGGGAGGGGGGAGTGGGCAGGTTGTCAAATTGCGACTGCAGAGGGGGAGGGGTAACCTTTGTGAGTTCACAAACTTCCGAGAATCCATCTTGTACCGGTCCCATTGATTTCCACTGATTTGGACCAATCACAGAGCGACATTGAATTTGGGGGCGGGATATGCAGCTGTGACGAAAACAAGAAGTGCCGAAGCTGTGGGAAGTAGTGATGGGCATGACAATTATTTTAAGTGAATTTAATCTTTTGAAAAACCGTTCAAAAGATTCGCTCATCGAATCGTTCGTCTTCAGGAAGTGATCCGTTCACTCACGTTCACTGAAAAGATTCTTTATTTTTTAACGAAACGTACGTGAACGACACAACACTAGTGGGAAGAAACAAACCAAACATGGTGACACCGGTGGACGAATGCGGGGACGCTGCAATTAATTCTGTTCTCGATGAATTAGTCTCTTGTATCCGCATATCAACATTGCAAAACCGACAACATAAACTCAACGCCATGATATCAGCTAGTCACAACAGTCGCATGTCGGTGACGACATCCTTAGCCGTGATTGGTCGAAACAAAAGTTAGGTAGACGTGCACACGATTCTGCTTTGTCCAAACAGGTCGAAGTGTTGTACAGCATTCCCCCGCCTTTCCCGAGCAAATCAATGCGGCGCAGTCCCAGACTGATATAACTCCCTCAAGTAAAGCACAAATCAATCTGGATATTGCCAGGCTAGGAGAGGGGGTAATGGATAGACAAACTTGTTTGTTTGTGACTCCGGTTGATTGTGAATGGTGAACGAACGGTGTTAGCTGGCTATGATGTCGAGACTTAATTAAAAGAAAATGATGTATCAAAAGTACAACTGAAAGGAAGCCATCAGGTGCCCAGTTCAGAAAACGAAAAGGAGAAGAGAAACGAAAAAGGTAGGCCAATTGCTATGAGTGCATTATGAGAGTGACAGTCGACAATCGGCTATTTATTAGCCTCTTGCTCATATGTTGCTCAGCCACAAACCTCAACTGTATTTCATTTGGTATTGAGTTTGGCTGAACTAGCAACTATTAGAATTATGGCATTATGTGATGGAACTAATTTCACCCATAGGCTGCCTAGTTTAGTTTGGGTCGTGTTTGCAACACAACACAGACATCTAGCTGATGTGGATTTGCCAAGTTAAATAACTTCTAACACACTTTGACATGACATTTTGTAAGCTACATGTGATATAGATGTTTACATAACTTCTAGTGTGTTACTATTAATCTTATTATAACACGCAGTTGAGGTCCACTATGTGACAGGAGCGTCCCTCTGGGCTTGTCAGCAGTAGCATCAACCAAACAGTTGTACAACATATTTTATATGATGATGTCATTGATAATTTTGCATCAAAGAAGGCTAGAAAAGTCAAGTTTTAGATTGCACTTCACACTTGTTAATGTTAGTGCCAGTTCTAAACTTGGTGAAAAACCCAGGTTCATAAATAGTTAACTGCAGGAATATACAGTAAATATTGTTTTATGTTCAATACAGTTACCTTATTATCAGTGATGCACCAAATATTTGGCCACCGAAAATTTTCGGCTGAAAATTACAATTTTTTGCCATTTTTAATTAAAGCAGAAAGAATATGGCCGAATTAGGTTGTGGTGACTGCTGTGAAAAAACTGCTGCAAGCAAGCGTCTGTTTGAATTAAACAGTGAACTCGATGGAGAGTATCCGCCTCTCTTCTCGCTGTCTTTTCACCGTGTGAGTTTGCACCGGTCGGTGGCAGCAGCTTCATTGTGCACACTGGAGGAGAGGGGCGTCGCTTGGTGTACAAAATTACAGGTGAGCCTGCAGCGCCTTCCCTTTTTATATATATATATATATATATATATATATATATATATATATATATATATATATATATATATATATATATATATATATATATATATATATATATATATATATAGCTGGTGTGAACAAATGTATTTATTTATTTTTAAAAGTTGGTGAATATGTGAATGGGCCGATTTTAAGTGCGCCGCACCTTGTCCCGCCGCACACATCCGTGCCCACCTGTGCGAACTACATTGACTATAAAGAACTACATTGACTATAAAGTGCAATCACACCACCAGAAAATGCTCAACCCTCATTTGGTGTTTAATGTACCATTAGCCAACATGTCTGCGGTGTGGGCACATTTCAATTTATATTGTGCTTGGTTAAAATGCCAGTGCTAAATAAATATTTTATAATAATATTAAAATGTTAATTAATTAATATAATTATGTTGGTTTTCGGCCAAGCCTTTTTTTTTTGGTGCATCCCTACTATTAAAATTAAAATTATTATTAATATGCTTTCTTCACTGTGAGTGTCTGGCAACCAGTGCAGGGTGTGACCCGCCTACTGCCCGAAGCCAGCTGGGATAGGCTCCAGCACCCCCTGCGACTCTTGTGAGGACTAAGCGGTTAAGAAGATGGATGGATGGATGCTTTCTTCAGGGATTTCTCGAGCATGTGCAATTCATTTTGTATTCATTGTTTTTTATTTATTGATTAAAATTTTCTTTGTTCTAGTTACGTTTTTGTATTATAATTACATGCAATGAGATAATGCGTTAGTAGCGGGGTTTGGTGGCAAGTCCATTTTTGGTGGAGGTGTGGGGGCTCGGTGGTTTGGGGGGTGCGGCATTATGTGGGGTTTGGGGTCAGAGGGTTGTGTGTGTGTGTGCGTGTGTGTGTGTGTGGGGGGGGGGGGTGTTGCGCTCAGTGATTGCATATCGCTGTCGGTCAGACTGTCTGACATGGATAAGTTTGTGAGAGTTTTTGTGAAGGGAAAAACCCACGAGAAACTGTTGTTGTAGGGTGGAGTGGAGAGAAAAGAGAGGAGTGGAGCGAAGTGATAGAAATAAACGAGGAGTGGAGTGAGTCAAGGGAAATTAAAGTGTGAGAGAAATGTAAGAGGAGTGGATAGATGTTAAACTGTAAAAAAAAAAATAGTTTGAGAAGTATTTTTTGTTATAATTCATAAGACTACCTTTCAGTTTTGTAAATATTTATTATAGTGTGAAGTGTCCACATGGGCAGGTTTAACCCTGTCAATCAAGACAGTCTCAGGCTTACCGCCAAAGTCAATGACAAGATCCTTATCCCCATGCTGCAGGACCCTAAACGGCCCGTCATTCAGGAGGCGCAGCGGACCATGGTGTGCGCCGTGGCGCACGAAAACAAATTCCGCTGTGCACATTTTGGAGGGGATCCGGAAAACATGGGCGCCATACTGTGAAGTAGGGACCGGAGAGAATGCGCTGAAAGTCTCCAGCAGGGTGACCAGGGCACCGTGGCATCTAGGATGAACTCGCCCGGCACCCGAAGGTTCAGCGGAAGAAGCCTGCAGGTCCTCCTTGTAGGCACATTTGAGCATCACCCACGAGAGCCTGTCCACCTAGTTGCCATCTGTCAGTCCCGCACGCAGGGCTGCCTTCATCCAACGGTGGAAATGCTCACACAGCCCGTTGGCTTGGGGGAGATAGGCTGTAGTTCAGTGCAGCTTGTTCCTCAGACCATCGGCGAAAGCATTCCACAGCTCCGAGGTGAACTGAGACCCCCTGTCAGAGGAGAGGTCCGATGGGGTGCCAAAACACGCAACCTATGTGGTGATGAACGCACGGGCCACCTCGGCGGATGCAGTCGAGGCAAGAGGAACGGCCTCTGGCCAGAGGGTCATCCGGTCCACCATGGTTAAAAGGTAGGAGAAACCATGAGATGGCGGAAGCAGGCCCAGCAGGTCGAATGTTGACGTGGTCAAACCTCCTTTTGGAATATCGAAAAGCTCAAAAGGGGCCTTGTTGTGGCGATGCACCTTTGCCACGCAAGAGTCCACCCAGGATTGCACATCCTTCTTAAGGCCAGGCCACACAAACTTCTGGAAAACCAACCTCACGGACGAATGGGAGAGGTTGTGCACCGCTTCGAAAACAACCCGAAGCCAGTTCGCAGGAACCAGTGGGCGAGGTAGGCCAGTCCGAACCTTTGAGGGCCTGGCGTTGGATTTGCCCGCAACATGCTGGATGTCCGTGGTGAACTCCGAAATGAAGGAGAGCTGACGTTGCTGACGAGCAGACCACAGTTCCGCCACCTTGGACGTGGAGAATGTCAGGGGTTTGTGGTCCACAACCGCCGTGAAAGGGCGGCTTTCCAGCAAAAAAACGGAAACGGCGGATCGCTAAGAAAAGGCAGAGGAGCTCCCTGTCAAATGTGCTATATTTACGTTCCGTGGGGGATAGTCGACGGCTAAAAAAGGCCAGGGGCTGCTAGGCTTCATCCACCCATTGTTCATGCAACGGTGTTGCAAAGGAACTTGAATCTTGAAGAGGGAATCTTCGACGAACAACAGCCAGTCTTTCACACCTGCGCCCAGTAGCAGTCATGGGCTTTGGATTTGGCGTTTCCCGCGCCTTCATAACTGTATGGGGAAAGGCACCTCTTGGCCTTAGCACCGAAGCGGGCATGAATAGCACATTCCTGCAGCACATTGGTAGCAAAATGTTGGATAGCAAGGAAGAAGCGGTCGGCCTCCTCCGCTAGAGCACATGACTCAGTGAAAGTGGTGTTGGAGAGCGCAATCTGAACAAGGGGCGGCAAGTGGCGGAGAAACAGCTCCATAAAAATAATGTTTGGCTCCTCATCGCCCAGGAGGTTCAGCATCCTCTCCATGAGCTCAGAAAGCTTACTGTCCCCCAGCCCTCTGATAGCGAAAAGCCACCGAGCACGCTCTGACCGTGACAGCTCGAATATCTTAAGATGAGCCTTGAATGCCACACATTTGAACCAAGTGGGAGGTGACTTGACGAATCCCACCACTCTCACAGCAGTAGCACTTCCTAGCGCCGAAACAACGTAGTAGTAGCGCGTGTCGTCATCAGTAATGCCGCGCAGCACAAACTGATCTTCCGCCTGCACGAACCAGGCGGCCGCGTACGTCTCCCAAAACTCCGGCAACTTGAGAACGTTATTTGTCACCATGTTCGGTCCAGTTTCTGAGACTTCAGAACTGACGTCGGCGTTACCAGTGTGGTGCCGAAGCCAAGGAGAGTGTCACAAAAGACTTTTCTGCACACACCGACATCACATCACTGACATCACATCACTCAACCACCAAAAAAAAGGAAGTATGTCACTCTCACTCGCCACTCGTGAGCACACTCAACAAACATCAGTTCCGTGGGGGAATTATGTCAACGAGCACCACAATTGTTGGATTATTTCATACCATTTCATTCTTTTTTTTTCATTCCACTTCAACCCAACTCACTGTACTAATCTGCTCGTGTGTGGGAGGCACTTGCATGTCGGAGTGTTTAATTCGCTTGTGATTGTGTTGCCACATACTTTGCTTTAGTACATGAATACATTAAATTAAAAGGAGAAATAGACACGTTACAGAAAGATCCCGCAACTGAAGATGATCTCTGTACAAACATTTGCTAGTATGTTGACGTTCGCTTCTGCTAAAGGTAAGCCAACTGTCGTCACAGGCATACGTGTGTCTACTGTCTTCTGTTTGATTTCACGGTGGAGAGTCACATGGTGTATTTTGACTTTTATTGGGTGCTGTGTAGTTTTATATAAATCATTTGTGAAGTGACGTTAGAGGCAAGGAACTCTGGTTTGTTTTGGATCAGGCTCCTAGCGAGCTTGCGATAGCTCGCAGCTCGGCTAAAAACACGAACCAGTTGCGACGCACATTGCATACTAAACTAATTGCTTATTTTTATAAACTTATACAACAAATTCATCTTTTCCGCTGCTGGAAAATGAAAATAGAGACCTTAAGCAGTAGGGTTTTTTTGTGTTTAAAAAAATAATAATTAATGAATATTTTTTGACAGAAAAAAAAATTCAGTAAAACTGAAAACAAATATTCAGAAAAACAGAAAATAAAAATAAAATACTCAAAAAAACAAAGCAACCCCAAAAAAATTGTCAGAAAAACAGGAGTTGTTTTTTTCCCAAGTGAATGCAATACTCTTCCGTACAATTGCCATTTTTGTCCAAACAATATATTTTTGTCACTTACTCAGAACTAATATCTGCAACATATATGCCTGATTTTGTCAAAACACATCACATAAAAATACCGTATAATAATAATTGTTATTTATACACTTATTAGTCACATTAATTCCATATTTTTCACCTTCATCTTTCTTTGTATTTAGATTATACAAATGCCCAGCCTAAGCTTTTCTCATTTGTCAGAACATTTTTTTTGTTTTTTAATTGGCTCTCTGAGGTTTTTTTGTTGTTGTTGTGTTTTTAAACTCCATTTCACTATTATTATTGTTCTGCTCTCAGAAGGAATGCATTCATCTCTAGCCTCACCATCCGCCTGTATAATCTGGCCAAAAGCGTCACAAATTACAGTCTGTGACATAATAATTAGAACAAGTCAGCCTCGCTCATAGAGGCGCAGTAATAATAGAAAAACAAGCAATATAATCCTCACAAAAGGAGGATTTGTCATTAAGGCTGGCGTATCATTCTGCATTAAGTTAATGTGTTTACCTAATAAACTGGCAAATGAGTTCATTAAGGGCCCTCTATGTAGCCACAGCGGATTTATTGATACAGATTTAGGTCACATTTTATAATACTGAGCGCAAAATTTTTATTATGTGCGATCCTGATGGAATTCATTCCCTCCTTTGTTAATATCAAACATTTTTAAATGTGTATCGGTCTTATCAGTGAATTGCAAAGTCAGAACCAATTGTGTCTTGTCGGCACTGTCCTGCAGTTTTTGACCAATCATACTGGCGGGGCGGGCTGGGGCCAAGGGTATGCTATTAATTGTATTATTTGTAATTTTTACATTCTTTCACTGTATTCTAAAGCCTGACCAGGGACTAAGACTGCATATGAAGCTGAATCTATACGTCTTCTATGCATCACATATTCACATTTTTAACAACAACAATAATAATAATAATAATAGATTGAACATATATCTGTTTTATTGAGACTCAAAGTCCAATGTTTTAAGGGCACAAAAGAGCAATAGCGAGGAATATGCAACAATACAGCAACACTGTATATAAATAATATTTATTATAATAGGCTACAGTTGCAGGCTTGCTTGTTTTTGTGTCGTGTTAAAGTTTACTAACGTTAGCTAAAAGCCTGTAATCAAATCAAGCTGACATCAGCCTAATGCCTGGTCTGGCAGGCTGCTAATTTTATTCCATAAAGTTGGGTAAACGACCATTTTTGACCAGATGTCTAACCTTTATTGGTCGTAGTGTTTCTTGATTTGTTAAGGCTCTGTGTGTGTGGAGACAAATTGGCCAACAGGATGATGATGAATTATTGAACATAAAGCGGTGGAGATCGCGGTTGTCCAAAGCGGGTAGTTGCTGGTCGGGCATGCAGGAAGCCAAGGCAGGCCAGGAGCAGGGCACAAGCAATTGAGGAAGCAAGCAACAAGGCAAAGTATACTTGGCAGAAGTACTAAGAGACAGCTGGATTCACTAACTCGTGATGGAGTGTGATGATCTGGCAAAGGTGAAGTTTGATATTGCTGGGTACAAAAGTGCCAAGGGTTCGAAGCAATCCAGGACAAAATTTCTTAAGCGTGTATCGAGGCGCAATTAATTTTGGGGATATTACGTCATTTATGATGTATGAAGCCTCACTGTCTTCAGAAGTGGTTCATGTGTCGGCGCTATTAATGAAGAAACAAGGAGAATCCGTGTACTGTTGGAACTTGGCCAAATCCCTATGACAGATACGTTTTATTCATGGAGTAAAAAAACAACTACGTCATACTATGACAATGCACTGACTCTCTCCAAGGTACCACATGTCATCTGCCTATATGCCGTGAAAGTCGTAACTCCATTTTATGCATAGTAACATAGTTCATAGCTTACTACTAGGCTCAGAAGCTTTTCTAAAATTCAAATTCTTCTTTGTTGTTTTCCAATCAAATTATGGCCTCCTTTTTTTCTTGTCAGATGACAAACAGATTTGATTTAGAAGTGCATTGACACCTCACAGAACCCAACATTGTCAAAATTGTTCATTATACATAGTATTTACATGACGTCACCGACCCCCGTCTATCGACCCTGCTGGTCTATGGTGTGGCAAAACACCGCAAGCAAATGCTGAGGGGCGCTCGTGTTGCTTATTACAAGTTACTTTGATTCATTCATTTTGTTCATTCATTTTGGATTTTCACACACCGCTTCCCAATGGTGCACACGTGCCTTTCACGGGTGCAAAGAACAAAGAGGTGAAATGAAACTTCTAGATAGTATTCACATGCCGTCATTTGCCCCACGTTGTGTGCCGTTCCATGGAATGTCAATTAGGAACGACAAAGAAGTGTCCGGAATTGCAAAGATACATCGAAAGGATTTCCAATAGACAAAGTCTACCAAAGTGTGTTCGGACCATTTTGATTAAGGTAAGTGTCATTGTAAGAAAAATGGTAAAAATGCTTTTACCATAATGTGATCGTGATATATGTGAGCCGCGAGCTGTGGCTAGCTCTGGCTAAAAATAGATCTGGTGGTCAGATGTTCGATTTTGAGATCTCTCTAAATACCCTTCTTAAGGTCTCTTATTTTTCCCAGCAGCCCAAAAGTTGAAATTGTTTTTTAAGTGTACGAAAAAAAGTAATGAATAAACTATGTTGGTGTTGTTTTTGTTGTAACATGCTAGTGCAGCTAGCTACTTGGTTTAAAAATAACCTGAGATTCTCCACCTCAAAGTCACAATTGATAAATGCATATAGCAACCAATAAAAGCCGAAAGTACAGAAGACGCAAGAATGTCCATGTTTTGAGAGCTATCCTACCTCAGAGCATATGTTGCCATGTAGTCCGCTTCGGGCATTGCGGGCAGTAACATCGGCAAATGTTTGTAATCCAATCGATTCCACTAATCAAACGTTCCAACGTGTACTGCTGCAAAGAGTGTTGAGCTAAATCTTCCGCATATTTCCTTTCCATTTTCCTCCCATCTTTCTTGCTTACGCAAGTGATGTTAGAGGAAGCTGGGGGCGACATTCATCAATAACAAAAGAACATTCGTGTAAACACAATAGATTTAACACGTCCGAAACTCATGCAGGCAAAGTGTTCCCGCGTTCCATTTGCATTCGTGTTATTTTTGGGAACAATATGATTACAATCGAGCTCCATAATTTAGGGCTGGCCCACAAATAGCAAAAATCTGTGTATAATTGACGGCAATTGTTTTTAAGCTATATACAATTATTTGACCGATCCGGCCCACTTGATAATATATTTTTCTCCATGCATTCCCTGAGCTAATATGAGTTTGACACCCCTAGTTTAGGCCGTTCGTCCACATGACGGTGTGGTTTTGGAGCTTGAAGCCGATCACTTTTGAAACCGGTCTCCAGAGTGGAAAGATTTCAAAATGCGCTTTGTACGCGTCCGTCTGGACACCATATGCAGGATAATCCTCCAGTGATGATGTAATGGTCGCAGCTCGATAACAATGCGTTGTCGCAGATTGATGACGTATGCGCCAAGTCTCGCGTGACTGCGGGCGAACCGTCAGTCTGTCAACAACAATGGTGGATAGCCGTGCCGTAGTCGTTTTGCGCAGCATCCTTAGCTTGCTTATGCTTTTGCAGCAAAATATTTTGCTTCTGTATTCCCACGTTCAACAAGCGGTGTTGTATTTGAATCACCCGCCATTGTGACTTCTCTTGTGTTCGTCTTTTTCATGTTGTTTTGATACATTCAAAGCCATGTTTGCTCTGTAGATTGCAATAAAGTTAGAAAAAAAAAGTGTTTGTCTTCTTCGCTGATTCTTCTTCTACATTTTCCGTTAACTCCCTTTGTCTGCGCTACAGCGCCACTCCAGACTTGGCATTTACATTACAGGCATGAAACGTCCTCAGCGTCTTCTTTTGGACACACGCAAGTCTTGAAATGCTACGAGATTTTTTGAGAAACGAAGCCGGCTTTGCTTCCGTCTGGACGGGGCCTTAAGCACAAAGGATCCAAACTGAATATTTAAATTTAGCGGCACGTTCAATTGAAATAGTTCCATCTTTTTCATCACTGCAGTATCATAATTGTCATAACCATAGTAGCCTATGTAAGTACTGCAAGAGGCAGAAGTTTAGTAGACTTCAGTTATCGGATACTCTTATTTTATTTATTTATTTATTTATTTTACATAAAGTGCCCTTTGGAAAGTAAAACTAAATGTGTGTGTGTGTGTTTTGTGGCCACTAGAATGCTCTCAGTTGTCCTATTTACTTGGACACGCTGCCACTCACTCTTGATTTTCAAAGCATGACCTCCAACTTTACAAACAACCATTTCACAAACCAAGCAGATCATGAATTGGCTCAAATATTCTCTGTTAATTTAATTTGCTTTGTATGAGTTGTTGTTTTTCTACTCTTTTAATTACATATAGCACTTTTTCTCCTTGAAATTATTAAAAGTAGTCACAAATTCACATGGAGGAAGCTGAATAAACTTTATATTTAAAAAAAACTGTTTATTTGTCATATTCATAACTGGCATTCCACAAGGTTCGCTACCAGGTCAACTCCTATATGATATTTCTACAGCCTTTTAGATACTTTTGACATTATCCACACAAAGTGGGTAGAAACGCACTACATTTACTGCATTGCATTGTAACTATGTGGTTAAATCATATTTGTCAGAGTAGTTTTAATTTAGTATACATTTTATTTTTAAGTATTTTAGTTGTGAAGAAAATCTACTTTTACTCCATCACATTGACACTCAGCTACATTTAGCCTGAGATACTTTTATTGTAGTGATCTAATATTGCATCTGCAAATAGTTGATATTTGTTTGTGAGATAGACCTCAGGCCTCAGGTGCTGTCACATGACTCGAAATGTCAATGTAACCATCTTCCACCCGTCTCAGGGAACGACTGGACTGGATCTGTACTGGGTCAAAGACCTTAATGCTCTGTACTGTAGGTGATACACTGCAGCCGTCTGCACAGCAGAGGGGAGCACCTTCTCTGTCGGTGAGAGCTGCTAGCTTCAACGCCACCACTTCTCTGGCAGTGTCAACATTCTTCACACGGTCATCAGGACAGTGGCAACCCTGTTGTTATGTAGATCCAAAAAGTAGAACAAGGAAAAACATTTGTTTACATCTACAAAAGTAGAAATTAATGAAAACAACATAATTTCATTTCATTTGACCTCGAAAAAAGGACACTTCCTCCTTCCCAACAGTCTGAAATGCTACCAACCAACGCATCTGAGTAATTGTAATAAAACATATTGTTAAATTAATACCGCAATCGAATCTGAGCATAGCATTTGTAAAAGCTGAATTGTACATACAGCTCTTATATTGGATCTCATTAGAGATGGAGGTTGTATTAATAGTGTGATGGTTGGTGAATGTACAGTGTATGGTGAGATTTATCACTGAAGCTGGCCCAACTAATATCCGGTTTTGCATTTTATGAGTGAATGAACATCCTGGGCACTGATGCAAAATATTAAATACTGACCAACACAACCGCACGTCTCTACAGAATTTTTCATTACTCTTCACTTATGCTATAAAGCAGCTTTTGTCAGCTATCTGACCCAATATAATAACTATTAATTTTTATACCCTACATTGTAGGGCCTCCAAAGAAATGTCCACATTTCACCAGATAAGGTTTACCTTATAAATATTATACACTATTGTGTACAGTGTGTGATTGATGTGTGTGGTCTCTCAAACAGTGAAAGCCAGAATACATAAGAGCAGACTTCCAATATGTGAAAGAACACATGGAATGGACTTACCATGCTGTGCAAACACAATACTGCCTGTAATTTTACAACTTCCTGCACTTGTTTCAGTATGGGAAGTCCCAAGTCAAATTTAAACCTCTTTTCACATTGTACTTCCGTAACAACATCAACCATGATATACAAATGTCAATGTGGTCAACGGGCAGAAAAAAAGGTAAGAGAAATATTGTTTGTATGTATACTGATCTTTCATGAAGGCTGTTGTCTCTTGCCACTTGGCAAGGTCCTACTTTGTAATTGATTAATGTAAAGAGGTAAGGTAAACGTAAAGGCAATGGTCAGATGAAGAAAAGGAAAAGGGTCAATAAGGTAAATGTGAAGGTAAAAGTAGAAGTAAGGGTCAGATAAAGGGAAGGAGAAGTGATAGGTAAGGTTAAGTCTTTGGGACTCGAAAGAGTGCAAAAGAAACAGGAAAAGAAAAGCTAAACGTAAAGGTAAGATCATAAGTGTGGGAAAGGAAGATGGAAGCTGAAGCATAAGAAAATAACATAAAATGAAATGTAAACACAAGGACAAAAGAAACAGAAAAGGGTAAAAGAACTGTATGGGGAAAAGATAAACATAAGCATTTTATGTACTGGTTCATTTTTCCCACCTCTGTTATTAGTGGTTTTTCAGTGCAACTAGATAACACGAATTAATGCATCTTGACTTGAAAGGTCACATACTGCAGCCACAGCATTTTCCACCATTGACTGTACCATTCTAATGGCTGTAGCGGAAAGTTTAGCGGAAGTGCTGATTCCAATTTTCCCCACAGGTGGTAAGTATGTTGGGAAGCTCGAAAAATAGATGGCTCATGTGAAAACATGAAAAGGATGTCAAAGGACTGAACAGCGAACAGCAACAAAGCCACCACCCTTGAGTCTTTTTTTTTGAATGTGCGGTGGGCTTGACCTCGCTTGAAGCTTTCGGATGAGTCATATTGGAGTTGCAGCACAGTAGACTGAAGCTTACAAAGTCCCAACAGGTTGTGTGAAGCATAGCTGTGACTAATGTAGGAGTTACCTAAATTTTGTAGTTCTATATGGGTGCACATAAGCGGTGCGCATGTGTACTGAGACAGTCATGTTCATGCCAGATTTGCTTGCCTCAGTGCGCATTTGCATTCCAAACATATAACATCTAGAGGCGTCTGTGATTACAGCAAATAGTGCAGGCAGGGCAGCCCCTCAAAATGTGAAAGTCAAGTTAGCAGCCTAGAGTTAACTTCAAAATAAAATACTACTAAGGCGTCGATGTCCATGTATTACTTGTGAGGCTTTTATTCTTGAAGTTACCATTGCGGCGCAAATGTACAAACGTTATGGTGGACCGTGGCCGGCTTGACTTTGTTGACGTTCACATAGAGTACTGCTAGCTATGCTGCATTCAAGGGAAGTAGGCAGTCTGACTTTTCTGACTTTTTCAAGAGTGCATGGGAACGCCGCTTTGAAATCGGAGATCCGAGTTGCGAAGTCGGGGGGAAAATGACAAAGACTTCACCGACTAGCTTCAATCTGACGTCACTTGACAATATCAACCCCTCATGGAGACACAAACCGTGAATGGCAAAACGTAATTTACAAGATTTTAAACAGATATTTCTTTATCTTATCACTTTCATTTAGTTATTTGACATAGGTACGCGTAACACAATGTGATTTGGAATGACTGTGTTATCCAGGACAACAAACATTTATCGGAATCAGCAATCTTTGTTGTGCTTTGAGGTCGGAAGCAACTTCCCACCTTCCTTAAAGCAGTACTAGATTCGAGCGGTGGCGTCTTTGGCCGAGCCGCCGAATGCGGGGACGACACAGATGTGACGGTCATCTAGGTCTCGTTGTGTTAAATCAAAATTGTATGTCTCCATTTTTATAAAGCAGCGATTTGTATTGCCACTTGTGTGGCCCTGGTATAGTTTGTTCTAAAATGTAAATTAAAAACTGGTTTGAAAAAATTATAAAAATTAAAATTAATTAAAATTATAACTAATATAACTATAATGTAAAAAAACACTATTAGCTGTTCTTAGGACTCCTAAATCATTACCAAGTCAACTACTTCCTGAACTTAATACCACTCCTTTGTTTCTTTTCATGAGTGAAGAAATGGATTAATCCAGGTGTGCCTGGCCTCAGTAACTACGACGATAATGGCCAGACGCACCTGGATTAATCAATTTGTGCACTCATGAAAGACGAAAGACTATTTTTGTTTTGTTTTGCACTCACTCACACAAACACGCACACATACAAACATGTATGTAACAACAGGCGGGGAAGCGAACCCACACTAAGCTGCATCATAGGCAAGTGACGGTACAACTCCACCAACTGTAGCCTCTGCACTCCAATGACAGGAAACAAAGGAGTGGTATACTATTAAGTTAAAGAAGTAGTCGAACTGTGCAAAGATCCCATTCCTCTCTTCCCTAAACTGCGCTGGAAATAAGAATGTTCACATCAAAATAGAAGCAGTGCATACTTGACTTCATGAAGGCTGCAGAATCTATGGACTGACCAGATGTGGCCCCTGGGCCCAACTTTTCCCAGATATGCTGTAAATCTAAATTCATCCATGAGGTCGATGGGTCAGGATATAGATGAGCACCAAACAACAACCTTTGGTGCTAATATGAGGACCAGGCCACCATTTTTATGTGCACCCCTATTTATAAACGATGTACATTATAAATGTTAAGTTTTACCATTACAGTATTAACAGTTAAATATGTCAGGTGAAAAATGCTTTTTGATACATTTAAAAAAAACTAAAAACAAAACAGCTACAGTGAGGTAGATGCACACAGATAGAGCTTAATGTTCTGGAAAACTGACCGACCGCCAGTAGTTTAAGTGCATTTTTGGGTAGTGGGTACCGTAAGTGATATATATATATATATATATATATTTTATGTACATATAATTATTATTCCTGACCATCATTGCACTTGTTGCACACCTGTGAGCGGGGTACCACAATTTGAGAATCCCCTGCACTACAACTACGTTGTAAAAATGTTCTGTCTGTCTTTGCATTACACAGACATAAGCAAAGTGAGTGTTCATCATTTAGACCAGTGGTTCTCAACCTTTTTATCCAAAATACTACAAAAAAATACTTTATCCATCTCAGTATCACCATCCTAATTAGCATTAGAATACAGTATCATAGATTCTTCAAGTGTGTCTTGTCTCCTCCAGTCCGCGCCGTGTACCACGCCTCAGCTGTTTGTGATCTACAGTCTTTAGTGAGAGCCTCCCTCTGGTACACATCCTTTCACCGTTTAGTATGCAAATGAGCCGACAAATAGCCAGATTTCTCTTCTGCACTGAAGCAGGCTCAGATGAAGCGGTAAAACTTTGAGGAGGCACTTTGGATGAACAAAACCAAACAATGCTGTGCCATCTTGTGTCTGGTTTTAATTTTAGAACTGGTTTTAACTGTGGCCACAGTCTCACTATGTATCGGTCAAAAAAAAGAAAAAAGAAGCAAAGAAGTAATTGTCTTAATGATAAATAAATAATTGTGCAATAATTATCAACATAACAAGTTCTCCTTTTGGATCATGATACAGATTGGTTTTCAAAACAAACAATTCAGTTAACTTTAAATAAAAGCAGAAACTGAAAAAAAAATGGTTTCTTGCATGTATGCTACTTTTTAAATATATTGGAAAATCCTTGTGCCCCCTGATGTGTTTTCACATACCCACAGGGGTACACGTACCCTCGATTTGAGAACCACTGATGTAGGAAACCCCCGTAATTGTTTCAGTAATTGTATAATTAACCCAGTTTGCAAGGAATGTTATGCCAAACTGCAATGTAAGATGAATGAAACTGTAATAAATGCCAGGACCAGAGATTATCTAGTGTGTATGAAGCCCCTCCCCCCTTAGCCTATTTTTAGGTCTAAGTAACGTTAACCAAGTTATACTTATATAGCCCCAACTAACTTATATGATATCGTTTAATTTTATAGTAGATAACATATTATTCATGTTTACCTAACAATAAATACATTTTACATTACAAACTGCTCGTAACTCATTAATGATATTTTTATTATTGTGCGTAATTACAAATTATGGCTTTTCCCTCACATGTCATCATTTCTAAAACAGGGTTTTTCTAGAAGCGAAAACAAAAGTAAGTAAAATTTAGGGTATAACCACTTCTCCAGGGTCACTACACCACTGATCTCAAGCTTTCTACACCAAGTACCATTACCATCATTGTGTGACCAGCATTAAAATAATCACCATCATGAATTCATGTGATAAAGCTCTACTGAGATGAGAAATATTTTCCATGTCAGTTTAGCTTGGGTTTTTAGTGGAATTACGGAGAGTCTGTCGCATGTGCACTTCAAGTGCGTTTTTTTTTGTGGTGCGGTATACATTATACATACATTATTATTATTTACAGTTTAAACTCTCCCTGTGTTTGTTGGGGGTTCGACACTGCAAGTAGAACAGTCGCACGATTAAAACACTTCAACAACAATAACATTAAATGTAACTATAAAATATAATTGTAGTGGGTTTCTAGTTGGTCCTTATGAATAAGTACGGCATAGCCGAAGGTTCAAGTGGGGCTTTCCAATTTATTTGGATACAAAGTCACAATAATGTTTTCTACATGCAACTGTGTCATCCTCTCTGTAGCAAGTACTGACTCACACTGTCTGAGACACAGAGAATGGCTCCTTTTAACCAGTTATGTTTCTTTGAAAAATTCAACAACATAATGTACATAAATTATTATTACGATATCTTTCTTCACGAGATCCTCGAAGATGACGTCATACTATGGGACTCATTCGAAGTCAGGTCGCTTGCCGCTGCACCTGCGGTCGGAAAGTTGGTTGCTAATTTTTATTTTAGTCTCACTCACAGTAAACAAAAGCCAAGGTCATAGAATGCAGAAAACTCAAGCAAAACAAATGCCGTTATCTAATAGATCTCTTGTATATTATCACAGAGCATATACTGCTTGCTAGCTTAGCTTAAACTGAAATGTACTGTATAGTGACACCAGTTAACAGCCTAGCAACTACAATGACGTCTTTGACATTTGGGCACAGTTGGCTCTGAGGACACGTCCTTCTCAGTTTCATAAAGACCACGACCCATCCCATTCACTTTCGCCACGGCAAAAATCTCAGGTAAAACTAACGTTCCTCTTCCATATGCTTCAACTACTGATGCGTTTAAGGTACACAGAAAATGTCGGAATTTGTAAATCTTGAGTCGGAATTTTAATCAGCCCGCTTCCTGAAGTCTGATCTCCAACTCAGCAAGGCAGACAGAACCCAAAAATTTATCACAGCGTTTTTTCAAAAACAAACAATCTAGTTTGCCTAGATGTGGCAGTTAATTGTTGAGTACTAGTTGCAATAACTAATGATTGACAATCTGCACGTACAGACAAATAATAAACCGCATTTGCTCTTACCTGAATCAAGCTAAAATACTTTTTTAATGCTACATGCACTATAGGAAAATCTTAATAGCAGCATTTATGTTATTTCAAATGTAAATTTCCTGTATTTTTCACATAATCATTTTAATTTACCTAAATTTGTTCATAATTGATTTGTCATACACAAATGTTAAAACAAAAGTTTTTGATGATGATTGGCATTACATTGCAGACAAGTAACAGTTTCATCATATGCGATTTATTGTACTGTAAAGCCATTATTTTAATTGAGAATTTTACAATGTTTTTTTTCACATGCATGCACGCACATATATGCACACATACAAACACACACTCTTTATCAATTTTTCATTCACCCTTCAAGCCCCACGCACAGCGGCTCGATGGCATGGGTTCGAAGTTCAAACCCCAATCAAGTGGAGAGTGGACAGTGCCCCCCTTCTTTTTTTTTTACTTTGAACATCTGCCCCTCCAAAGCTCTATGCACGCCCCTGGACAGTGGTATAACAACAAGCTAGCGTGCACCCAATACCCACGGATGACCAGCAGAAAATATGCGGAGAAATGGAGTGGACGGATTGGAAACAGCGTATGTTTAAATATAATGTAAATGCTTGCTCTTGATGTGTACGCGTGGTGCCACCTTAATTTTCGGCCTCCCCCATCATCTATGCATGCATAAGACCCTGGTTCTGGCTAACTTGGTGACAATTTTGTTATGATGAGCTTCACATTATTTGGTAGAAGTATGACAACAAGCCAGTGTGTTTCATATATACAGTATACAAAACCCACATTGGTCTCAATTGAAGTATAAAATGCATTGTGCAGGGTGACCTTCTCGTTTATATACCAAATATTCAAAATGCCTGACAAACCTTTCAACATTTCTGACGGCTGTTCAAAGTCGGAGACGCTGGGAATGAATTTAAATCAATCTGAGAACTCTTTCTAATGCATCAACCCTCTCATGGAGCTAGATAAGGTCACCAGAATATAAGAAGGAGCTCTCATTATATGTGAAAGAAACAGAGATCCCACTAAATAGCCACATCAGAGGCTTTGTCTTTTACAAAGAAGCCAGTAAAATACTGTGCAGTGCAGCATTTCTTCATTTATTTTTAATCTATCCAGTACTACTATCTACTATACAATAGATGATGTCTGCTGTTATAGGACACAAATTAACATCAAATCTCCTAAAGCAGGCTTTCCATGCACCACCTTCAAAATTTGTGTAAGATGGTGAGCCCCTTATACATTCAAGATGTATAAAGCTACTTTCAATGGAGTACAATATAAATTACTCCAGTAATGATGCAATATGACATGATTCACTCCAATCACAATCAATTCCAATTATGTACAATTCACTAATATTAGAGCACCATTCTTTGTAATTACTATACAACAGATATGATACAATACAATTCACTCTATAGTTACAATGCAACAATACAGTTGAATCCGCGATACAACGGCGTACATCAAAGGGGGAATTAGGCCATATAGCAAAGAGCCACTTTTTCAAAAGCAGTACAGCCACGGGGAACTCGCCACAGATTTGTGTCCAGCCGAAAGTGAAGATGAAAGTGTGGCTTGATAAGGAGGACGTATTTAGCGCGTAGAAATTAGTGGCCGTCTGCAACTTGCATGTTACAGAAGCTCAAGTTTACAGTCAAGTCAACATTGACAATGGCCACCCTGGAAATCTAAGTTGTGGACGGTCCCTAACCTGGACGGTAAACATCCAGCCGACTTACTTGCCAGGCTAACTATATTGCTGTAGTGCTCAAAACGCTTACCCCACATTAGAATAGGCCACCCCCCGCTGCCCCACTTCCCACATGGATTGACATGAAACCTGACGTGATGATGATTACTCTGATCAAAATTGGCACAGTATTTGATAACAGAAGACTTTCTTGCCCATTACGTCAACAAACTCCCATTCAAATGAACGAAGACGGCTGTCGTTTCCGCACCTACTAATGCTGCATTCAAGGCTGGTCGGAAGTCGAAATTCCACTTTTTTTTTATGTTTTATTGAACAAACAATACAAAATAATACATTACAACAGCCAGGGGGAGACAAATACACGTGGGGAAAAACTCGGAAAGAGAGAGGTGCTCCGGGCATTTCCCACTGGCGGGAAACCCCGGGACTCGGAGTAGAGCGGCTGCTCCTCCACGTTGAGAGGAGCCAGTTGAGGTGGCTCGGGCATCTGGTTCGGATGTCTCCTGGACGCCTCCCTGGAGAGGTGTTCCAGGCATGTCCCACTGGCGGGAGACCCCGGCGACGACCCAGGGCACACTGGAGAGAGTATGTCTCTCGGCTGGCCTGGGAACACCTGGGAAAAAAACAATTCAGATATATCCGACTTCCGACCATCCTTGAATGCAGCATTAATCTGTTTAAAAAAAAAAAGGGAATAAAATGCCAGAAATATTTGCACTTTTATTCTTTAAACACAATGCCTAATTGAATACTGTAAAATTAGTTATAAGTGGCGTGTTTTTTTAAAGTACTTTTTTTGTGGTCTGAAAACACCCAATACAGGACAAAAGTGATTCTTTTGTACTATTATTGTGGCCTAAAAATGTCCAGTGGAGAACAAAATTATTCTCCTCATGATGTAACATGACGGGATTCACTCCAATTAAGTACACAATCCACAGTTACAATCCACTGACATTATAATACAATACGATACGATACTGCTTTCACAAACATTTGAAGCCACACACTGCTTCCAACATTTGAATAATTATGAAGTTCAACCGCCATTTTACTCAATGTCTCGCACCACCTGGAGAATACAGAATCCCTGTTCTAAATAACATTATGTTTGGCGCTCCTAACACATGATTAGGTAGACAATCTGATGAGATCTGACAAAAAGCTTAAAAAATCAGCTTTTGCAAAACTAATAGTGCTAAGTTACAAAACAGAAATGCTAACAGTGCATGTCACTTTGTTCAAAAATAGATTTAAATGGAGCGGCATTGTGAAAAATAGCACCTGCTCTTAATGGTTCTCAGTTGGCGTCAGTTTACCGCCATAAAGATGATTGATTGACATTCTTGTAGGTTGTCAGCTTGACAATCAAATCTGCCACCTTCACATCCAATGGCAGCAAAATAACAACGTCTAAAGGTTTTGCGGTTTCACCTCATGTGGCCGTGAAGGTAAGGGAAACATTAGACCCACAGCACCAATCAATTTTCTTTTTTTCTTTTTTCCTTTTTCTTTTTTTTTCCGGAGAGCTCAGTTCATTCGGTAATTTTACCGATTTGACATGTCATCATCATTGCTCTCTTTTTTTATATATATATTTTTTATATACATTTTTTAATATATTTTTTTTATTCATTTTTATTTTGGATGTGGGTGTGTATGTGCGTGTGTGCGTGCGTGTGAGTTCACCTAAAACCTATCAATTTTCTACCGCTGAACCAGTTCATGGTCATAAGTGAAAGTGAGTCTATTGTAGTTGACTTGGGTGAGAGGCTTGGCTCATATAGGACTGGTCATCAGCCCGTAAGTATTTACAGTATTTACACTTAATGGCAAACGCTACAGAAAGTAACAAAGTCAGTTTAATTTATAATGTACATAATAACAGGTTAAGAAAATGGATGGATGGATCTTTGAGCATGATTAATGATGTACAGTATATTGTGAGATGATAAGTTTGTTTGAGAAGATATGGATACAAAAATGTTCATAGAATGTGTACTGGTCAAAAAGAAACTACAGCGCAAAAATTGCACCGTTAGGACTTTGTTGTATTAAACATACTACAGTATATAAATAAAGTGGTATGGCACGGTATGGTATACTTTTGGTAGCGCATGCCACAGGCTTAAAAGTAAGTTATAAGTTTGGACAAGTGAAATTAGAGCGGAGCTTTATGTGCGGTTACTTATAAAAAGGGCATTTACATGAAATGCAGCTAATGTAACACACTTCAGGTTGGCTATGAGGCTTGGCATTGACATACATAGACAAGGGTTACATGCCCACTCCACGCTACTGCCTACAGCAGGTGACGAACGTGACTCCTCACCAAGCTGTCGGGGAACAATTTCCCCCTGAGGTTTAATTCCCCTGGAGGTGGGGCTCGAAGGCGAGCGTCTGGTGGCCGGGCCTACACCCATGGGGCCCGGCCGGGCACAGCCCGAAAAGGCAACGTGGGTCCCCCTTCCCATGGGCTCACCACCGGTGGAAGGGGCCAAAGGGGTCAGGTGCGCAGTGAGTTGGGTGGCAGCCAAAGGCGGGGGCCTTGGCGGTCCGACCCTCGGCTACTGAAGCTAGTTCTGGGGACATGGAATGTCACCTCTCTGACAGGGAAGGAGCCCGAGCTGATGTGCGAGGCTGAGAAGTTCAGACTAGATATAGTCGGACTCACCTCCACACACGGCTTGGGTTCTGGTACCAATCCTCTCGAGAGGGGCTGGACCCTCTTCCACTCTGGAGTTGCCCACGGTGAGAGGCGCAGAGCAGGTGTGGGCATACTCATTGCCCCCCGGCTAGGCGCCTGTGCGTTGGGGTTTACCCCGGGGAACGAGAGGGTAGCCTCCCTCCGCCTACGGGTGGGGGGACGGGTCCTGACTGTTGTTTGTGCTTATGCACCGAACAGCAGCTCAGCGTACCCACCCTTTCTGGAGTCCTTGGAGGGTGTGCTGGAGAGCGCTCCCCCCGGGGACTCCCTCGTTCTGCTGGGGGACTTCAACGCTCACGTGGGTAATGACAGTGAGACCTGGAGGGGCATGATTGGGAGGAACGGCCCCCCACCGATCAAAACCCGAGCGGTGTTTTGTTGTTGGACTTCTGTGCTCATCACGGACTGACCATAACGACGAAGGGTGTCCATATGTGCACTTGGCACCAGGACACCCTAGGCCGCAGTTCGATGATCGAATTTGTAGTCGTGTCATTGGATTTGCGGCCGTATGTGTTGGACACTCGGGTTAAGAGAGGGGCGGAGCTGTCAACTGATCACCACCTGGCGGAATGCGGCTTCGGTGGTCGCTGAGGCAAAAACTCGGACATGGGAGGAGTTCGGTGAGGCCATGGAGAACGACTTCCGGACGGCTTCGAGGAAATTCTGGTCCTTCATCCGGCGTCTCAGGAGAGGAAAGCAGTGCGCCATTAACACTGAGTATAGTGGAGATGGGGTGCTGTTGACCTCAACTTGGGACGTCGTGAATCGGTGGGAAGAATACTTCGAAGACCTCCTCAATTCCACCAACACGCCTTCCTTTGAGGAAGCAGGGTCTGCGGACTCTGAGGTGGGCCAACCTATCTCTGGGGTCGAAGTCACTAAAGTGGTTGGAAAGCTTCTCGGTGGCAGGGCCTCGGGGGTGGATGAGGTTCGCCCGGAGTTCCTAAAGGCTCTGGATGTAGTGGGGCTGTCGTGGTTGACACGTCTCTACAACATCGCGTGGACATCAGGGACAGTGCCTCTGGATTGGCAGACCGGGGTGGTGGTTCCTCTTTTTAAGAAGGGGGACCGGAGGGTGTGTTCCAACTTTAGAGGGATCACACTCCTCAGCCTCCCAGGTAAGGTCTATTCGGGGGTGCTGGAGAGGAGGATCCGTCGGGAAGTTGAATCTCGGATTCAGAAGGAGCAGTGTGGTTTTCGTCCCGGCCGTGGAACAGTGGACCAGCTCTACACCCTCAGCAGGATCCTTGAGGGTGCGTGGGAGTTCGCCCAACCAGTCCACATGTGCTTTGTGGACTTGGAGAAGGCGTTTGACCGTGTCCCTCGGGGAGTCCTGTGGGGGGTGCTTCGGGAGTATGGGGTACCGGGCCCCCTGATACGGGCTATTCAGTCCCTGTACGACCGATGTCAGAGTTTGGTCCGCATTGCCGGCAGTAAGTCGAATTTGTTTCCTGTGAGGGTTGGACTCCGCCAAGGTTGCCCTTTGTCACCGATTCTGTTCGTAACTTTTATGGACAGAATTTCTAGGCGCAGCCGGAGTGTTGAGGGGGTCCGGTTTGGTGGCCTCAACATTGCATCTCTGCTTTTTGCAGATGATGTGGTGCTGTTGGCTTCTTCAAGCCGTGATCTCCAGCTCTCGCTGGAGCGGTTCGCAGCCGAGTGTGAAGCGGTTGGGATGAGGATCAGCACCTCCAAATCCGAGACCATGGTCCTCAGTCGGAAAAGGGTGGAGTGCCCTCTGCGGGTCGGGGATGAGATCCTGCCCCAAGTGGAGCAGTTCAAGTATCTTGGGATCTTGTTCACGAGTGAGGGTAGGTTAGAGCGGGAGATCGACAGACGGATCGGTGCAGCGTCTGCAGTGATGCGGACGCTGTATCGGTCCGTTGTGGTGAAGAAGGAGCTGAGCCGAAAGGCAAAGCTCTCGATTTACCGGTCGATCTACGTTCCTGCCCTCACCTATGGTCACGAGCTGTGGGTCGTGACCGAAAGAACAAGATCCCGGATACAAGCGGCCGAAATGAGTTTCCTCCGCAGGGTAGCCGGGCTCTCCCTTAGAGATAGGGTGAGAAGCTCGGTCATTCGGGAGGGACTCAGCGTCGAGCCGCTACTCCTCCACGTTGAGAGGAACCAGTTGAGGTGGCTCGGGCATCTGGTTCGGATGCCTTCTGGGCGCCTCCCTGGGGAGGTGTTCCGGGCATGTCCTACCGGCGGGAGGCCCCGGGGACGACCCAGGACACGCTGGAGAGACTACGTCTCACGGCTGGCTTGGGAACGCCTTGGGATCCCGTCGGAGGAGCTGGTTGAAGTGGCTGGGGAGAGGAAGTCTGGGCTTCCCTGCTAAAGCTGCTGCCCCCGCGACCCGACCCCGGTTAAGCGGAATTGAAGACGGAACGGAACGAACGGTTTAATTCACTTTTAAAAAGTGAATGAAATAAAACCAGCCACACTCATGTTATGTCTATATTCAAAATCAGTAAAGAATATAATTTAAAAAATCCAAATTAAAAGGGCTGATAACATACAAATTATTGCTAGCTATTATAACATTAATAGTTAGGTATTCTACGTACGTGAATGTGACTTACTCAATGGCAGATTATATGCAGGTGGCAGATGTCGAGTTGACGTTGCTCATTGGTGCCTGGCCCCAAAAGTATTTTTCTCTTTGCAATTAATGTTTGGGCTCCCATGGGCCATTGCGTTTTACAGTAATATACTGGCTGGATAACATAATACATTTAGCAGTAAAACCTGGGCTACTTTGAGTTGTGGTGAAAATTCCACTTTTTAGCAAATTCTTCAAACTTGAAGCTTGAACACTGTGATGTATTATCTGAAAACAGTTCTTTTTGGACTATGTGTCTCTAAATACAGTCTTCATAAAACATTTCACAAGAGGCTGTAGTATGGGTGATGCCTGTGTTCATTTGTGGCCAATACTTGACTACCCCCCCCCCACACCCCCACCCCAGGTTTGTATTTTTCTTCTCCTAAATGATGTTTGTGTATGTTTTATGACATTTCCTTGCTCGTTGCAGGGGGTATGATGACAGACTTGTTCACTCTGAATATGATGCCATCCACAGCAGTCAGTTTTGTTGTACACATTCAATATTCCTGTATTGCAGCCAGACATGTTTGTCTTTTTTCATGCCATCCTCTTAGTATTGTCTCTTTCACTGTTCTCTCTTTTACTGATCTCTTTTCCGATGGTGTATGTTCTCTCTTCAGAGACAGAAAGGGATGACACTATGATGTCCATATGAGCCTGCATTTCAGCATTTTTTGTTTAGTCTTCTCTTTCACTTTTATCAACTGCAAGTGTCTACATCAAATATAATGTATTTTCCTTGTGTGTATTATATTTACATCTTTTTTACATACATAACGTTATCCATTGTATCCCCAGTTGAGTGTCTTAGACTTAGAGGCCTATGATCCGTTTCCAGTTTAACACCATAGAGCGGTACATACTGATTAAATCCTTCAAATTCGTAGATGCTGGCTAGTAGAGCAATTTGAACATATCTTGTCTCATCTGATGCTAAAGCTCGGGATGCATGGACAGCAGGTTTCCATCTCATGCAACTGTAACACTAAAACACCCTTAATGTCCACTGATATTCTACAACTCTTCTCAGCACAGGCTCCTTGGTAAGTATTAATTTCAGATGTTTAAAGCAGCCTTCTATTCATGTGACCTTATTGATCTTCCCCCCCCCCTTTTTTTTTTTATTCTAAGAGACATCGGAGTGGTGCTGACCACTGAACAGCCAGTGTTTTTGTGTATTCCTTCCCCATTTACATTTTTTTTTGCTCCTGTCTCAGATTTTTGGGAGTGTGTTGCAGGCATAATAGTTGCAAAAATCATAATCGTCATCATCATCTTTTTTTATTAATTTTTTTATTTTTCAGAGCTCAGTATTGTTCATTCGGTAATTTTACCGATTTGACATGTCATCATCATTGCTCTCTTTTTTATTTTATTTTTTTATTTTGTATGTGCGTGTGTGTATGTGTGTGGGTGTGTGTGTGCGTGTGCGTGTGTGGGTGGGCGTGTGTGTGTGCATGTGTGCGTGTGTGTGAGTTTGTACTCATTAGTTCACCTAAAACCTATTAAAAATCCCATACCGTATACTTCAGAATCCAGCTAGTCGTGAGGTTGTCAGGAGACAAAAAATTAATAAATAAATAATAATAAAATTAAAAAAAGAGACCCGAGGAAGGATCAAAGAAAAGAAAGGAAAGTGAAATCCAGCACCGACCAGACATTACCTACTACCCACCGGGTTACTAACCAAAATCTTTCACCAACCCCAGAAACATCTAAATTCCAACAAATTAGGGAGACCTCAAGAGACCAAAGGAGAGACTGAGGAAAGGAAGGACAGATGATGCAGAGTGAGATCCACAGACATCGGCCTCCACCGATTCAACGAAGCAGATTGTGTTTGAATTTCAATAGATGCTGGTGTGGTGGATCTGGCATGCATGAAAACCTCCACCAAAGAGGGGAGCCATCGACCCCGGTCAGGACAGAGCAAGCACAACCCCCCAGGGCCCCCCAGGCCACGGCAGCGCCAAGGGACAACCCCCGGGCCCCGCAGGGGCCACCGGCCGGAGAGCAAACCCAAGAGCCAGGAGCGTGCCCCACCAAAACACGGCCCGCGCCCCCAACCCAACGCAGCAGGACGGGGCATGGCAGGCCCGCCAGGCACCCCACCGGCCCACAGCCCCCGCTCCCCCCGCCACCCACCACAACCCAGCCCCAGCCGCCCCCCAGGCCCTCAAACCCCGAGACAGTTGTGTGATGCATGCTCGGTTCAGTAAAACCCCGCCTCTCCCCCTGTGGCTGCCGCGCCCCTCTCATGACGTCGTCCGAGCCGGCTGCTTCGCATTACGCCCACGAAACATACAGATAAGTTTTAAGACGATTTTTTTTAATAGACTCTAAATTTCACGGGCTGCTAAATTTCTGTTTGGTCACGCAAGCCATCAATTCTTGAATAAACATTTGAAACAAAACGGGTCCTTGCCGCAATAAATCGTGGAAGAGCTAATGGGGCAAGCTCACTATCCACTACACCATCCATTAATTTAAATTTATCAGCGCAAATGTTTTACTTGTAGTTTACACCAGTGTCAGCCAATGGATTTTAAGACAGCCAATCGTCATTTCATTGAGGTCTCAGAGAAAGTGGACTTGCGTTTAGTCCGCAGAGTCGGTGCGGGGGTGGAGCCACAGGCAATGACGTCAAACCGTGCCAACAGCTCATTTCCTCAGGTTGGGAGGGGCTGGTGTTTGGAGAGCAGAATAACCTAGAATTTCTCATACAGGGGCGAATGGAGGAAAACACAACTGGTCATGTTTTTGGTGAGGCATTAGCATTTTAACATGGATAAAAGCTCCAAAAAGTTAGATTTTTCATGTTGCAGTCCCTTTAAAAAGACGCTGCTTGGAAGAGCATACCTCAACCTCAATGTTTTATTTTGCTCTTTATTGCCAGATTTATTGTATGACACATATTTTTATTAGGGTTGGGTTTAAAAAAAATTAGCCTGATATCGATTTAGAAAACCATGAAACGATTATTTTAATATCTCTTCTTAGGTATTTTTTGTATCACTATCTTAACTGTTTTCTTGATACTGTTTACATGAATTTAAAAATATGTTATTATATTCATACAAATACAGTTGTGCTTGTAAACTGTACACAGTATAGTAAGAAAAAGGCTTATGTCCATACAATCCAAAATACTGAGGCAATTGTTTTGTTATTTTCAGAGGTTGAAGAGTAAAGATGTGCATGTGAATTTTGGTGTCGATTCATAGCATTTTTATGTCATTCAGCAACATTATAGCTTTTGTACATTTACAGTTGTGCTTGAATGTTTGCTTACTCCGAGGGTATGTTACATTTTTAAGCACAACTGTAGGTGGTGATTACTGCAAACAGAAATTCATAGAAAACTAGGGCAATCATTCTGAAAAATGTCTGGCTTCACACAGCTAATCCAGAGTAACACATTATTTTCCATATATAAAGCAAAAGCACCATTCCTAACGTCAGCTATTTGCCTCATTTGCAGTGCTCCTTTGTTGTGGTCAGCAACGTGTCACACCTTAGCTCGAACAGGCTGCGCAGCATCTGTAAATTCCAAACGCCGGTGGTGGGACTAGATTATGTGCACAGTTGTCTGCAGAGAGGCACCCTCCTGCCTGTGGAGGACTATAAAATGGACACGTCCTCCCTTGGAGTGTCCTCTCACATTCCTCCTCACTGCTCAACTAAACAAAGTCCATTCAATGATGAAGGTAACATTTATTGTGCAGCCAAATAACAAGGTAAAAGATGTGGTAAATGTTGCAACACAACTGAGTCATACCTCAAATCAAACTTCTAAACGAGGGCGTTGCAGATCTACAATTATTTTGTCAATATGCCCTACTACAATGGTGTCATAAAAATTGAAAGCGCAATTGAGCGCAACAAACAATATATGCTGTAATGTGAGCGCATGACTACGGCGCCGGTAATGTTGCAAATGTAAGGACGGATTAAGTTGTGTATGTAGGTGATGGACTGTGATGTGAAACGGTACCGCTTAAAAAGATAACTGTCCGGAAATGCCAGCAAATCTATGCGCGGCCTGATAACAATCTCACGACAAATATTTAATTCCCTGCGCAATAATAAGGCACCTTCATCAATAGGGTCATTGTCAAAAGGACATGCCATGTTTGTGACAAAAGTGGACTTTACGCTATAAATTACAGTATAGGCGTATTTACACACAAACTCGCCGCAGCGGACTTTATGAATGAGGAAATGTGGCAGAAAGGAGGCGGGGACAGAGAAAACCTCGAGGTTCATTGTGAAAAATCTGCAACCGACCAAGTGTGGTTCATGGAACATATTACTACGGTATCTGACCGAGAGCTTTTTAAGAAACAGGCTAGAGTTACCTCTTTTCCTCTGGTTTTAATTACATCCCTTTCTGAAACGGAAAAGGCAGAGTTTCCCATATTTCAGAGTTTCTTGACCCAGAGTTCTCACCAAACCTGCTTTGTGAAATAGACCATTTGTCTTTTAGCTATCCTCCTCTATTGGTGTGAGGTCTGGTCAACATGGAGGGTTGTTTCATGATGTGTGCTATTCCATCGCTTCGTGTTGTCGGCAGTGTCTGGACCAGAACAGACATCAGTTTGAGAACATGTGGTGGCAAAACAAAAGAAGGATGTTTGTAAATTATTTTATGTTAAAAATAAAACTAATTCTAATAAACACTTTATTGACCATTATTTGTGTGTATAATTTTGGGGGGACACCCTGTATATACAGTACATTTCTGGGAGGTTATATTGATTTTTTGTTTTCCTACATTCTGTCCAATGGCTTATCCATGAGCTATACATTCATTGGTGTTCTCTTTAGTATAACCTGATGTATATTTTATTAGTTAAGTCCCAGCATATTACTTTTTACACGACTGCTTCCGGTGGTGTAACTTTACATTAAGAGGGTCTGGAAGTTCAACAAATGTTACAGCAGCATGAAATAAACATCCATCCATCCATTATCTGAACCGATTATCCTTACGAAGGTCACAGGGCTAAATAATATAGACTAAAATTACCGCTATATTTCCATGTGCCCCATCAGAGAGGGGTTTTTTTTCCAGCGTTTGCAACATTTAGCTGAGCGTGCCTAAAGCTTCATGTTGTACACAGGCTTTCCTTGTTTATTAAAACAAGGCAACATTTACTTAGTACCTGTATATTGCATGCAAGATTTTGATTACATTTTCAGGATCAAAGGTTCTGGGAATTTTGGTTAGAAGCAGGTGCTTTTCATATTATGTATAGTGACTGTTTTGTTGTTGCATATTAATACCAGAAAGAATATTTATTTTGAACATTTAAAATGTTTTATGAAAATGTATTAAGGGTTGTGTTAAAAAGGCCACTTTCTTCAAGTTTGAATAATGTCTTTGAATTAATCTACGTATTGAATACGGGGGAGAAAATCGATTACATTTGGGAATCAGGATAAAAAATAATAATTGGGTTTTCCTTTTGAGACAAATATCTCCCAGCCCTAGTTTGGAATCAACAGGAGAAAGGCAGCCACAGGATTGAATATATGGTATGTGCGTGTAGGAGGGGGGAAATCTGTAAAAGATTTAGGTTTTGCTTGCACAAATCCCACCTTGATATATGCCCACGAGCGGTGCAGATAGAGTGCCATAAATATGAGGTGCAGACGTGAGGACTAATGGAAAAACAGCCAATGCAGCATGCGCACTCTCCTCTGTTTACACAGTGCAGACAGATTGAATCAGATCCAACACACACCCAGTTCCAGCCAAGCGACTCTTGGCTCTTGTCGATCACGGCCTTCAAATGCTCGTGGCGCCGACACGAATCAAAGAGTTGTGCTCTCTCTTGGCTAATGTATGGGCCTGTTGATAAAGCGTCTGCATCAGGCTCACTCAGCTCGACACAGACGGCTCGAGGTCACGCAAAGGTTTCTAGCAGCAAACTCGAGCCGCAAAAAGAATGTGAGTTTGCACATCAGGTGTATGTGTCTGTGCATTCTGCCACTTTTCTTTGTAAGTACATTGTCGTGGGTGGGGATTCCCTCAGTGTCCAGACTGCTACAGAGCAGATGACATTGTTGTGTCATATGACTACATGTGGGTGGGTGTCTGACTGCTTTTCTATTTGCAGAGCGGAGCCGTTATCAAGCCTTGCAAGGATGAAGCCTCCCCTCCACATAAGGTTGAAAAGACACTGTGTAGGTGTGTATCATGCCTCGCACGGCAAAGTGTTGGATTATCAGGATTGAATAAGGTAGAGACCAGTAACACGGTACAATCAACCTGTAGCCTCGTTGGGCCATTCCCTGGTTCTCTTCACCCGCTTTCCCACCAGTCATCTAAGCCAGCTTTGAAGCCATAACCCTTTTGAGTTGAAAGCAATTGTGAAGAGGCATGTATATTCACTGTTGATTAAATGTTCTTCGGTTTCAAATATTACACAGTGATGAAGAAAATATGCTTGTTTTAACACCCAAACGCCAGTTTTTTTGTTCACTATTGGATAGGAATCTATGCATTTTCAGAATCACTTGTCATCGCTTAGGTCGCAGGTAAGCTGAAGTCTATCTCAGCTTTTTAGGAGAGTGGCGGTGTACACCCTAGCTAACCAATCACAGGGCACATATGGACAACCATTCTCACCAAACCACAATTGTGGCCAAATCTCTTTTGTTTATTTGCAACCTACCGGACTCCTCCATTTAAATCAGGAATGGGCATCTTAAACGCTGGCGGTGTCACGAGGGGGTGGAGGACCCAAATGCAGGAGAACCACGGCAGGGTTTCATGTAATACTGAACACAATTTAACAAAAACACTAACAGGGGAACTGGGTAAAATTCTAAATAAACAAAACTAACAAAGTTATGAAAAGACCAAAAATCAAAGTAACAACAAAACACAAGAGTGGTGACAGCGACAATGATCCAACCAAGACTGAACGAAACTAAATACAAGCCAACTGACGAGACGAGAGTCACCTGGACAAGACACAGGAGGCTGGGGGAGATGATTGGATGAAGAGTACAGGTGCAAACAAAACCTAACAAGCAAGACAGGACACAAAGCCAAAACAACAAACCTAAGCATGATATACACAAATCATAACAGCCCCCTCCCCTCAAGGGACAGATCGCAGATGTCCCAAACAAAGTCAAACATGGCAGTGGGGCCAGGGGCTGCAGCAGCACAGGCGAAGAGGCCAGGGTCTGCAGCAGTATGACGTGCGCCACCGAAATGGGAACTGGTGGCGACCGCAGGACGTGCGGCGCCGGAACGGGAACTGGTGGCGGCCGCAGGACGTGCGCCGCCGGAACGGGAACTGGTGGCGGCCGCAGGACGTGCGCCGCCGGAACGGGAACTGGTGGCGGCCGCAGGACGTGCGCCGCCGGAACGGGAACTGGTGGCGGCCGCAGGACGTGCGCCGCCGGAACGGGAACTGGTGGCGGCCGCAGGACGTGCGCAGTGTTATAATCAGTTCCTTTGTAAAGTTTTATGATGTCTACAAAAAGTGCCAGGATGTCTGGCAAACTGTGTTTCCGCCTGGTTGATCAGCTGCGGGGGGGGGGGGGGGGGGGGGTCGTGGCCGGGCAATGTTTACATAGCAATTGACCATTTGTTATTGTCTTGTGACTCAGAGGGCAGAGAAAGGGGAGTGGGCTTGGGGGCAGCAAAGCAGGAAGAGGAAGGGGAGGGGCTTTTTGGGACGCTGGAATTATAATGGTGGCTGCAAGTGGGAGGAGCGGGACAGACGCATGGGGAGATAATGGCGTTTGGCCACACATGTGCTCTCTGTTCAGAAATTTCTGAATAAATAAATCCTTCGAAGGAAATGTTCACCGATCTCAACTCTGATTCTGAAAACAACTTTACGAACACGCGGAAAACTTAAAGGATCGTTTTCCAACAAATGTTGACTCCCGACGTTCGACGTTGCCCGTTAAAGGGTTTGTTCGACAGACAGGACTTCTGGCGCCAAAATTAATTTTACGGTAAGAAGATATTAATCTTCGTAGTAGTGAATTCCTGTCTGTTGTGGACTCTGCGACCGGTTTTCGTCGACTACATTTTGGCTAAATTGTACATGAGATCTGAGTGAACAGGTATTAGTAGTGTTTAAACTACGAGTTTGTTTCGTTCCGTTACGGAATCTCTGGGACACGGAGTCCTTGGTGTTGATTTTTACTACGACATTGAACTATACACGATGGTTTTGTGTCTTTGTTTACGGAAGTGACGACACGTTGGATCGCGCGCAGCTGAATGAAGAAGCTATGAGAGCTAAATGTGAGTACAGATTGAAGCAGTGGTTTATTATTAAATTATGGATCGGATGTTTATGATTGAACTGTGGCAAACATCTATGTAACTAAATTGTGGATCGGGTGCTTTTGATTGAAAATTAGCAAGCACCTATGATACTAAATTGTGGATCGGATGTTGCAGTTTGGGACTTTTCCAACATTTATGATACTAAATTGTGGATCGGGTGCTGTCGTTTGGGATTTGTCCAGCACCTCTGGATATAGAAGTTAAAGCTTCGGCCGCTGTGAAGGAATCGGGAGATCCAGATATATTTGTTCGACGGAACCACATGGCTATCCCGTTCCTCTCTCGTTCCGCGTTTTTGGAATTTTAGGGATCATAAGTCCTTGCATTCCTGAGGCATTTTGTGTTATTATTATTATTATTATTTTATTTCTTGGAGGGGAAATGAGCAATGTTGTTGAATAAATATAACCTATTGAACTGTGAGACCACAAGTGAGACGTCACTGACTTAATGAATATTAATAAGAACTGAATATAATAATAAATAAGGGAGTAAGTAAATAATATAGAAATGGAGGGTGAATTTGACCGCAATACTGAATGGTTTGACCTACGCGTTATTCCAGACCATGGTCGTAACTTGTTGTTGAGTACTCAGGTTAAAAATGCGTGTGAAGTATGTGTGGGAATTATGCCTGCAAAAGATAGAAATGGAATGAAAGTGCTGTTGAATGATTGGATGAGGACTTGTTGTGAGGAAGGATGGTTTCCGTCGTTATCAACCGCTGTGTGTTTGGTATCTTTGATGAAAGAGGTAGAGCTAGCATGTGTGAAGAAACGACAGTTGTTAGATAAAGAAATACGGGGACATATGGATTGTCCCCAAGGGGGTGGGGGAGAGAGAGTGGATGAGAAGTGTTGCGAAAATGGATATTTTATTTTATTTTATTTTTTTCTCCTCGATGTCTTCAACTGTATGTTTGGTGATGTTTATGAGAGAAATGGAAAAGGCTTGTGATCTCGTGTTGTCTGTTAAAAAAGAAAAGGAAAAACAGTGGATTTTTTTCATTGTCTCCAAATGAGGGTGAATGTAAAAGATAAGTATGTTGTGATAATGGCGCTGAGGACTCGCCTTTCGAATGGGAAAGTGGAAAAACAGGTTTTCAGGCACGCTGATAGCTCTGCTCTGCTATGGAAATGAGTGTGTGTATGCAGAAAGCTGTTACGGGACAAATGTTAATAGCCGGTAATATCCGTTTTCTTTTTACACAATTATGTCTGCTTTTATAGTTTGATATTTTATTATAAAGTTTTGTTTTTGACTATTATTATTATTTTTATTTGTTCTCCCTGATAATTAGGCTCTCAGACGAGAAAATTATTTAACCTTTGTTTTTTCTCTGAGTGTGTCATTCCAGATCTGATGCTAACTTCCAAAGCAGATGGGGAGCCCGCTGCTTTCTGGCCCTCACTGATTACAATCTGATACGCCCCTACGGTTTCCACTTTGCATTCGCAAGTATTTCCAGCAGCCATTTTGAAGGCATTCCCAAAACTTGCTATGGTGCAGTTGAAATTTTTTGAAAAAGCAGGAAGTAAACTCTCTTGCTGTGATCTCATCTCCCTCTGTCGTTTCCGAGTGCATATTGTATCAAGCAGGTACATTCATTGGTCAAGGTGCACCCCTGGGTGGCCCAACATGTGTCATCGGGCCCACGATTACTGACAGCGACCTCCAGCATCTGAGTGATGAGGCAGAGGCCAACGAACTTCACGCTGCAGCAATGACATTCCCCTGTGCCAAACCAACAGTATCTGCCTCTATCTGGTGCACAGTTTCCACAAAGATGGGGCCCTGAATCCATATGCTCAGTGACTGTTTAATGTTTTTACACAGACTCGTTTGCATTGTTTTGTGGTTGCACATAACTGTCCAGTCAATCTTTTGGGCAGAGATCTCCTCTCATAAAATGCAGCCCTGATGAACTTATCCTGGAATTTCCGGATGATAACACCTACTCATTCAGTGCCACCTGCTCGTGCCCGCTTGTTGAACAATGCCCTGTGACATCCGCCACTGCCAACATCTACTGGGAAAGAATGGATATTGACTCCAGTTGTTGGCTCAAAGCTGAGCACTTCTGAGCTCTCTGGTCACCTTGGGTTCGTAACCTCAGATCTTATGATATGTTAACTGATTGTATGCATTGCACTCTGTACTATGAAAGATCAGGGGTTGAGATCTATAGCAAGGCATTTCAGGAAATTGAAAACAACTAATGTGAATTTAAAATAGGATGATTGGCATAATTTATTTCAATCTTTTTTCTTTTTTTTTAATATATATATATAAATATATTATTTTTTTTTTGTATGTGGGTGAGTATGTGTGTGCGTGCGTGCGTGCGTGTATTTGTTAGCTCACCAAAAACCTATTAGAAAAAAATCCCATACCTTTCACCTAAACCGAACACCGCCGTCAGGAGACCCGAGGGGACCAAAGAAAACCAAGGAAGGTGAAATCCAGCACCGACCAGACACCACCCACCGGGCCACCCACCAGAATTCTTCCCCAACCCCAGAAACATCTAAATTCCAACAAATCCCCCCAAAAAATAAAAAAAATCAGGGAGACCTCAAGAGACCGAAGGAGAGACTGAGGAAAGGAAGGAAGGACAGACGAAGCCGAGTGAGATCCACAGACACCAGCCTCCACCGATTCAATGACCTGAGGAGGAAGCAGATTGTGTCTGAGTTTCGATAGATGCTGGTGTGGTGGATCTGGCATGCATGAAAATCTCCACCAAAGAGGGGAGCCGTCGACCCCTGCCAGGACAGAGCAAGCGCAACACCTCAGGGCCCCCCAGGCCGCAGCAGCGCCAAAGGATGACCCCCGGGCCCCGCCAGGGCCACCGGCCGGAGAGCAAACCCAGGAGCAGGAGCGCCCCCCACCCCAACACGGCCCGCGCCCCTGACCCAACGCAGCAGGACAGGGCACTGCAGGCCCGACAGGCACCCCACCGGCCCCCAACCCCCGCACCCCCCACGACCCCCTGCCCCCCACCCACCCACGCCATCCACCCCAACCCAGCCCCAGCCGCCTCCAGGTCCCCAATCCCCCAGACCCCCCCCCCCCCACACCCAGCACCTCCACCCCCCCCCCCAACAAAGCCGACCCCCAGCCCCCGGGGACCCCCACGCACCCAGGCACCGGCGCCGAAGAAGGGCCGGACCGCGGAGCGGAGAGGGCAGCCGCGCCCCGGTCGTCACCCCAGCGTTCTTTGTGAAAGTTAACTCCTGTTACTGAGTCCGCCAGCTCGCCGACTGGCGAACTCTACCCCTAAACCGTGAATGTGACCCCACCCAGTGTATATACAAGTGTGTGTGTGTGTGTGTGTGTGTGTGTGTGTGTTTATTTCAATCTTAATTGCTCTATTTCCCGTCATTTGATGCTTATTGGATTCAGTCTACTAAATTTTTACCCACTTTCGTTTTAGAGCACCAGCTTTTGGATTGGCACCATGGAAGTGAAACAACCAACAGCGATTTTGCTGGTTACTTTTGGATTTTTCCCCCCACATCACTGTGATCTATGAATCCCACTGATGTTGATCTTTGTAACGTCTCACCTATATGTTCCCCACTACTCTGTAGAAGAGGTGGGGATGATTAGCATTTCAGGAACAATTGATGGTTTGCTCAAAGCAGGACTGTTGTGAAATTTTCAGCTCTGATTATAACATGCCTATTTTACCCGTTGAGAAGAAAGATATTTGAAAGTTTCGTGTAATTTATGACCTAAAAAAGATTAATGTGGCCGTTTTAACTCCTATTTTTTTTTTCTTCTGACCCAAAATCCTCTCTCTGCATGGTCTCAAGTTGCAAAAGCTCACACTCATTTCAATTGCATTGACCTGGCTAAGGCTTTTATCTCTTTTACATCACAATCGCCTGCCTCAAAGGCTTTTGTCTTTTACGACTGTCTTCGTCAGTTGCTGGCTCCATTGGAGTTGCCCCCCTGTTGTTCCTGGTGCTTGCTGATAGCTCCGTCTGGAGCTTCTTATCTACAAGCCACAATTTCTCTGTTTTTCCTCTCTTTGAAACAGCATCTGTCCACCGCTACAGCTTTGGTGATTATATCTTGATGTGTTTGAAAAGATCAGAGCTGATCTTTGTCAGAAAGAAGGAAGTCAACAGGTTTGTCTGTATGCATCAACTCCACTGGAAAATATGTACACATGACAGTTCATGTTGAATTAAAAGAATGGAAACGAATTAGCAGATCAAACAGCAAAAAGGTTGCGGGGTATCAACCTACACTCCAACTGACTGTAAGTGAGTCTGAATGTGATAATCCACAGTCTGAATGTGATAAGTCCACAGGAGGTCATCAAACTGTGAAGCTGTGACAGAAACAAAGTAAGTCCAAGAGGAGACAATAATGAAGCATATGGCGGAATGAAGGTAAATATATTATATATTCCAACTCAGAAACAATTAAAAAAATCTAATTTCTGAAGCCCATGGAATATGCCATTTAGGTGTGGAAGAAACATTGAGACATTTACACACCTGGATGCATCCTTTCATGAGACAAATTGTTAAAAATTAACTGCAGGACTGCAGTGTTTGCAAAAGGTATAATAGTATGCATATATATAAACCTCCCCAGGGTGCTCACGGTCCGGCCGGACGTGATAGCTCTGGGGTAAGATTTTTTTTTAATGGATTTCACTGACATGATAAAACAGTGTCAGGATACAGATATTTGCTGGTATTAGTGGATTCCTTTTCAGGATGGCTTGAGGCATATTCATGCAAATTTTAAACAGTAAATATTGTGGTAAAACATTTGATTAATCATTACATACTTGGGTTTCCTAGAAAAAATTAAATAAAATTTGATCTGACAATGAAACCCATTTCAAAAATAAATATTTACAAGCTGTAGAAAAGGGATTAAAGCACATTTGGTTCAGTGTATTATCCCCAATCCCAATGACAGATTAAAAGAAAAATAGAAATATTAAAGAAAATTGGCTACAAGCATTGGCCTCATCAAATTTGAATTGGCTACAAGCTCTTCCTGTTGTATTAATGAATGTATGAATGTCATTAAACTCAGCCAAAGGCACACAAACAGACCTTTTCCTGATCCAACAGAGACGCATGTTCTAGGAACAACAGAACTTAAACAACTAACATTTACTAACTCCCAACTAACAAAAATACAACCAGATGTTCCAAATCGCAAATCGAAACTCAGAGCCGTATATAGAGAGTCTGCCGTCTAGGTGTACAGTTTCTTTTATATTTTCCCCTTGTTTATTTTTTAACCTTTGATATATTCGACAAGCTGAAAATATAATGAATACACTGCATGTATGATACAGGCTATTACTAGTTTATGGTATATTTTTACTGTACATGGGTTTTGATTTTCAACGTTGTGAATGCTGGAAATGTATCACTGTGTTCATACATATGTTCAATAAGAGATCTGATTACATGTATTTGCTTTATCTCCTCTCTGTGGCTTATCATATAACAAGCAAGATACTTGATAAAGCCAGTTTTTCAAGGTACCAACAAATGTATTATAACCGGTTGCTCTGTAATTTGTTTGTCATAATGAATATATGGTCCTAAATTTAAATTTAAATCTTCAGTGTAATTGACAACCAAATGTCATATTGTCTTTTAAATTTTTTATTAATGGCTTTCAATTCTGCATGTACAATATTTAGAACATTACAACACAAAATCTACAATAACTAATTTCCATATTATGGGCCTTGTTTTAAGAGTTAAAATCAATTATATTTTTATTTTCAATTATAATTCTTGACAAAAGGTCAAAGGCTGCATTGTGCAGTCCCTCCTACTTTAAATCGGGTTATTTTACTTTACTTTGCACAACAATGAAGTGTTATTTGCTTTCCAGTCCTCTCATTTGACTTCCTATAATTTCCTCCTCTGTGGGTCTCTAGTAACCCGATGCATCATAATACCGCTGCTTGGTCGTTGTGAGCACCGCCATGCTGAGCAACAAGGCATGATTGGAATAAAAGTGGAAACACCCATTACAAAACAGTACGAAAACCCAACAGCAGGGTAATAACATGGCGTCTATATGTCATGTGACCAGTAGTTGACCAATCACAGCGTAGTAGCTCTGAGGAGTTGGCCAAACTCTATCTACGGTATCTACGGCTCTGGCAAAACTAAGCCATATCTGTCATCTAATGGTGAATAGTGATATTATAAAACTGTAGTCATACTCATGTTTCGCCACCCGCAGATTCGCATATTCACAGATTTTTTTTTTCTCTATTTAAAAATATATATATTTTGGTGTGTTTTTTTCCAGGAATTTGACCCCATTATACCACATTGCTCATATATAACTGTATTTTTAATCAATCAAGGGGGCACTCAGAGTATGGTTGGGGGCCACGTTTGGCCCATGGGCCGCCAGATGCCCATCCCTTATTCACATGTTAGCACCTTCTACCAGAGATCCCATCGAGGAGAATAAATGATGGAGGAAGGGCAAATGTTTGGGGAATTAAGTGGATTGTTCCTTGATGACATAATTTCATGGAAACTGTAATTGCTTCGTTGTCTAAAGTTACTATCACCACATATATCCAATATATGCTTTGTGCTTGAAGTTGAATTAATAGAAAATATGATCCTTCACAACTCCAATAGTGAGTTGGCTTCTCCACACCCCTCGCTCGCCCAGTGTTTTGTCGTGACAAAATATTTATACAGTGGTGTTATGTTGCTAATGCATTATGTGTTATTATTATCAAAAGGTTTTTGTTCTCTTGATGAGGCCAAATGCAGTTGACATAATTACGTCCTGACTTTTACAGACTTTCATTACATAGTAATTGCCTGTCTATATTTCAGTCATAAATACTGTCCAAAATAAAACAGAGACTCTGGAAAATATGTATATATAAGTTCAAAATCATACTCAAGGAATGCTGAGAATGACTGGCAACCAGTCCAGGGTGTAACCTGCCTCTTGCTTTGTCAGGTGGGCTCCAGCACACCCTTGACCCTAAAGTCCTGCTCCTCCACCAGCTGATAAACGCCCTGATTATATGTCACTGTCAAGGAGCGAAAAGACTTATCCACAAAGGATATGTCATTGGTTCCTCAATTTTAGCAAGTCCATATAACGTCATAGATGTTGGTGCCTCGATTAAGACAATTGAATTGCTCCACAATATGGCGGCATGAGAACGGCTTCCAAGTTCCGGTCGCGGCATCGGGCAGCTCAGTACTTTGCAATTACAGAAATGAGATCCAACCTTCAGTGAACCTTAAATGCCTATTTTTGGAACACAGGAGAAATACCATGCAAACAATGGAAGAACTTCACAAAGGAAAAGCATTTAACTTCATGTATAGTACTCTGAACAATATGCTTTTGCAAAATTAATTTAAATGTCATGGTTCTTGGGTTACATATATGTGAGGACTGTTCTCTTTTCTCAGCTTGCATGTGCATCACTGCCATCTCCTATAGACAACCAGCCTTATCACACTAAAGCTCCCTCAGAATGGACTCCTGAATGACTTAAATGAAAATACTTATCTTTGCACTTCTTCTGCGGATATTCCCAGGATTTATACACAATGGGATGAAGATCTTGCAGCATATCCAGATGACTTCAATGTGGCCAAGTATTCCTTCTTTCATAAGGTGACTCCGAGGCACCATATCTTTGTGCCTTACTTGTCAGAGGTAATAATGTGCTATTATGTACTCGTCTGTGTAGTGTGACAGAGATTGGTGTGTGTTGGAGTTGCAGAGTGCCAAAGGAAAGAAGAGGCAGCAGTATCGCGTGATTCGCAACTGGCAGCCTGTAAATCAATTGACAGTAGTCTTCTAAAATGTTATTGAAATATTGGTCACATATACTTGTTATTATGCTAACAGCAGTTGCTACCAAGTGATATGATGGCATTCCCCTCAACTTCAGAGGAGGCTGTGGAGGTCTTCCAGAGCCTGACTGACCGCCTGCTGGCTTCAGGTCTGAGCCAAAGTCCCAACCTTCCCTCGCAGAAGCAGATCTTTGGCTCGCACCCCCTGCAGCAGGTTCTCCATCCCCACCTCACAACTTACAACACAATTATTCAAGTCATTATGAAAGCAGTAGCAGTCAATTAGTCTCGAGAGGGCGCCGCTGAGACATAAAAGATTATCATACCATAAAACAGTTCAAGCTTCCTCTGTGGATCACAGGTAATACTGGCAACATTATGAGGCAACATAAAATTTATTGTGAGGGGACACAAACATTGCCCTAAGCAAAACTGTGTCTGTTACGTAGCTGGGTTCCTAGTTGTCCTAATGATGCAATTTGTCACTCCTGTTTTGTGAAGCCCCATAGATACAACTCACATCAAGTTTACAAGTTTAATCAATTGTGACATGTGAGAAACAATTTTGTCTGCAATGACCATTTTTGTTTAGAATTTTGCAGCAAAAGATCAGTTTATGGCAGTAAATTAATAATTAATAGCTTAAATGCAGTTGATGGCAAGATATGCTGCAACATAAAATTTGCTACAAAGGTTCTTTGGTTTCATGTTTGTTGGCCTGCTTTCTCATTCAAAAGTTAAGATAACGGCAATGTAAAAAATGTCAGCCCAAAATTTTTAATTTTATACATTTTCCCCCCAAAATTTCCAAACTAACAAAAGGACAAGTAATAGGTTGACAGCTGCTCAACTGAATTACTTTTGATGGTGATTGACATTACCATATTTTAAATATTAACATGCTCCCAAAGTCGTATTTAGACATTGTATATGTTTTTTATGCTATAACATACAGAAGGCTTTGATGCAGCCTCTGAACTGAAACTAATGCATGAAGTAATGGTAGTTATTATAAAAACGGCCAGCAGGTGGCAGCAGAGTATAAGAGATCAACCAGGGCCATGTTGCAAAAAGCTCATTTACCCACAATTTAAAACAGATTTTTGAATAATGATGAAACGTATCTGTATTCTAGTGCTAATTGCTGCAAAACGGAAAGAGATAGAAGTATACTTCATTTCCTCATAAAATAAGAGACTCTAATCTTTCTTTTGGTAGATGGGTCCATGTTTTTATAGCAATGGAACACAATATTCTGTGGGCCTTGCAAAATCAGTCAAAATCCAGTAAAACATCTGGGAGCGAAGGGGGTTGCTTCACTGACAATGGCTGGGAGTGAATGAGTTAAGGATTTCACCTCAGGGCAAAGTTCACTTGTAATATGGTCAAATATCCATTTACAACAAACCACATTCAGTCACACCTCAAATTACAGGTCTTGTTTTAGTCTTCCTATATTTGGTTATTTTCCCCTCAAATGATGATGTAGTTTCCCAATAACATACCCTTTTATAGTTGGAAAGGTCCACTGCTTATTAAATGACAAATCAACACAGAACCATTGAACCAAATATAATTATTAAGGTTTTAATTAATTGGCTCTAACAGTTATAAGTGACTTAATACAAGTTTGATATTGGTTGTCTTACTGTTAGGTATATTTAAGGTATATTTAAATGTAATACACTTTAATCAATATGCATCATAGCAATTTAGGAAAAACAAAATCTGTCACCCTTCATTATAACCTTAATGTAAAGTAGAACCGTGCTTCACATTCGCATATTTTACTGAGCACTCGTGCTAAAAGTGCCTTCCTAGGAAGTATGACTAGGCCTCACAGGAATAAATGGTCATAGCACACTTGAGTAGCATTCACACATCAATAGGCTGATGCCACGCACGGTGCTGCGGATGTGCCGACACAGTCTGAAAGAGTCTTGCAAATGTCACAGGGTTACTCAACCGCCTGGCAAATCGTCTCTGTCCCTATTATGCCACTGATTGATACGTACCTTGTTCAACTGGCAGCTGCTGCTGGAAGAAAAGCTGAACGCCGGAGTTTTGTCACAAGTCGTGGCCGTCTTTGTGGAGACGCTGTGGACTGAGGCCCTGGGTTGCCTTGGCAATATCCTCAGAGTGCCTGTTAACAAACTCAGCCTCAATGACGTAAGGCTTTCCTGTTTGTAGCATGTCCAGCATGCTGTTTGTAAACAAAAAATGTTGAATGTTGACTACTGTTAGAGGAAGTCTGTGTCAGAAAGATTATGTTTGAAATATAAACTACAAAGTACAAGTTTCTCCCTTTGAAGTTATCCTCCTGGAATTTAATGCACTTTTGCAACCTTCTCTGTCCCACCTTCAAGCACTCCTGGAAGGATTCTTCCGGGATGGTCCACAGCTCCGTTGTCACGGTCATTTTGATGTCATCTACATCTTCAAAATTGGTCCATTTAATGACCCTCTTTGAGTTTGGGGAAGGGGAAAAATTGACCGTTGCCAATGACAATTTTTGAGGGATTGCAAAAAATATTTTGTGACACTTTCTGACACACCGCACATCTTTTTATTTTTTTTATTGACTATAATCTAGTCTAGTTTTAAACATGGTTGACAATGTATTTGTCACTGAACCTAACATACATGTTTTCACAAATGTTAAAGATTTTTTTACTCCAATGAATCTTATGTGCATGTTTTTGTAAACTGAAGACACTTTTGTCTTCAACAAATCTCGTATGTATTGTGTAAGGATGGGCGAGTACCGATACTTGTTATCGGTACTTGCGACGACCTCGAGACCTCTGGTGGCCGTTTTAAAATCAGGAACTAGACATTAGAAATTAGAATGGAAAATTGCCATTAAAGGGATTCTTGACTCATTGAGCCATTTTCAGCAGCAAAAAAGTTTATATTTTGTCCAGAATTAATTTGATAACTTCATTATTTTTCATGTACAGCTAATACCTTTAAAAACAAATTGTTCCTCTTTGCCACTTATTGTCGACTGAAATGACCTCACGTGTGCTGAGGAAGTAGTTAACGACCAATCATGGCTCAGTTGGGTCTCTTTTTATTCACAACATGCCTGTGAAAAGATACATTGTCAACTTGTTGTCTTTTTGTTAACAGCACTCTGCCAGTGTAACTTGATGACTGCGACTTGTTCCCGCGGTGTTGTTAGCGTCTTTGCTAACACTTGCGATGATATGCTTTGCCCGAAGGTGGTACTTTAGGCTGGTTGTGCTTCGATGGAACGACAGTTCATCACAGCAGTATGTGCACACAACTTTGGATTCATCCAGATTTCCACGAGGCAGCTTTTTAAAACGGAATTTTCCATGAAGCAGTCCTGGGTTATTATCCTCACTCATCGTGGCTGGCTGCATTATGTCCTGCATTGCCCTGCGGAGAATATAAACATACGCGTATGGGGACTACGGGAGGCAGTTGGGCCAAACTTAGTGTGAGTGGTAAATTGTGTTGTTGTTGTTTTTTATGTGTTAATATTTCCTGATAAATCACGGTCGTTAATGCGTTATTGTTGACAGGCCTAATATTAATTGTACAGGAAAAACAATGAAGGTATCAAATTAATTCTGGACAAAATATTAATTTTTTACTGCTGAAGACGGCTCAATGAGTTAAGTATCCCTTTCATCATGCAATTTTATGAAAAAATGCTATATTGGGATATACAGGTCTTTTAAAGAAATATATATTTGTCATTGTTTTTGGGGAGAAATATTATGTATCAAAAGCACTAGTAGTATCAGTGAGTACTCATACTGGTATCGGAAAAAAAGAGGTATCAAACATCCCCAAGGTTTTGTAATAGAGACTTCAGGTAACCTAGCAACATACTTTTTTTTTTAACCAACATTGAAGACAATTCAGTCATTAATGAATTTGACTACCCGGGGAGAAGCCACAAAATGCAAACTTTACACAAATAGGCCTAAACCCACCTTGATTCAAATGGAATGGGACTCTACATTCAGTTTTCTTGTGCTCCATCCTCTGTGTGTGTTATTAGGTGAGCAGAGCTGAGGGCTTGTTGATTCAAGCGCAGAGAAAACTGAAGGAGGGCGAGCATGCCGCAGCGCTCGCTCTGCTGCTTGAGGTTTACACCCTGCTGCCACACATAAGGCCCAGTGAAGATTGCGATGCCAAGATTATCTCACAAAAACTGGACTTCAGTCGGGTATGGCAACACACACGTTTAGTGTATGCCATATGCACAAAAAGGTGCACAATAATAATGTAATAATGACTAGGAAGGGGTAAGTGTTTACCAGTCCACAATTCACACTGCCGCAACAGATAACTATCCATTGTAATTAATATTGCTGGCTTGTAACAAACCACAGCCCAAAGAAGGTTTTGTTTTGCCTCCTCAATTTGGTTGTGCTTTCTTCTGCTTCTGAAGCCTGTCGAAACCACTTTGATGAACTCACAAAAATACCCTCAAGCTTGTTGTTTTTCTTCTTCCGCTTTTGAACATTTGAAACGCTGACAGCCTTCAACGGCAAAGAATATACTCACTTATATATTTTTTGATTTAGCTGCCTTCATCTCAAATCATGTATAATTGTTACTTTTTCCCCCCTAATTGTCACAAATTAGATCCTTATAGGTCAAGTTGATACAACATGTAAGCTTCCCTTAAAATAGGTTTAAAATAACCTTAAATATTGTTTCACTTTTCCCCTAACTGGTAAATGTAATGCATTTTAAACACAAAGGAGTAGTCGTAGAAGCACATTTGTAAAGTGATAAAGATATGATTAGAGAAAAAACATTAAACATAACCTCTTGAAATGAACTGCTTGTATATACAGTATATTTGTATATTTGTACAAGTAAAACATCGTTTTCAATCACATGATCAGGACTTTATTTGTTTGTCTGCTATTCTGGAGGTGGAGATCCGGAGGGTACAATGCCTTGAGAAAGTGTTCATACTCCTTGATTATTTTTTTTCGCATTTTGCCGCCTTACAACCACAAATGTAAATGTTTTTAATTGAGATTTCACGTGTGTATGACCAACACAAAGTATCACACAGTTGTAAAGTGGAGTGGAAGATACAAGGTTTTCAGAATGTTAAGCAATTAAAAACCTGCATTTGTATTCAGCCCCCTGCACCAATACTTTGCACAGCGACCTTTTGCTGCAGCAGCTCAAATCTTTGAGGGTAAGTCTCTACTGACTTTGCACATCTTGACACTGACATTTTTACCCATTCTTCTTTGCAAAAAGCTCAAATTAAGCCTGATTGGATGGAGAACATGTGTGAACAACAATTTTCAAGTCTTGGGATTTAGGTGTGGACTTTGACGGGGCAATTCTAATACATGAATATTCTTTGATATAAACCATTCCATTGTAGTTCTGGATGTATGTGTATGGTAATTGGACCAGTGCAATGCCTATGCTTAAATCTGTGATTCATCAATATCTTCGAACTTGAAAGTGTGCATATTATGGTGCGTATTAGGGGAAACAATTTTATAACCTCCTCCTCAGATCATTCACACGCAGAAAGGATGATGAATCATCTTTTGAAGAAAAAACATACATCTTTTACCTAAGAAGTGCAATGTACTGAAACTGCAGTTATTTATAAAGTCAATAAAAATACTTTAAACAATAATAACTAAAATTTTGAATTTGCGAATGACTTGACCAATATCTTAAATAACCGTAAAGGGCACTTCTCATCATTGATATCTTCATTCTTCATTTTCTGCTTAATCCAAGGCTTCAAAGTTTTCGTGTTAATCAAGTACACATGCGCACTACAAATATAAAACACTATTTCCAAAAATGTATATTTGACAAACTACTGTAAAAAAAACTCAAATTGGCAAGGCTTAAACATTTTTTGTTGCTTCCAGCGCTGATGTCATGAATTTGATCAACTTAGAAATGCCTCTTTGCTCTGCTATATTTATTCCTTCTTATCTATTTTATCAACTTGTGCAGTATTTGATCATTCTCAGCAATTAATTCAATCATTTTTCTATGCATGTTGTGTGCAGAATTCTCTAATATAACATTGGAATTTGTTAAAAATGATTGGCATCATTATTTCTTGTCACTTTCTGTGTTAAGCAAGCTTTTCTAAGATGCCAACCTTTTGAAAATATAAAGTTATGAAGGTTTTGGGGCCATCTCCAGCATCTTCAAACCTTCGCAAATTGGCGCCTACCACACTTTTGTTTTGACCAATCACGGCAACGGATGAAAATTTTGTCATCGTCGTCGCAGGTTTAAAAAAAAAAAGCACAAAAACAAAAAAGGCTTTTACCAGCTAAAAATGCTCAAAGCACTTCTCGCTGTTCTTCTTTGAAAATGGAATTACTTTAAGCACTTTAAAACAACCCCCGCTATTTTCTTAAAGGTCTCATGTTATTCAACTTTTCAAAATACTAAAATGGTTCTCAAATCTGTAAAAGACATGTCTGTGATGTGTATTTGTCAAAATTGACTTTGGATCTAATATTTTTGCTGTCCCTAAATCAGCCAAAAAACGCTCTGTTCAAAACAGCCTGTTTTAGGGGTGTGTCACTTTTATGTAAATAGCTGCATCAGGCCACCCCTGGGCCATACCATTCTCTCTCGAAGGGGCAGTGATTTCAGTTATGGTAGCCATGTGCTGATGTTGTGAATGAAAACGACTGACCATGGGAGCATTATAACAAATACAGACATGTCTTTTACACATTTGAGAACTATTTTAGTATGTGGAAAAGTGGCATAACGTTTTACCATAAGAAAAAGTAGCATAACGTTACTACAGAGATTATGTTAGTTTGTGATTGTTTAGGCAATGGTTATTTTGCTGTAACCGGCAAATCTCCCGCGAACGTTATTTTGCCGTGAATGTCTCCGATTTTTCGTGAATGCTTGTAGACATTTACAAGCAGTTATAAATAACACACTGAAGGGGGAAAAAAAACATGGTTTGATATGTCCTCATGTAACCTCTTATATAAGGATATGTTGTTGTCCTGAACTGTTGTACAAATCCAGGTGCCCAACAATTTGTAAATAAAGGGCGGGATCAGCCTGGGAACTCTTTCTTGTTTATACTACAGCCTTCCCTGCTTCGCAAACATGTTTTCGAGAGTGTCTGGGAGAGGGCTTGGACAGCCCGGTTTCTCACGCTCACAACTTTTTGCTAACGAATAAAAGACGGAGCGCCACACGGTCCGGACGGAGTCCGCTGTGGAACCCGTACGATTGCCCAGCCGTTGTTGCAGCTCGCTTCAGCCGGACCGTAGGCTCCCCGGTCTAGTGTCAAGGTAAGCGCTGATGATGATCATATTATGCTGCTTAACGTTGTAGTGTATTGATTGCTGTTTGCGGGGAATAAAAGGTACAATAATTCTAGCAAAAAAAGTTGTGATTATTGCTGTTTGCGGGGAATAAAAGGTACAATAATTCTAGCAAATCGAGTTGTGATTGTTGCTGTTTGCGGGGAATGAAAGGTATAATCATTCTAGCACAGCGCAGGTGTTGATTACTGTTTGCGGGGAATAAAAGTTACAATAATTCTAGCAAATCGAGTTGTGATTGTTGCTGTTTGCGGGAATGAAAGGTATAATCATTCTAGCACAGCGCAGGTGTTGATTACTGTTTGCGGGGGATAAAACGTACGATTATCCTAGCACAGTATAAATGTTGATTGCTGTTTGCGGGGAATAAAAGACACAGTTGTTCTAGCAAAGCATATCAAGTCTCTGTGTTTTCATTGTTACCGCCGACCACTCACGATCCTGCATAAAAATATAAAGGTGAAGTAGTGTTTTCCACAAAACACACACAATGTGCACATTTAGGCCACTGCGCGGTCGCAACGTGCAAGCCGTCTCGTCGAGACCACTTAGCGGCCGGTTAACATCACAAAGTCAGGCCAAATAGATGGCGAGTTGCCAGTCACGGCAAATCAACCACCGCGGATTGTATCTTGACAAAACAATACGCAACCCATCATATTATCCAACCACCGTCTGCTTTGTCATATCTGACCTCTTGTAACCAAACAACCTCCACATGACAAATGTAGGTCCCACGTTAGGCACTAAAAATACACCAGTAATATGGTACAAGGTGCACATCTCTTATTAGAAAGGATAGGAAGGAAGGCTAAATCAAAAATGTTAAACTTACATCTTTCCCATTTGCTGTCGTGTCACACTGTTGGGAACGATCTATTTAAACGTGTTGCAAATCCAGCTCTGAACAGGCTTTTTCTAACAAAACAGTCCTTTGAGAAAGGATGTCGGTACACGTCCTTCAAAAATAAAATTAATCCACTGTCTTCTCAAAGACTTAGGACGAAGGAAGCAACCACCTTTTCCTGATCATTGTTCTGTCCACGGAGCATTTGCGTGCAGTGGGAGAAAAAGAAAGGATCAGCCAGCTTCTCGAATTTCAGTGGGCGTAACAAACCTATACCGGAGGCGGTGCCACTAACCCGAGGGGGCTGGGTCGACTGCACTTCCGTGTCTTTTTGACGTCACTAAATCACGGAAGTTTAATCTGTTTGGAGTACACCTTTTAGAATGGAGGAGAAAGCTATAGAAGTTGCGGACTGACTTTTTTCCTCCTTGGTTGGATTGTAGACAGGCCGGGGATGCATATCATTGATAGAAAACCCCACTTAAGTGCATTTTCATACTATGGGACCTTAAAGATGGAACCCAGGGGCAGCAGATACAATGAAAACAGCCTACAAATTGAACTTGTGGAGTTCCAAACGTTCCATCATGCATGTGAATTCATATTGCACATATTCGTCCGACCACTTTCTTTTTTTCTTTATTTGCTCGACATAGTTAAGAAGAGATTACAATGATAATGAAATCACACAATGTACCATCACAGAACAGTCAAAAGTTGACTACTGAGCGCACCAAATTCCCCGCAGCACAACAGGCCAAGCAACGTAGCATAATCACCAGCAGCCAATGATGGCCAAGCAGGGCATATCATAACGCAACATTTGAGTCAGGTGTCTGTCTTGACCTCTGCCAAATCTCTGAGACTGACTCACCAAACCCTTAACCTGAGTTCGATCGAACCCCTTAAGAACCACTATGTACTGTATATTTAGTTGGTGTATTTTTACTGAGAGTTAATTACACAATCCACGTAGGAGGAATTTTATTTACTAATTATGTTTTAAGGTATATCACTGTATAATCAGTGGGTGAATACAAAAATGTTATGTGCCAATTTGTCCTGGTCAAACATATAATCTCAACACACTACATTCAAGTGTATCATTGTAAGGACAAAATGTAAAAAAGGTTCAAGGGGTATGACTAATTTTTCAAGGCACTGTACGTGATTAGCTGTCGACCAGTTCAGGCCCGAAGACAACTGGGATAACCTCCAGCACACCCGCAACCTTTGTGAAGATAAGCAGTTCGTAAAATCAATGAATGAATGAATGTACGCTTTTTACACATTGTGTCAAGTCATGTTCGTTTTTGCCGAATTTGGTTAATAGTAGCTAGGGTATAAATTCTGCAGTTTCATTGGATGTGAAAAGATTATCGCAGAGGAGCACGGGGTCCCTGTAGTCAAGTTCCGAGTGGGCGGAGCATTTCAGAATGTGACCACATTTGGAGCGAACACTTGGAACTATCCTCCTGCATGAATGAGAAAGAAGCTACTCTCTTAATTACATGCTGGTATAGTGTCAAAAACATACGTGGAGATCCAGTTACTATGTAGGCCTACTATTGTTCTAACTGCAACTAAAATGACTGATGTGGTATTATTTAGAACAATTTGGAATATGATTGGCAGTTAAGTCATGTACACATTCGCCACAAACATTTGTTGCAGGACTGAGGCTCTTCCTTTGTGTCAAATGACTCGGAAAATTATCTACAGTATATGCCTGCTCCTAAGGAAACAAAAAAATGCACTTGCCACACGCGCGGCTGTCATCAAGACTGACAAGAGATTCATTGTTTCTTCCTTGTCTAGCTTATCCGAGACATCCTGAACGTGAGTGAGATGACTCTGAGAAGCCCCGCCCCTTCCTGCATTGGCAAGTTTCACGCCCTGAGATGCAGCATTGAAACTGTTGAGCCCGGCTGCCCCGAATACCGCACTGCGTCATCTTTGCTCGACGACAGGTAAGAGAGTTAAATCCACAGTATCATAAGGAAATCATGCAAAGCAAATCAAGGTAGAAGCAGAAGTCGCATACAGATGGCACAGCAAAAGTCAATTACCTGATGTTGAAAGGAGGATGATATAAGGGACTGCCAGTTATTGTGTTCTTCCATTATTATACAAATTCAAAGCTTGCTGTTGCCACCGAAAGTAAATTAGTCCCGCATAGCGTAATCCAGAGAAAAGTACAAGAACAGGGAGTTTCCGTTTACCATGGTACTGAAGAGGGTCTTCTGCCCAGATTTAGTCATAACTGTTTTAATTTTCCTTATTTCCTCAGTAAAGCTTTGTGAGTGTTATCGCAATTTCTGCCAAGTGTCTGTAATCAATTATGTTTTTAAAGTCTTATCGTCATGACTGGGATCTCATAAATTTCCAAAATAATGGGCCATTGTCTGTGGTTGAAGTGTCTGTAATCAATGATGTTTTTAAAGTCTTATCGTCATGACTGGGATCTCATCAATTTCCACAACAATGGGCCATTGTCTGTGGTTGAAGTGTCTGTAATCAATGATGTGTTTAAAGTCTTATCTCATGTCCGGTGAACTCCAGGTGGGCTGTTTGGAGGGGGCGTTGTGGTACCGCCCCTTCAAGATAGTATAAGAATATTGTGAGTCCGCTGTAACGACACACTTGCGAGAAGAATGCAGCCATTTGTCTGTAAACTCGCTTGTGTCCGGAATATTCAATCTCCAGCCTGTATTCGGATAACCAACATTCTCACTACCCGAAAAACAACGAACACGCGGAAGACTAAGATGATCTTCTAACAGTACCAACATACAACGGGATCAACAGATAATGGTATTGACATACTGTATGACAGATGGTGACCCCGACGTGATTTCGGGCTGAGGTGTTGATCCAACAGACAGAACTTCTGGCGCCAAAGTAATTAAAGGTAAGAGGACATTTATCCTCTTAGTTGATTTTCTGTCTGTTGAATACTCTGAGACCTGTTTTCACGTCATCTAATTTGTGACTAAATTGTATATGAGATCTAAGTGAACAGATATTAGTAAAGTCTAAAATACAAGGTTGTTTCGTTCTATTTTGGTTTTGTTCTATTTTAGAATCCTAGAAACTGTAGAATCCTAGAAACTGAAGTCCTTGTATATGGGTAACGTTACAAAGAAATAAGCGCATAAGAAAGAAGAGAAATAAGAGAATAAGAAGTTCTAGTGGTTTTGATCAATTAAGGTTCGAGTGCTTTTGTTTGGTCCGAGTCAAGCACTCTTGAAATAAGAGGAATAGTTCGACCACTTCTGAGAAATTAAGGCTCGGACACTTTTGTTTGGGAATTAGCAAGTGTCTTTGAATAAGGAAAGAAAAGGCCTATTAAACTGGTACCACAAAAGACGTCAATGAAGTAACAAAAATAAAATAAATAAGGAAATAAATAAAAACAAAATGAAGGTAGGGACAGTGTTTGGTTCGATTTGCGGCAAATACCAAACCATTCTGAATGAGTGTGCTTGGTGAGTAAATCAGGAATGCATGTGAATGTGCGGGGAGTGAGAAAGAACAGTTAAAAAAATTTATAATAAATGGATGAGAAGTGTTGTGAGAATGAAAGTTTGAAAGAATGATGTTTTTTTACAATGTCTTCAACTGTGTGTTTGGTGAAATTTATGAGAGAAATGGAACAAGGCTTGTGTTGGAGGAGCGGCGGCTCTAGAGTTGACTGTTAAAAAAAAAGAACGATTTTTAAAAAGGGGGGGGGGGCTGAACTGGTGGATTGTCTCTAGGCGGAGGGTGAGGGAGAATGATAAGAAAGTTGTGGAAATGGCGCTGCGGAACACGCCCTTCGAATGAGGAAGTGGAAAAGTGGTTGTACATTGCTCAGTTGCAGAATCAAGCAGCAGAATTAAAGTGTCCAGAATCTTTCAGGTGCCCACCCGAAGCAGAGGAATCTTCCAAAGTCCAGCTTTTCCTCCTCATCGGTCTTTGACTCGTTCCCAAAAAAGGCATCCATTTTAGCCAAAATTGACCCGCCCACTGGTAACTCTGCTATGCTTTACAAACCTTTCTCTCCCACTGATGTGAGTGTGTGTTGATGCAGAAACTTCCGCCTATGCAATCTGGTGGTTGTCAATTGGCTTCAAGCAGTGCAGAGAGCGGTTACGGGACAAATGTTAATAGCAGGTGATATCCGCGTTATTTTTACATAATTATGTCAGCTTTTATAGTTTAATATTTTAATGTAACCTTTTGGGTTTTTCATTAAACAAAAAGAAAATCTTATTTTTTTTATTATTTTTTTTGTTCTCTCTCCCTGATAATTAGGCTCTTAGGCGAGAAAATTATTTCACTTTTGTTTCCCCTCCCTGAGTGTGTGGTTTCAGATCTGGTGTTCGCTTCCAAAGCAGATGAGCTTTTGTTCGGGCCCTCACTGATCACACACTGAAAATAGGACACGCCCCTATGCCCTCGCATTCGCAAGTGTTCCGAGTAGCCATTTTGAAGGGCGTTCCCAAGTCTGTGGCACAGGCCATGGAGGGCAATCCGGATCTTCCCGGTGCTGAGGTTGACCGGTGGTTGTCACATCTTAAACATCATTTAAGGAGACATACTAAAGAAAAAGAGTCCGTTGCAAAATTTGAAAAAGCAGGAAGAAACACTCTTGCTGTGATCTCATCTCCCTCTGTCGAGCAGATGTATCAAGCAGGTTCATTCATGGGTCAAGGTGCGCCCCCTGGGTGGCCTAACATGTGCTTCAATTGTGGACGGCCTGGTCATTGGGCCCGCGATTGCAGACAGCGACCTCAAGCGTCTGGGTGGAGAGGCAGAGGCCAACAAACTGCACGTGGCTACAATCGAGGAGAGAGAACAACCGCAGCAGCAACAAGGATATTCCCTGAATCCACATGCTCAGGGACTGTTCACAGACTCTTTTGCATTCTTTTGTGTTTGCACCTAACTGTCCAGTCAATCTTTTGGGCAGAGATCTCCTCATCGCCACATGCCCTCTCATCAAATGCAGCCCTGATGAACTTATCCTGGAATTTCCGGATGATAACACCTACTGCTGCTCTGCTGCCTCTGCTGCCTCTGCTTCCAGTGCCACCTCCCAGTTCCCGCTTGTTGAACAACGCCCTGTGGCATGCGCCACTGCCAACATCTACTGGGCAAGAGTGGATATTGACTCCAGTGGTTGGCTCGAATCTGAGCACTTTACTCTTTGGTAACCTTGGGTTCGTAACCTCAGATCTTATGATATGGTAACTGATTGTATGCATTGCACTCTGTACTATGGCAGATCAGGGGATGAGATATATAGCGAGGCATTTCAGGAAATTGAAAACAACATATGGGAATTGAACATGGGTGATTTGTTTGCAGGCAAACCAGGTGTCGCCTTTTTGGTGTTACTAAACAACTCCCACATGTCTCCTTGATGATCTCGCCTCAGCACACAGCGAAGGATCTTGGTCCGTTTGTCCTGGCATGCACACAGGCCACTGATTGGCAAAATGTATTTCTATTTCCCGTCACTTGATGCTTATTGGATTCAGTCTAATAATTGTTTACCCACTTCCGTTTTGGAGCACCAGCTTTTGGATAGGCACCATGGAAGTGAAACAGCCGACAGTGATTTTGCTGGTTACCTTCTTGATTTCTTTCCCACATCGCTGTGGTCCATGGATCCCACTGATGTTGGTCTCTGTAACGTCTCACCTGTTGTGTTTCAGATGAAACCAGGACAAATATATGTTCCCCAATACTCTGTAAAAGAGGCTGGGATGATTGGCATTTCGGAAACAATTGACGGTTTGCTCAAAGCAGGAGTGTTGTGTGAAATTTCCGGCTGTGATTATAACATGCCTATTTTACCCGTTGAGAAGAAAGATACTGGAAAGTTTCACATTGTCCATGACCTGCGAGATAATGTGGCCGTCTTAACTCCTACTTTTTCTGTCCCGAGTCCTCACTTGGCTTTGTCTCAAATTGCATCAACCCACACTCATTTAGCTTGCATCTTTCCACCGCTGCAGCTCTTGCGATTCCTGATTACAGTCGCATGTTCTATCTGGATGTTTCTGAAAAAAACAGTTTCTGCTGTTCTTTATCAGAAGGGGGAGATAGGAAATGATTTGGCAGACAAAGCGGCAAAGGAAGCGGCGGGCTACAGCCCAACATTACAATTGATGGTGAGCGAAAGTGAATTAGGAGAAGGACCAGGAGTAACCACAGAAACAGCTGTTGTGGCAGGAAAAAGCAAGTCCAGAAGAAAAGAGTGTGTGGATGTCCAAAGGGGGACAAAAAGATGAAGAAGGTATATGGTGAAAAGAAGGTAAATGTATTCCATCTCGGAAACAACTGAAAAATCTAATTTTTGAAGCCCATGGAAAAATGCCATGTAAGGTGTGGATGAAACACTGAGACGACTACACACCTGATGGCATCCTTTCATGAGACAAATTGTTAAAAGTGAACTGCAGAACTGCAGTGTTTGCAGCAGGTATAACAGTATGCCTACATCTAAACCTCCCCATGGGCACACACGATCCGGCCGGACGTGACTGCTCCTGGTCAGGTGGTTTCAATGGATTTCACTGATATGATAAAACCAGTGTCAGGATACAGATATTCGCTGGTAATAGTGGATTCCTTTTCAGGATGGCCAGAGGCATATCCCTGCAAATCTGAAACAGCACATATCGTGGTAAAACATCTGATTAATCATGGGTCTCCTAGAAAAATTTAATCAGACAATGGAACCAATTTCAAAAACAAACATCTACAAGTAGTAGAAAAAGCATTGGGGCTAAAACACACATTTGGTTCAGTGTATCATCCCCAATCCCAAGGACAAGTTCAGCGAATGAATAGAAATATTAAAGAAAAATTGGCTGAAGCACTGGCCTCATCAAATTTGAATTGGCTACAAGCTCTTCCTGTTGCGTTAATGAATGTGCGAATGTTACTAAACTCAGCCAAAGGCTGGACTCCGTTTAAATGTCACACCAACAGACCTTTTCCGGCTCCAACAGCTCCATTGGAAGAGACGCACATTCCAGGACCTCCAGAAGTCAACATTTACTAACAAAAAACCAACCAGATGCTTCTTCAGAAATAAATGATTGTGAATATGTATGGTTGAAAGTGATTACACAAAAATGGTCTGAGCCCAGGTGGACTGGACCCCAAAAGGTGACGGAGAGGACATCTTCTGCAGTTTGTCTGCACGCAAAAGGTGATACATGGTATCACATCTCATCCACCCGACCGGCAAGGACACCGGCTGGAGCCATTGTCCCTGCACCAGACAATCACCCAACAACAACCGAGAAGCAAGCCGGCTCACACGGACATCATTCAACAAAGGTTGAGTTCACGGTATACAGGCAGAATAATCCCGGTGACTCATCCTGGGACCAGGTAGTCTACCCTAAGGTCCTGAAGAAGATGACAGCGCCCTCCAGCAGCAACCCAAAAACATCATCTCGAGATGGCTTCGAAGTGGGAACGCATCTCCATCTGCTGCTACATCACGACACTCTTTCTCATATTGACTTTTATACCAATCTGGTATCTCTGGAAGCCCCTCAGTACAACCTTGACTATCTCTCCCCAAAGGAGCCCACTGTTGAGGCATCCGACGAAGATCCCACTGGGATTTTTCTCTGAAATGTTTATCTGCTTGTGTTGGACTCTTTTGAGTCCGAAAAAGGGATTGAAGAGGGTCTTCTGCCCAGATTTAGTCATAACTGTTTTAATTTTCCTTATTTCCTCAGTAAAGCTTTGTGAGTGTTATCGCAATTTCTGCCAAGTGTCTGTAATCAATTATGTTTTTAAAGTCTTATCGTCATGACTGGGATCTCATAAATTTCCAAAACAATGGGCCATTGTCTGTGGTTGAAGTGTCTGTAATCAATGATGTTTTTAAAGTCTTATCGTCATGACTGGGATCTCATCAATTTCCACAACAATGGGCCATTGTCTGTGGTTGAAGTGTCTGTAATCAATGATGTGTTTAAAGTCTTATCTCATGTCCAGTGAACTCCAGGTGGGCTGTTTGGAGGGGGCGATGTGGTACCGCCCCTTCAAGATAGTATAAGAATATTGTGAGTCCGCTTTAACGACACACTTGCGAGAAGAATGCAGCCATTTGTCTGTAAACTCGCTTGTGTCCGGAATATTCTGTAAAATAAATCCTTCGAAGGACCTGTTCACCGATCTCCAGCCTGTATTCGGAAAAACAACATTCTCACTACCCGAAAAACAACGAACACGCGGAAGACTAAGATGATCTTCTAACAGTACCAACATACAACGGGATCAACAGATAATGGTATTGACATACTGTATGACGTTTTGAAATTACGTATAGAATTCAATGAAATTGTTTGCACAGCTGCATAAAATTACGTCATGATGCGGCACAAGAATGTACTTTAATTTACTGCCATTACTTGTCGTAAAACGAAGAACCACCCTATATTACCTATCTGCATGAGTGCTCAATAAAATAAAACACAGAACTTGATCCAGAGCCTACATTTATCTGTTTTAAGTTTTGAAAACGGAACAAAAAAACTCTTTGTGTCATTCAGGTTACGTTGATTCACTTTTTTTCTGAGCTGAAGAAATAAAAATAATAAAATAAAGTATTACTGAATGAATAGTCACATCTCTTTTCTGTTCTGTTCTGTGCTGTGCTGTAATTTTCCAGTCTGTCTGTTGGTGTAGCTCAGCAAAAGGTCAGTTGTGTGAAGCATGCATTTGTCCGTGCCACCTTATTGTGCGTAGCCACTTAAGGTAGAAAGTTTCTTTCACACATGACACTTTAAGCTCTTCTGACAAACTCAATAGATGACTAGCACACTGATTTGGAGACACGCTCTGCAGTTTCATCCCCACAGGGGCTTTTTCAGCCACAGCTCCTGTGGGTCTGCTTCAGGCTTGATTGATCCCAAATGGGGTTAAAAGCTTACTTTTCATTCATAAGAGCTTCTTGTGAAGTAAATGCCTACCTTATTTGCCTTTTTCAGAGCTGTGCAGATCCATCAGGTGTTACGTGTCAGCAGAGCCGTGGAGCTTCAGAACTTTAAGGGCAAGCTCGGCTACATCAAGTCACTCCTTCGCTCCTCAAGCACCAGCAACTTTGTTGGAATTCGGTCGCGGTGAGTTTAAGTGTGACAAACACATATTATTGACGGTCCGTCATTTGTCAATGGCCGGTTCATTATTTCAAGGCAACCCAAACTGTAATTGTTAATCAATCAATCTGTCATCATTATTTTAACCACGCTTCCGTCATTGTTAAATACAAATTTAGGTCCATCATTAAATTTCACCGGACATTGCTTTTTAGTCCATAGGACACTACAGAACCTATGAATAATATGCATGGTTTTTGCACTATATAAATCTGTGGTCCATGTAGGTTGGTGCGGAAAATGTGGTCAATGCAGACACACATGGCTGCGCCAAAAATAAATCAGGCTTCAGTGTCATGGAAACAGTTCGGCAGTCTGTAATGACCCGGTTATTGATGATTACGTTCAGGGACGAAAAACAATTTCTGCCATTGCTTAGTTTGTCAATTCAATTCAAGTCTCCCGTCATTCGTTATTATGTTTATTATGTGTCCATCATTGACGGATTGACTGACCTCCCGTCAATATTGGTGGAATGACCACCTCTGGACAATCACAAATTGTGATTCCTCGATGATCCACTATATGCTGAGTTCCTTAATCTTCCTTTAAAATCCATTACAAATGCAATCTATTCTCTGGACTTTTAACATGCAAAGCCTGGTGACAGCGAACAAAGTTAATTATACTATTAAAAAGAAACAATGTTACAAGCTGTCTCTCTATAAACACTTACAGAAATATTTAAGCCTAACTTTTAAGATTCATGTAAAAAAAAATTACATAACACACTCCCGTTTACTTTTTCTTAGATGATTTTAAAGGTGCATTGTGCCGTTTAAAAAGGTAATGTTAAAGCTTTTTCTACATCATGCATCCAATGCCCAGGGGCCTCATTTATAAAACTGCGTGAGCGCCTAAATTTGATTTATAAAACCATGCGTAGGTACACATACGCACACCTGCACGCCATTTCCCTTTATAGATGCCACACATCTCAACCAGTGTGCGCAGCTGATTCAACGCTGCTCCCCGCCCTAAGTCTGCCTATTTCCCCCCATATTGGGCAATGCAAATCTACTCATTAATGGATTTGCGTATTCATAAGCAGCATGTGACGACGATCATCAAATCAATTGATAAAAAAAAAAAAGGATGACGGACAGGGAAAGGCAAGAAAGAAGGCTAACTTCCCCATGATGTAGGCTACATTGAAATTTTGTGTGAATAATAATTAAAAAAAAGATTTCAAAAATGCAAAGATGTACATTATGAAACCCTCATTGCAGAGGTCGAGTCACGGAAGGCCGTGATTATTGGCTGCAGGGCGCACAGCAGCAAAAAAAAAAAAAAACTATAATAATAATAATAATTTGGTATGATAAAAAGGTGAGCATAACGAAATAATAATAATCTTATTGTCTTTACTTGCACTATATGGTAATTGAGTTGTCACTGCAGAGGCAAAATTAGGCGATCAATAAGCCGCCTCATTATTGTTATCATTATTAGTATTTATAATTATTCCCAATGTGTTTTTTATGGATCTTCATCGAACATCTCGACAGCTTTGTGGACTGCATTGTGAACGACTTAATTGACTCATTTATTTCCTTTATTTATTCATTTGCAGGACAAAGCATCACGTTCCATAGCAAAGATGCTTGTACCTGACTGTATTTTAGCTCATTTTTATCCGTATGGTCTTGTGTCTATATAATAGTTTATGTAGCCTTTTATACTGCAATGACATTTGTTCAGACGGGCAAATTACTGTAGGCGCTTAAATTGTTGTGCGGCGCGCAATTATGTAATGCGTGCAGTATTTGTCGACATTAATTGTCATTAATATGATTTATTGCATGAAGCTTTTTCAAGATAGGTGATCAATAAAAGAAGACGAGCGTTTAAAATGTTTAATTAAGTTCATTTGTGTGCTTTCTGCTCCGCTGTGTACTTGTTGTCATCGGAGCAAGTCTGGAGCAAAACAAACATTAATGTGACCCAACATCCAGCAAACATGGCGTTTGAGGAATCGAAATGCACCACATTTGTCACTGTTTTCCCATGTCATCAGAATGTGCGGATTGCATATGGTACGTCCAGACTTGACATGGCGGCTCGTAAAGTTTCATATTCAGTTTGTTTTCCATTAATACCAACTTTGGCACAGAAATGTTCGTACGCAAAGTTTTGGCCTCATTTTGATCGTACGCAAGCTTTATAAATAAACCCCCAGATGAGTACAAAGAGCCCTGACTGTTTTACTCTGACTGCATCTATCAGCTTTTATCTTCTCTTTATAGTAGAGTGTGCGGACCAAACACACTCCACAGTTTCTTTGGGGAGAGGTGGGGCGGAGTTTTTCTTACCTCATTTGAAGTCATGTCTTCGTTTGCCAACTGTGGCTGTTGCTTTAAGATCGTGCACATACTCGCACACGCACTATGAACGAGTCTGACACAGATGCTGCAGTTACGCTTTGGGCCAGAGGTGGCAGTCGCGAGTAAAAAAAAAAAAAGTGACAAATTGCACAAAGATCCTTTACACAAACCTATTATATATCCAGCCTGTTTTCCATGTCTCCTACAGCCAACACAGGTGGGAATCGTTACCAGGCTTCTCCAGAGCTTGCTAATTAGCTGATGATAGGAATCACCTGTGTTGGCTGCGGGAGACATGGAAAACAGGTTGGATACCGGTCCCCGAGGACCAGGGTTGAGGACCACTGATATAAACCTTATATGATACATATTTATTAGTCTAATATAGCCTATTTATTTGAAATGCATAATCCTCAGGCTTAAGTATTTGGAATTTATAAAGTATAATTACCGGTACTTTTTTATTTATTTATTTTATTTTGGGGGGGGATTTCTGCATTCAGTTTCATCCCAAAAACCTAAAAATGTATTAAAAAAAAATAATTTAAAAAAGGCTAATTAGCATGTTACACGCTGAATTTTACGGTAGTCGGCCACCATGTTGCCCATAATGCACCTTTTGAAGGTTCTTACAAGCTATTTACAATACATTTGAAGTTTGCTTTCATTGTTATGTGATTCCTTATTGATTTTCTATTCATCTTATTCTATTCATTTAATCAAAGATGTCTTTGCTTATTCATTGTTCTGTTTTTGTTTTTGAGGAGAACCATCCATGGTCTTTCTGGGGCACCCAGTGAGTGAAGAAACGCTCACAACCGTGATTACTATTAACTCTTTGACTGCCAGACGTTTTCAGAAAAGGGATGCCGCCAGTGCCAGCCGATTTAAGCATTTTGACTGATCTTTCAAGGTCCACAGAAAATGTTCTGTTTGGACTATGGAAACACACGTACTACCAAATGAAAGATTGGACTTTCATCTTTCATTTTTTCATTTTTGTTTCTACCTTATTCCGTTCTTTAGTAATCAACAATAGAAAATGGTTAGTTTGACCCAATTTCGCCTGTTTTGGACCAAAATACGGAGAAATCAAGCTTTTAGTGAAACGATATTATTTCATGCATTCTAGTGAATTTTACACTTCTTTTTGTCCATGAATGATGCCACAAACACCTAAATAGTGCTTTACTTCTATAAAACACTACCACCAAGAATGAAAAAGTGTTTTTTGATAGCAAAATACGTTTATTTACATTCAACAGTGTAACAATTTGACAACAATTTGGCAAACTATTTACAAATGTGTGCAACTGTGGTACTATTTACAAATATGTGGATGTTTCAACGACAGTTTTTCTTTTTGTAACACTCTCCTGCGTGCAAAGAGACGCAACAGCATTTGCACAACAGATTGCCTCTTCGCGTGCGCCACTTTCTTGCAGGCCGTTTTTTTCCGGGGAATAGCAAGTATATACTGCAGTGTGTCATCAAGTCTAATATCAGGATCATGCTACGGTTACGTTACGGTTTCGTTACGTCTCGCTTCCCCGTGTCCTTCAGTTGCTATACCGGGTGGTAGGAGATGTTCTGATCCATTTTATCCACTCCATTCATGGTGGCATCGTAGTCCAGAAACAGTGTCTTCTCCGTGATCAGACTGTACCCGCTCCTCCGATGAATATGCATTGGACTCGGGGTACTCTTCATTGTCCGATCGAATGTCCGCTTGTGCAGCTCCGCGTTTTCCGGCCTTAGCAGCGCTAGCCGCGCTAGCCGCGCTTAGCCGGTGAGGCTTACTACGTGTTCATAACAGTCACGCCAAAGCTTCCAACTTTGGCGTAGAGCTCGGATTCATCATCATCATCATCATCAATCTGCATTGGTCGATGCCAACTCTCCATCGCCCGATCGAATGTCCGATTGTGTAGAAGTACCCGGCCGGCTATTGTGCGCGTTTTCCGGCCTTAGCAGCGCTAGCCGCGCTAGCCGCGCTTAGCCGGTGAGGCTTACTACGTGTTCATAACAGTCACGCCAAAGCTTCCAACTTTGGCGTAGAGCTCGTTGTCATCATCATCGTTGACATCAATGCGCTTTTTAGTATTGATTGATGCTTTCCGTCTTTGAAAAAAATGCTCAAGCGTGAGCTGCTTGCAACCGGTTGCTTGGGCAGCCATTGTGGGCTTATTCAGCCATGTCTCCTCAACACTCTAGCTCCGCCTCACGTCTTCTACTGACGCCCACGGTGGGCGGCCCATCCAACCTTGTGCAAAGAGAGTCATCGCTGCCCTCTAGGGGCCAAAACGAGTCTTTGACTAATCAGATCTGCCTGATACTTTCAGCACAGCTGCCCAAGGCTTTCCTGCACCCGTTTTTGAAAAAAAAAAAAAAAAACATAGGGGACGTCTTTTAACGTCCTCGGCGCCCTTCCCTAGGTTTATGCTAAACGTTTTATAACGTTTATGGCAGTCAAAGAGTTAAAAGAGCCAAAATATTTTTTAAATTGAGAAATTATAAAATAAGAATAAAGTATTACTGAATGGGAAAAACATTGGGGGGGCGGGGGGTGTACATAAGTGTTTTTCTCTTAGCAGCAATGAGATGCTATTTATTGTGTATAGGTAACTTGATTATTATGCAATGTAAACAATATACTATGTATTTTAAATAAATACTCTCATTATTATTAATTTAAAGTAATTATACTTTATTAATACTAAATACATAAACCTGAGGATTAAGCATTTCAAATAAATAGGCATTATTAGACTAATGAATATCTATCATGTAAGGGTTTTGGTAGATTTGTGTTAAATGTATCTAAAAAAGAAATGTAAATGGGAACTTGTCATGTAAAAAAAAAAAGAAGAAGTCTTAAGTTAGACTTAAATATTTCTGTGAGTGTAAAGCTCTACAGTTTACTTATTGTATAATAGCATTTTGGACTTAAAATGTACGGAACAAATTAGTGGTGGGAACGTCCATTCTTCAACCCAACAATCGATGCGTTTGACTCTCTTCTTAGTGGTTTACTGCTACCTTGTGTTGGAGTGAAACATCATGGGATTGAACGTACAGATGCTGGCAGTCTTGGAAAGGGCATATACTTCAGCGATAGCATGAGGTTAGTAAGCATTAAGAACATGCTTTTAAACATTGAATATCCTGACACACTTGTTTTTCGGCACTCGACCGCTGTGCACTGTTTTTACCTTTTCACCCACACAAAACCATCTTCATCTCCGCATATCCTCCTCTACCTTCCATAAAGCATCTGCCAAAAATACTCTAAACCCAGTGTCACGGACGGCTCTCGGCTGCTGCTGGTTTGTGACGTAGCCCTGGGGCGCTGCCTGGAGCTTTACCAGAGAGACCCCACTCTGACTCGGGCCCCTGAGGGGCACAACAGTGTGCATGCTGTCCATCGCACAGCCACCGCTCACTCAGAGTTTGAGGTAGGGCTCTCAATTTTATCTGTGTGACTAAATAGTTAAGTTCAGGGTGTTAATCAATGGTATTGATACAATATTATTATTGTACAGGCAGATTTGTGTGTTGAAGCTCTTGTATTGCAATTACATTAGCATCTGCTTGGTGAAGTTCAATTTACAACATTCACTTTTCACATCCAATTTTACCCAAAAAGAAAAACTGCTGACGGGATGAAGCTGAAGTTTATTAATTCCCGTTCCCAGAATGCAATAAGACGCAGATAATCAAAGCAGTAATTCGTCACATATCTAGTTGTGTGGATTATCAAGTTGTTGATTGATGCAAAAGTTTGTCTTCCCAATAGTCTTTGTTGATCAAAACGTTGATTTGTTCTCTTGTTGATCAGTTTTGGTCCAGTAGCATTGGATAACTAAGGTTGCATAAAACCTTCTGAATTATTGTAGTAATCAATTCATTTAACACATTAGTATTTGTATTATCATATTTAATATCAATATCTATATCAAATCAACATTTAATATCATAATTTTAAATATTAGTTTAACGAACAAAATTTTCTTCGAAAAATTACCTCTATTCACTTACTATTTTTGTGGCACTGACTATTGTGACTACTCTGTTGCGCTCCCAAATGGACGTCTCTTGAATGTGTGTAGTCAGTGACGAGAGCGCGGCATGGGGGAGGGTGACTCTCCCAATCGCATTTTGTTTCTTTAGGAACGCAAGGAAGGCTTACCTCGCTTTCTTTATACTCGTAAACAACAATAGCGGCGTATGTACAAAATGTATTAAACCGGAAATTATTTTTGAAGAATGAATCTCATAGTTATGTTGGTAACCAAATAAATCATATGGAGCAAACTTGTAATTACAGTCGAGGTTCCTTTTAAATTTAACGAGCAATAAATGAGTAATTTTTTAGAAATGTTTTATTTCTTTTTAATAGTGTGTTTGCACTTATTTCGATATTGCATTTTATTTATATTGATTCCATTTTGTCTATTCATTTCAATGGAAAAAAAAATTACCTTGCTTTTTGAACGTTTTAGGTTATAAACGTGACCATATAGCCAATTACTTTTGGAACTTGGCATTCCACTGTATTTTTAAAACCACTCCTGCGGCACAGCTATAGGTGTGGGGGACGATGTTCTCACACATGGACACTCTCGGGACACTTAACAGCGGCCAGCTTTACATCATCAAGTGGAGATCTTCTTGCAGTTCCTTATAAAACATTTTGCACATGTCGATCGCCTGCGTGGACTCTAGCAAGTCAGTTTATGCTTCCTCCATGTAGACAGTGTGCCTCTCCTGTAAATGGAATGAGAGGAGCCGCTCCATTTGCTGGCAAGCATGTCTACTTTGTTCACTCCCAGAACATCGCAAATGCCCAATTCTTACAGCATTCAATATGATAATAATATTAATGTGTTCAATGAAGTGATTGCTGCAATGATTCAAATGGTTTAGTTTGGATTTTGAAGCAAATGTTTACATAAAATGTCACACTATGAAGGTGGGGTTTGACTTAAGAGGTTTAGGCTTAGGTTACTCTAAATTGTCCGTAATTGTGAATGTGTTTGTGAATGGTTGTTTCTCTATATGCCCTGTGATTGACTGACAATCAGCTCAGGCTGAACCCCGCCTCTCGCCCAGAAAATAGATGGATGAATATTAGTTTCCTCAATAATTAATGTAGCTTAACTGATTTGGTTGCACCTTCCTGTGTTTTTACAAAGAAACCTTGATCTAATTTCACTTAGAAAGAAAGGTTCAAATATGGCTGTAGCTAATTCTGTTCCACTCCATGCTCCAGGGTGATGAGTATGTGGTATTCAGTCCGGACCAGGTCAAACTGAAATATGTTGTCCGGTTCAGCATGGATGGAGACCAAGTGAAGGCGTTCAGCCCACCTGTAGATACCTCGGCTGAGTCTTGTCTGCCCCCTGCTGACATATGTGAGCACTGCACAGCACTCGCATGCTTGGTTATGCTGAACAAAGAAGTCACTTTGATATTTTATTTTTTTCATTTGAGGAGTCAACGGTAGGTTAGACTTAATTCTATTCTCTTTAAAAATGTGAATCATAAGGTCTCATCTCCACAAGATGCCATTCGTAGCTGATTACATTCAAGCCGGCAACGCTGTAAAATAAATAAATAAAAATACAAAAGTGATTTCACGTTGAAGAACCTCAGGGGCCGTGTTCACAAAGCTTCCTATTGTAGCATCGCTCCTAATTGGCACTAAAAGTTCCTTCACCAAGAGTTTTCTCTCAGGATCAGTTGGCAAAATAGCTGAGCTAAGTTTTTAGTACATTAACAACTCCCAAACTGATACAAGACTTAATGGACCATCCTGCCATTCCCACGGTGCGTGTGCATGTCAGCGAGCTGCGTGGAAAGTATTTATCATTACAAACGAGTGCAATGGATTAGAACCACTCCTTTTGTAAAACAATTTGATGTTTGTGGAGAAAAATAGAGGTACAGTATTATTTAAATATGATGGCATTGCCTATAACACTCCGGAGGAGAGACAACAATATCATGATAATGTGTGTGCGTGTGTGTATCTTCTTCTTAGCGGTCCTTCCTGATGATGATGATGATGATGATGATGATGATGATGGTCTTGGAAGCATAAAAAACCCATTGGACAACGTAACTGCAGAACTGCTGGACAACTCAGGGCAGCAGCTCCCCCTGCGGGCTGTACACGTGAAATGCAAGTTGAGCATTTTTCACATTAAGTGACTTTGGTTATATGTCTTCACGTTGCACCATCATTGGAGGACAGTCATTTATTTTATCATGTTATCTTTTTGTAGGTCATCATATTCCAAAAGTACACCAATCAGAGCAACGTGCCCACTGAAGCCAAGTATGTCTTCCCTTTGGACGAATATGCAGCCGTGTGTGGCTTTGAAGCCTTCATTAATGAGAAACATGTGGTGGGACAGGTACAGTATCTTGTCAAATCCGCTAACCTGAGCCGTCTCTCTGTTCAAAGGGTTAAAACTCTTCGTTGCCCTCTTACACAGTAACGCGGTGTTGAAGGGGGACAGGAGCCTCTTTAAGTCGACGTTGAGAAAGACTCATCTCGGTTTCTAACTGCCTTAATTTTATACCGTCAGTCCAGTCTTAATTCAGTTCAGCGCTACGAACAAATACCTTATTTGAGTAACCAAATTGCAAAAAAAAAAAAAAAAAAACAAGGCACTAAACTGAACATGATATTTTTACAGCAGCTCTTTCTCGAATGGACTTGGGCTTTTGTAATTGACCTAGATAAGTTTAGCTATCTTTATAAAGATGGTTCGGACTCGTTACTAATTGCTGGTTAACTTAAATACACTATGGGGTCGTTTTTATGACAGTGATCATTTATATTCATATTCATTCACTAAATGGTCTAAATGGAAAACTTAATAAGAATGACAAAAATAGCTTTAAATTTAAGACAGAAGATTTAATAGCAAAAGCAATAGCCCAAAAGTTGCAATAGCCAAAAAGTAATACAAAATGAAAATAGGCAAAAAGAATGAAAATTTAATAAACCAAATATTGCTTTCAAGTTTGGTTTGGTTTGGTTTATTGAACATATAAATGCAATATAAAAAGTGAAAGAAAGAAAGGAAAATAATTATTAGTAAAGTTAGAATGTACATGTTCAAAGGGAGTAGGAAGAAGTACAAGAACTTATCTAGTTTATTATAAACCTAATGATGACCACATTTCATTGATGTTAATATACATTTGGCTAATAATATGTAATTTGGTCGCATTTTGTTAATGTAATGGCTTAAATTTTAATAAAAGGCTGCACGTGGGAGTAGTGGGCATGTCACACAGTCAGGAGATCGGCCATATCTCTATGTAGAGTTGGTTTTCTGCTGATATAGAATTTTCCTCCCATATTCCAAAAATGTGCATGTTAAGTAGAGGTGTGAATGGTTGTTTATTTTATAAATATAATCAGCTGAGACTGCATTTCCCCGCCACCCAAATGAGGACAAGCAGCATACATAATGGATAAATAATGGATTGATGGATGAGCATTAAAAAACAACAACAACAAAAACAGCTCAGGCTTTTTTGCTCTTTCTTAAGCCTGCATCCTTTATTGTCATACACATGCTGGAATAGGTACAAATGATAAAGCCGGAATCTTTTTTCTTATTTCACCCAACTCTTGGTGTTATTTTTCTTCACTGCTTATGTTTGCGTATTGAGACTGGTCCTTCTTTTAAAATGTTAAAGACCCCCCAAATATAACAGCGCAGTTTATCCATTTACCTTTTGTGAGGTATGCTGGCATTTTATGTGACAATCTAGCTACAGAAAAAATATGAGAAAAAGGCAAACGAGCGAAACACACAAACATCACACATATTTAAAATTGTTTTGACGAACATATTCTCTATTTAAGACTTTATATGAACAGAACAGAATAGATAGTCAAAACAGTCAGCAATAGGCAGTAATTCAGAATTCAGTCGCGTGTCTGATCTTTTCCATGCATGTCTTTGTCTGTCAGGTGAAGGAGAAAGAGGAGGCCCGTAAGCAGTACAAGCAGGCTGTAGAGAAGGGCCATGGAGCCTACCTCATGGACCAGGACGCCCCAGTAAGCAAGCCACACAAGTCGTCAATAGAGCTGATGTCACATGCAGTGCGGCCTCTAACCCTTGCTTGCAGGATGTTTTCACCATCAGCGTGGGCAACCTGCCAGCAGGCGCCAGCATGCTCATTAAAGTGACCTTTGTGTCCGAGCTCATTGTCAAGGACGGGAGTGTTTTCTTTGCCCTGCCTGGTAGTGTTGCACCGTGGCAGGAAAGGGCAGCGCTCAACCAGACTACGCAGGTGAGACCGACCTGGCTAGGATTCAAAGAGAAACTACAGGGTTTCCCTCACTAACTTTTTAAATAGTGGGGCACGTATTGTTACCAGGTATCGGTATTGGGCCGATAACCAGCTTAATTTCAAGAAAAGAAAAACAATTAGAAGAATAGAAAAATTCCATTAATTTCATGCAATTTTAAGGGAAAATGCTATATTGGGATGTTTAGGTCTTTGTTTAAAATTATCTGTTATTGTTTTTTGGGGGAGGGTGGGAATTTTATGTATCAAAAGTGTTAGTGTTAGTCAGTACTTTCTATTTGTATCGGTGATTACTCAAGAGTTGACTACTTGTACTGGTATCTGCCTGACAAATACGAGCATCCCTATTTTTAAACATTGCGAAAATGTAAGTGCATAATTTAGAATTTAGGGAAAAAATGAAGAAAATGTAAGAGGCCATATTGCCCTATTTTAGTGGTCATATTTTGTGAATAATATATGCTGTAAGTGATTTAAGTGGCATTAAAATGACGTTTTTAAATCTTAAACATGCAGATAACTTGCTTCGCTCCTATGTTGTTTGATTCACCATTGTGCTGTGTGATCAGGAAATCGCTGTCTGATTAGCTATAAAATAGCAGCTGTTTTGGCATGTGACGGTGCATCAGAAAAATCTGGCTGATACAATATGCACTTATCTTTAAGTGTGTGTGCTAATAAAGTCATCGGTCCCCTCAGAGAGTTCAGCCTGGACATGTCCATTGAGATGCCGTATGAGATCAGCAGCGTGCAATGTGCATTACGCACAAAGTCAAGATGAAGGTTGGTCACATTATTACTTTCATGTATTATTATTGCATCGTCACAAACTACTTTTTGAACACGCTGCTTCTTTAAAATTGTGCAGCATTTGTTTTTGTACTTTTCAGGACAGTTTTCATATTTTAGTTCACATAAAAATGTGTGATCAGTAGTCTGCCTTTCAACATCACACATTATCCCGATGTCGTGACAGTGCTGATAATTTTACTCTCTCTGATCACAATATTAATACATTTAATATACCCTGAGTGTTATCCCGCAGAGGACCGACTACAAGGCGGTAGTGAGTGTGCTGCCAGGGCAGGGCATGGCTCCAGAAGCATTCCAGCTGTCAATCACTCTGTCGGAGGTACATCTGCCTCGGATGTGGGTGGAGGAACACCCTGACAAGGACAGCCAGGTCTGACAGTTTGGTGTCTGTCTGTCAGCCTTCATCTGCAGCTTCACTCCAAGAATTGTTTTTTTTATGACCTGATTGTCGATCCCACAGGCCTGCATGTTAGTTTTCTACCCTAATTTTGACATCAAGCCCACTTCTGGATCCGATGAAGTTGTCATTTTGCTGGACACGTCAGAGTCCATGCGGGGAGAGCCTTTACTCTCGGCCCAGAGGATTGCCCAGCATGTCATCAGAACACTGAAGGGTGACCTTAAAATCAACATCATCTTGTTTAGCACAGGTCAGTACCGCATTTTTTTAAATATTTTTTTGTGACTGATCCCTTAGCGCTGCTCAGTCTGTCAAGCTTTTGAAAAAACAAAACAATTCCATAGTCTGCTCTCTAGAGAGAAAAACATATCCAACAGTGTAAATTTAACACAAAAGCAATTTAACTTTGAAAACACATCAAATAATATAATAAAAATTCAGATGAAAGCTAGCATAGCATGCAGATAGAGGAGCAAAAAATCAACCACAGCATGGTGTATGATATAGACAATGGTATTTACGAATTAGGGATGTTCGATACCACTTGTTTTGAGACCGATACTGATACTCAAATCTTCAGTACTCACCGATACCGATATCAAGTGCCGATACATTAGTACTTAGGATACATAGAATAAAAAAAAAATTAAAAAACAATGACAGATTTTTTTTAAAGACCTATGTATCCCAATTATAGCAAATGTTCTTAAAATTGCTTGAAATTAATGGCAATTATATTCTTTCAATTTGCTCATAAAAGTCATTTTGCATAGAGCACACAAAATGAATTTAAAAAAATAGATTAATAAAATTAAACAAATAATCCAGTGGCCAAGAAAAAAAAGTTCCAATTAAAATATGTGGTTGTAAAACAGTAGGGCTGCAACTATCAAGTATTTTAGTATACATATACATACAGAGGAGAAGTATGTTACTGCATCATTGGTCATGCGTTCACTAAGCCAAGTCAGCCAGTTCGTCCATTTTGTTGGGCACAGAGCATACTAGGTCAGTCTATGGAAGCAGTGTTCGATATAATCGCTGGCCAGGTTTGACCAGTACGCCAGTGTGCTTCTCTCTGCGCTGTATGTGTCTCTGCCAGTCAAGACTCACCCGACATGTTTTGCTCTTTGCTATCACTGGTACCCTTCTGGGGTGGCATCACCAAAAAAAAGCATACATTCAAATAAAAAGTTATAAAGTAAGTTTAGATGCTCATGTAGCTGAGGTAGTACGGTATTTTCAGAAGCCGATTTGGTTTAATCTGAGTTTGTTTGCCTGTTGTAGGCCACCCTGCTCGGAAACCTGAGCGGCCAGGAGCTAAGAACCATGGTGTCCACCAGTGAACTGCAGAAGACGCGGTAAGAGGATGTGACCCTCTATAAAGTAACATAGGTTGTTATTTTCATGATGATGATGACGTGGTTGGTAAATGTGCTACAGTTTCTTCACAAGCTGACAGCGAGAGCGCTCATCAGAGACTATGAAGACGGAAGTCTGGATTCCAACGAAGCTGAGCATGAGGTATCATACAAATCTACAAACTAATAGGCCAGTCTAAGTGCTCTTTAACTGCGAAGCCACGCTCTTGTAGCACGTGCAGAATGAGGCTTGTATCTTTCTGAAATGACCAGGGATAACAACAGGGTTTGGGGAGAAAATGTGTTAATGCAGTGCCATCTGAGGGATCGAGTGTGTCGGATTTTCAATGTTTATTTTCGGCGTTGCAGCTTACATGCGGAGATTTCTCCAGATTCTCAGAATCTTTTGATATTGTGTAATATTGTATGTTGTTTATTCAATTCGGTCAAAGGATTTAAAAATCATTGTATTCTGTTTTTATTTACATGTCCATACTTCATAATTTTTTAACGTCATACAATAAAATGATTATACGGTGATCGATGCACACTTGAGTGCCATTATGCTTATATCCATTATTAAGCATATTCTGTTTTCGTTCATTTCTCTAAGTATGGGGTCATAATTCAGTATTTTATTCATCAAAAACCAACATGATGACAATAGTTTATTTGGTTTTATTTATTTATTTATTTATTTTATTTATTAAATTTTCGGGCCAAATTACTCCAAAAAAATTGTTCCAAAAGGCTACATACAACAGTAAAAATAATAATAATAATAAAAATACAGGTTTTAAAAGCAATCAGGAAAAAATATTTTGCATTTCTGTCCAAAAATTAAAAGTGCAAAAAAAAAATGTTTTTTAACAAATTGTATCTCTGTGTCCTCAGGGGGGAAAAAGCCAGTTTAAGTCCTTCATCATTGACTTAAGCAAAGAGTTCTCTATCCTGTCTCAGTTCACCAGCTTTGTGGCCATTGAAGAAAGGGTTTGTTTTGTTGTTCCTGTCACTTTGACCAGTTCACCTTTCACCTCTCCCAATATGTCAAGACACAAGTCTTTTTGACCTTTCTTTGTCAAGCATTTTTAATATGTACTTCAATGGTTTAACATTCCATTATGTTGTCAATGGTGGTAGTCAAATGTTCAATTGTACTGCTTCTTAGAGCTTTGTCTACATGTTTAAAAAATAGCCCGGTTAGCTCAGTCGGTAGAGCATTAGACTCTTAATCTCAGGGTTCGAGCCCCACGTTAGGCGGTAGTTTGATTTGTGGGATATTTTGACTAGTCTTAGTCATAGCTTTGTCTATTCCAGCCATTTTCACTGAAGCAACCCCCTTTTTTTTAAACTGGATTTTGACTGATTTTGCAAAGCCCACAGAATATTGTGTTATTTTGCTATAAAAACATGAAACCTACCAAAAAAAGGATTAGAGTCTCTTCTTTCATCAGGAAAAAACTGTATATTTCTATTTGTTTCTGTTTTGCAGCAATTAGCATTAGAATACAGCTAAGTTTCGTCATTATTCACATTCCTGGCAAAAACAATGGCAAAAAGAGCTTGTTGCCACATGGCCCTGGTTGATCTCTTATACTCTGCTGCCACCTGCTGGCCGTTTTATGTAATAACTACCATTGCTTTAAGCGACCTCTTCAGGTCAGAAGCTGTATCAAAGCCTTTTGTATGCTCTAGCATAAAATAAAAAATTTAAATCATGTATAAATACATTTTTGGGAGCACGGTCATATTTAAAAGAGAACGTATTTATACATTTTTGGGGAACAAATGAGTTAAAGGAAGATCGATGCCTAGGATTAAAGATGTGTTTTATAATGTCAGGCTGCTAATCGAATGGCAAATTGGCAACTCTGACTCATAAATCTGTAAATGTGTCTCTGTCAGCCATTAACCTCACCACATATTGAAAATACTCTACTGAAGACACCCAGAGAGGAAACAGTTGAAATAGTAAATGTGAGATTTTTGTTTTCCTGTTATTTCCTCCACCTTATATAGAACCAAATATTATGAGAATGTAATGATTTTTTAATGGATCAATATCTTGGTAAAAATATTGGAAATATAGAAACAGAAAATTTACAGATTATAGCATGAATTATTGAGGGCTCATTTGAGGGTTAATGCTGATTTCATACTGATTTTATACACAGTTTTCTTTTTCTTTTTTGCTGCAAGAGATAATAAAAGCAAAAATTAGACAATCCTTTTCTCTGTCATAATTGTTTCAGAAGTTCTGCCTGCTTTGGACAAAAGCATTTTTGTTCCGCAGTAGATCAAAATGAAACTTCACATTCTGTATATTATCATTGTCTAAGAGAAATCCTTTAGTCAGATGTGCCAACTCTTACGGATTGTCCGTATTTTGTTATGGAAATTACTGAACGCTGCTGCGTTTTGGCCATAGCATGAATATTCCAGATATTTTAAAAAGCCAGTAGCTCCGGTAACATAATGTCACTGTTCATCCACGAGCAGTAGAAGCTAGCCTGCTAGCAGACGCATCCACCAACTCAGTGACCTCGTGGTAAAGTCTCCGCCCTAAAACTGGGAAGTTGTGGGTTCAATCTTTGGACGGGTTTTACTAAAGACGACAACCTAAACAAAAACAAAACACCTGAAAAAGCAACCTCTGCAACAGTGCTTGTCAAAGTGTGGTACTCAAAAAGAATCACTGCATTAAATGTTCAAACTGAGCCCAATGTTACAGTGACCTCAACTTTTCAAAAAGTGACACTTGGTGTAAAAAGCTTTTTCTGTTCTTAACACTTGTTTGTTGTTTTGCGTTTTGAATGGAAGAATAAGCACTTAAATTCCCGCAGCCACATATTATCACATATTATCTGCCTGTGTGCAAATACATATACTGTAGTGTGGACTGTCATTTAAAATTTTTCTTCAAGCTCCTTGTTAGACAACAGTACGTTTTGCAGAAAGTACTGTAATGAACATTTGCAACTGTTCAAATATTCATTTGAAAGCACATCCACGAACAAAAGAGTATTTTAGAGGACGTTAACATATTAAGTACAACTGTCAAGTTTAAAGTGCATTAAAAAAAAAAAAATCCCCACCCAAAGTACAAATGCCTGTACCACTGCTGTATGCTGGGGAATTGCAGACTGGAGAAAGGACAGTAGGGCTTTTGACGGTGCTGAATTCTGAAATGCAGGAGGATGTCGACGGTGACAGTGAAGGGGTTGTGGAGAGTGGCTGGAAGGCAGCTTTACACACACAAAAATAAGTAAAGTAGGTTTAAAAGACTGTACAGTGAAATTGATTTTAAACCATTTTTAATAACTTAATCAAACGTGCAGAGAAGGGAAAAAAAGAAAAATTTTAACCTGGATTTAAAAGTTTTACACTCAGCACTCAGGGTTAACCACACTTTTGTTGGCAGCCATTTGCATGCAGCCTACTAGAAAAAAAAATTTTAAGCGCTTACCATGCCAGATGACACATTTGTGTGTGTTTCTCTGTGCTTAATAAATGGTGATAACCAGCTCAACTCTGAGAATTATTATTATTATTATTATTATTTTCTTCTTCTTAAGAGCTCAGTATTGTTCATTCGGAAATGTCATCATCATTGCTCTTTTTTTTTTTTTTTTTTTAATACATATATATATATATATATATATTTTTTTTTTTTTTTTGTTTGTGGGTGAGTATGTGTATGTGCGTGCGTGCGTGCGTGTATTTGTTAGCTCACCAGAAAACCTATTAGAAAAAAATCGCATACCGTTCACCTAAACCGAACACCAGGAGACCCGAGGGGACCGAAGAAAACCAAGGAAGGTGAAATCCAGCACCGACCAGACACCCCCCCCCAGAACTCCTCCCCAGCCCAAGAAACATCCAGACCCCAACAAATCCAAAAAACATAAAATCAGGGAGGCCTCAAGAGACCAAAGGAGAGACCGAGAAAAGGAAGGAAGGACAGACGAAGCCGCGTGAGATCCGCAGACACCAGCCTCCACCGATTCAATAACCTGAGGAGGAAACAGATTGTGTCTGAGTTTCGGTAGATGCTGGTGTGGTGGATCTGGCATGCATGAAAATCTCCACCAAAGAGGGGAGCCGTCGACCCCCGCCGGAACAGAGCAAGCGCAACACCTCAGGGCCCCCCAGGCCGCGGCAGCGCCAAAGGACGACCCCCGGGCCCCGCCAGGGCCACCGGCCGGAGAGCAAACCCAGGAGCAGGAGCGCCCCCCGCCCCAACACGGCCCGCGCCCCCGGCCCAACGCAGCAGGACGGGGCACTGCAGGCCCACCAGGCACCCCACCGGCCCCCAACCCCCGCCCCCCCACGACCCCCCGCCCCCCATCCACCCCCGCCACCCACCCCAACCCAGCCCCAGCCGCCCCCAATCCCCCAGACACCCCCCACCCCAGCACCCCCCCACCCCACAACCCCCACCACCGCCCCCCCCCCAACAAAGCCGCCCCCCCCCCCCCCCGACCCCACCCCGACCAACCGGCAGCCCCCCAACCCCCAGCCCCCGGGGACCACCCGCACCCAGGCACCGGCGCCGAAGAGGGGCCGGACAGCGGAGCGGAGAGGGCAGCCGCGCCCACCCCACCCCCCGCCGTGTGGAAGGACGGAACACCGGGGGCAGAAGGGGGAGATGGGGGCACCGGAGGGCGGCCGACACCCCCGAACCCCAGGCCCAGCGGGGGAAGGCCCCGGTCGTCACCCCAGCGTTCTTTGTGAAAATTAACCCCTGTTACTGAGTCCGCCAGCTCGCGGACTGGCGAACTCTACCCCTAAACCGTGAATGTGACCCCACCCAGTGTATATACAAGTGTGTGTGTGTGTGTGGTGCATTAAAATTAGGAGCAGGTGAACCGGAGCCGATGGAAATGATATTCCCACGCTCCGATCCACCCGCCACCCAAGCATGTTGCTGAGTGTATGTGGTGCATTAAAAAAAATAGATAGGGCGGGGGGGGGGGGGGGGTGGTGACACGGACAGGGGACCGCAGCACTGCTCTATACTGCGGCCCCCAACCGATGGCACCCCCACAAGCCCCCCCCCCACCCACAAGTTGTGTGGTGTATTAAAATTGGAGGGGAGTTGTAGGGTGAAGACGGTGTTTCCACCCTACCCCACCCCCCAAAGTGTGTTATGTGCCCTATATGTCTATAAAAGTGTATTGTGCAAACCTAGTGTAGTGAGTTAAGAGGTGTGACCAGCGGGGCCCCCCCCAACCGGGCGGGGGCAGGAGGCGCACCGGCCCACCAAGCCCCCACCCACCCCACCAGGACCCCGGCGGGCATATGGGACCCGTCCGGCGGGGCGATAGGGCTCGCCCCCCGGATACTGGGTCCCGCCCGAGGTGTCAGGACGCCCACCGGAGCGGGGCGGGCACGACACCAAACCCCAGCCACCCCCGCCGGCCCCCATAGCACCGAGACCCGGGCCATGGATGGAGCCCCCGGGCCAGGGGAGGGGAAGGAAGGCGTACCGGGGAAGGGGAAGGGAGGAGGGAAGGGGACGACAAGAAGGGCAGGGGGCAGCGGCAGGGACGCAAGGAGAGGGGGAGAGGAGGAGGAAGGGCGACGAGGGAGAGGGGACAGGGAGGCGGAGGACGGGCGGGGAGAGGCGAGGAGGGAGAGGCAGCAAGGGGGAGGAAGGGGGAGGGGAGAGGGAACCACCGGGCACCCCGGCGGCCCACAGGCCCCGAACCGCGTCGCCGGGCCCAGAGCGACGGACCGCGCCGGAACGGCGCCGCCCCCGACACCAGGGAAAGCCCCGCAACGCAGCACCCCCCAAGAGACCCAGGGAACGGCCAAGACGCAGCCGCCACCCAGCAGCCAACAGAGGGGCAGACCCGCCCACTCCCCGCCAGGGGGGACAGCACCCACAGAATTAACCCACTGGCATGCCGTGAATCCGAATATCAACCCCTGGTGCCCATCGGAGGTGAATCCGCTCGATCCCGCTGGCAGCAGCCGGGTTCCTGACTATAGAAACACAACCATTAGTTACAAATTGCCTAATACAGAAACATTAATGCAAGTTATAACGCTGCTGTGGCTCTCGCTAACAGGCAGAATTAAAATCCAAGTTTAGGTTAAAAAATTCTATATACGTAGACCATGTTTCTTTAAATTTTGACATTTGGTTTTTATTTGAGGCAGATATTTTTTCCATTAAAATATGATTTATGAGGAGGTTAGACCATTGGTCGATATTCAAAGTTTGTTTATTTTTCCAGTTAACAAGAATTGTTTTTTTTGCGATAGTAAGGGCTACAAGTATAGATTGAAATTGTTTATGTGGTAAGTCAATTGTTGTTAAGTCACCTAGCAAACACAAGTTTGGAGAGAACGGTATCCTACAGTCCAAGACAGCGGAAAGTTTTTCTAAGACTTTAGTCCAGAAACACATAACCGGAGTACATAACCATAAAGCATGAAAATAAGTGTCTGTAGTGTTTTGTAAACACTGGAGGCAAATGTCGGAGTCTGAGAGTCCCATTTTCTTCATCATATATTGAGTAATGTATGTTCTGTGAATAATTTTATATTGGATAAGTTGTAAATTTGTGTGTTTTGTCATTTTAAAAACATTTTCACAAACTTGAATCCAAAAGACAGATTCCGGAGCTATAGACAAGTCTGTTTCCCATTTTGAGATGGGTAAAGACGTTTTATCAGTATATGAAAGTAACTTATATATTTTTGAGAGTTTTTTTGTTGTTGTCGGAGAAAGCTTGATAATATCTTTAGCTAAAACAGGCGGTTGGAGCGTACCCTGGAGTGTTGGAATTTGTTTCTTTATCATACTTTTAACTTGCAAATAATGTAAAAAGTTTCCGTTTTTTATTTTATATTTTTGGAGCAAGGATGTATATGATATAAACATATTATCTGAGAAGAGATGGTGGAGATGTGTAATTCCTTTCTGCTCCCACACATTCAAATAAAACGATTGGTTGTTAATTTGAAAGTCGGGGTTATGCCATAGGGGAGAAAGCCCGCTGGGCTCCACTTGGGCTTTTGTCATTTCTAGTGCCTTCCACCAGGCAGTCAGGGTGGCGGAAATCATTGGATTTTTAAAGCAGTTATGGCGCTTAATCGATGTTGTAATAAAGAGTAAATCTAGGAGTCTGAGGTTATTACAATCCTTCTGTTCTAGTTCCAGCCAACAGTTAGTATCTCTATTGGGTTGTGCCCATAAAATAATATATTGTAGCTGGTTGGCTATATAATAGTGCATAAAATTTGGTGCCTCTAGACCTCCTTTGGATTTATTTTTCTGAAGAGTAGATAGACTAATCTTTGCTTCTTTTTTTTTTCCAGTAAAATTTTGTAACGGCTGAGTCCAACAACTGGAACCAGTTAGCCGTAGGTTTAAATGGAATCATTGAGAAAAAATAGTTTATTTAGGGTAAAACTTTCATTTTAATAGTGGCTATTCGTCCTATTAGAGAAATAGGAAGATTATTCCAGCGCTCCAAGTCACTATAAATGCTATCCAGAAGTGGAGTGAAATTTAAATTAACTAAATCAGTTAATTTAGGTGAGATTTTTATGCCTAAGTATTTTAAATTACCTATAGGAAATGAGTAGTATGGGTCCTGGCTTGCAGGGTTCCATGAATTTTCTGTAATAGGTAGAAGTGTTGATTTTGTCCAGTTAATAGAATAGTCTGATAACTGTGAGAATTTAGTTATTAAGTTAAATACTTCTACTATATACTTGGTCCCTCCTGGATCACCACTTTCTTGCTTTTACAAAGACATCACGTAAGTTCTTCCAACTTTTTTTTAATCGCCTCCTCATCTCTCCCAAGTGCGGCAGCAGTCTTTGTTCATTCCCGTTTGATGCATTGTTGTTGTTGCCGGTAGTGTTATGTGTTGTGTGAGTGTATTGTAGCCAAGTCACTCCCTGTTAAGGCAAGTCCGGTCCTGTCACGTCACGTCACGTTCGGTTCAGTCAAGTCCAGTCATGTCACGTCACGTCACGTCAAGTCCAGTTGTCTTGTCGATAAATCACCATGTTTACACATTCCCTCTGCCTGTTCACTGTGCCTCCTTGGGTCCACATCTCAGACTGCACCACCAAACCCTAACATGCTGTCAATGATGTATACAGTAGGGGGTGGCTGTGGCTCAGGAGAAAGAGCGGGTCCCTAAACCTAACACCTGATTCAGATTGTTATGTTTTTGCAGAACTTGCTGATGAGCTGATTATTTGAATCAGATGTCTGAGGAAGGAAAGATCTAAAACATGAAGGATATTGGCTCTCGAGGACCAGAGTTGCCCATTTCTGCTCGAAACCATCCAAAATTCCACTTAACGCAACAAATTTGTAAAATCCAACAGTTTTGTACCCAGTTTATTTCAAAACATCATAGTTCATCCAACAAGCAGTGAATCTTAAAATGTTTCGAGTGGTTTACATTTACTTCTTCAAATAAGATAGCTAGACACCACCAAGGAGGACACCTCAGCGAATCCTTGTCCAGCTGTCTTGGGCGCAGACGGCTGTCTTCTTAGAAGGACACATTTTGTCGTTGCAGATCTCCTTGACGACATGCTTCTGAATCAGACCACTTCCTGTTTCAGGGGAAACACGCGACCAGGGTCAGAAACAGTCAGAAATACAAGTGTTACATTCATTTATTGCGGATTCACTCTATTGTGGATTTTTATTTGGGTCCATAACTCATATGTTGTGGGGGGTTTATATTTTGTGTTGTTGGTTTTTTTTAGGTTACCAGCACCACCACTCCCCCCATTTTCAATAGTGAGTACCCCATAAAATTATTTATTTATGCTGCTATTTTTGTCCTTTTTTGTCAAATTAGATTTTGAAATTTCATCCACGTCGCAGCGGATATTTTCCTTTGTAATGCAGCGAGGAAAAATGTGGCATTGATGTCTCAACCATCCTCTACACTGATCCCCCGTGATATGCTGGACTAATTTTGACAATTGAACAGATGAGTTTGCACATTATGACTTACACACTGAAATCCTGCTGACATGTTTTGGAGAGGACAACCATTAGAATGAAAAACAACTAATCCAATTTGATCAGCGAGATCTATCCATTTGGAAAATGTGCTAAATGTGGGCGCATTGTACTAACAATGGCTGAATGTACACAACCATTTGCACAGATCCACTGAGGCAATTGAGACATGTGCTAAGACTTTGGTAATTTGATGAGAGCAATGAGGAATGCCACTCAGTTTGCACTAATTGTAAGGTAGTTTTGGTATTTTGAAAATGTCATCTCAGTTTCAAGAAATGTGCTAAACCTATGGAGAAAAACTGTAATAAAGACCAATCTTACCGTATTATGGTGGGCTTGTTCTTCTACACCAAATTGATCCGAGAAGGAACTTCTAACAGTTCCCATAAAGCTGAGAGCATGCAATTGCCCAATATTTCTTGCTAAGATGAGCAAATTAGTGATCTAGTCTAACAAAATTGTTCTTCCATACATCATCACCCACCAGCCATGAGGTTGTAGAGGGGGCAGTAATTGTTACTGGTGGAGTTGGAGGACATTGTGATGGAAGTCGCCTGTGATGGGATGACACAAAGTTGGGAACTAGTTGAACCCAAGTACTTCTCCAAAAGGACATTACTTAGCTCTCCAAGCACTGCCAAACTAGCCAACATTAAAATAAAGTAACTTAATAGGTCCTATTTTTTTTTTTATCTGACTCGTGTGTTTTTTTTTCTAGATTTCTGGCAATGTCTGGTACAGAGATAGATAGATTTTATTGTCATTATAGAAACAGATGCAGAACAAAACATAAGTGTCTCCTTATAGTGCAGCCTATATGTGAAATAGGTAGGTAAAAACAAAAAAGGTAGATTGCTAAAAAATAAATATCAAATAAACAAGCGTCAAGCTTCAACCTAATGCGTGTGATTGTCCAGCTGCATGTTATAATGTAAATTGTATGTGTTTTTAATTCAATGATTCTTTCAGGTACCACAAGAGAAACTCTGCTATGTGATGCTCGTATATACACAAATATCTGCTCCAGCGTTGCACAGAGGAAGTTTTCAAGTAGATTGGCCAGTTAGTTTCCAGATGAAGTAATAAAGTTGCTACTTTCATTTTCACTGATATAACACGCACGTCCAAGTGGCCGGAAGAAAACGTGGTGGCACCCACCTTCACACAGCAGAAGCTTGGCGCTGACTGGGGGTTGAAATCAAAGAAGAGCTTGCTGGTCGAGTGGGTGCTGGGAGACGTGTGCCTGATTTGAAGGTATGAGGCAGAGACCTTCTCCAACTGTCAAAATGACAAAACTAACAGTAAGCCTTACTCAAGCTGAGGTTTTACCAAATAAATATATAAAACACAGTGACTATATCATTCATTTCGGCATTGAATTATAAAGTATTGTTTTTCTCTATTTAAAAAAAAAATGTCATGTGATGATTCTGACGCGGTGGAGCAAAGCACACATGCGTTTTTACCTCATACATGCACTCCTCCTGGCTGTCCCTGCAGGTCTGGGTGCTCCAGACCCTCACCTGCTCCTTTAGAGCTTCCAGTGGCTCGGCACAGTTCAGCTTGAAGATCCTGCGTCAACACAAACACCGACATCAAAGTGAAAAGTAAACATGTCTCATCCTGATGTGCTTGTTTTCTACAAAATGAGAAATCACCATATAACTCTGCATGCTGGTCGGCTGCTGGTGGCTGAGCTGACGTTATGGAGGAGAATGACGAGGAGCAGAACTGAAGCGAAGAGCTGAGGGGTGATGCTCATGGTGAGTGAGTCTTGGAAGGGAAAGTGGGACGCCCCGCTCGCAGGGTGCGTTTTTAAAAGGCTCCCAAATTATCCGGGGTGAGCGAGTCCAGTGGTGGGCGTCAGGATGTTACTGACACTGATCATGAGACCATGAGTCATTATGACAATCCCACATGGAAGTTCTTACCACCGTAATACTGTATGTGATTTGTCACTTGAGTCCCATTGTTGACACGCAAAAAGTTGGGTCAAATTAAATTAATAACCCACAAAGCAACTAAATTTTGTGAGTTGTTTTGTGGGTTATTCATTTGACCCAACTCTTGGGGTTAATTGAACACCCCAATTGAATTGGATCCAACAACAACAAAAATAAGGAAGTGTCCGACTGAGTTATTTAACCGAAAAAGTTAAATAATAAAAAGATTTATTAAACCCCAAAGGTTTAGTCAAATTAAATTAATAACGCACAAAGCAACCCAATTTTGGGGATTGTTTTGTGGGTTATTCATTTGACCCAACTCTTTGGGTTAATTGAATACCCCAATTGAATTGGGTAAAAAAAATAATAATAATAATAAAAAGGGAGGGAGGGGGGGGGGGGGGGGGTAAACTGACCTACTATGAGTTATTTAACCCAAAAAGTTGTGTCAAATTGAATGTATGTCATAGTATTATAATGCATTTGGATATATAATCAGTTATTGAAGTTTCTAGATTTAACAATAACAAAAATGATGGCAAAATAAGTTCACCTCGGTTCAAATATATAGTAAACTTAAAAGCTAAAACAGTATCCTTAATTTGTAGTAAGCAAGATTATTTTACTGTTTTAACTAAAACTACTGAAAAAAGTAAAACTAAAATAAAAAAAACTAATATGTTAACTAAAAGAAATAAACGAAAATGCTTTTTAAAAATGAAAACTAACGGAAACTACATTTTATGTTTTTCAAAACAACCTATAATTATAGCAAAAAATTCCTTAGTTTTAGTCTTTGGAAATCAATTTAATGCATGAGATTTTGGGGATGATTTATTTTTATATTAACCAGGATAAGGACATTTGAAAGTGTGGACTGTCATTTTAAATTTTGCTTCAAGCTCCCTGTTAGACAACAGTACGTTTTGCAGAAAGTACTGTAATGAACATTTGCAACTGTTCAAATATTCGTTTGAAAGCACATCCACGTTTAGAGGACGTTAACATATTAAGTACAACTGTCAAGTTTAAAGTGCATTAAAAAAAAAAATCCCCACCAACGTGCATAAAAATAATTCACCCAGAAGCTGAATACAATATCCATACATTTTAGTAAATAGTGTGTGTTTATATTTAGTAGCCTATGTGTTGTTGGTGCTCATAAATAAATGTGTTTCTGCAGCAATAAACTGTAGTTAATGCAACATATTGGTAGTAGGGCAGTCAAAATTAAAGCGTGAACTCTGGAGATTAAATTATTTGAACCGCACAAAAATGAACTCTGCTAACTAACTCTGCTCACCTGTGTTAGAGGCTTAGTAGAAAATAGTATTTTTTAAAATATTTTTTAAGGTGATCAATTGGGATTAATTATGCAATATTGTGTGAATAATTTGTTAAAATATGTAATCGTTTGATGGCACTAAATGGTAGTTAAAAAAATAAATGAATAAAAAGGTTCATTTTATTGACCCAAATTACTTGGAGTCTTTCACTGATTACCCTCACCAAATTACTTGTGAGTCTCTCTTTAATGCCGACATCAGACTCATGATCTACGATTCCAATCATTTAACTCAGCCGATCATCTTGAAATTAAACACGGCCAAACAGCATGAGCTTTTGCTGTGTAAAGACAAAAGCACAAGACCAGCGCGTGTCGTGCCACTGACTCCAATGTCCATTTAACGCCTCGTCTATTCCTGCAGTGACGCAGACGTGCACGTTGCTGTCACTCAAAGGCAACATGAAGAAGATGAACGTGAAGATTTTGCATTTTTTAAGATTTGTAATATGTGACAGATGCCAAACAGTATTATTATTATTATTATTATCATTATTATTATTATTATTATTATTATTATTATTATTATTATTATTATTATTATTATTATTATTATTAACTATTAAGATTATCTAACTATTGGGTTGTGATCTGTTCTGATAATCTCAACACATAGCAGGAGTGTTCTTGATTGTAGTGGAACTAAAAGACCGTGCGAGTCATGAAAATTGATTGTTCAGACAGAGCCAAGATCAATGTATTTTCACAAAGTGAATGAAGTCACACACTACTATCACACATTTAAAAATAACCACCTTCCACCTGTGTGTCTTCCCTTCCCCGTGTGGTCAACCAATCAGTGCCCTCACCCACTTGTGTCTCGTACAGGTGTGTCTTGTTGAGTCAATCAGTGTGGGTGTATTTAGGCCCCGTCCAGACAGAAGCAAAGCCGGCTTCGTTCCTCAAGCAAATCTCGTACACACAGAAGCCTCACAAGACTTGCGTGCGTCCAAAAGAAGACGCTGAGGACGTTTAACGGCTGTAATGTATATGCCAAGTCTGGACTGGCGCTGTAGCGCAGCCACAGGGAGTTAACGGAAAGCGTAGAAGAAGAATCTGCGAAAAAGACGAGCACTTTTTTAGAACTTTTATGTTGCTTACTAGGAGGTGTTCCACCATTAAATGCGAATCGACAACACAAAGGGGAATATAATTAACTCCAATATTTTAAATTAAGACCAATGCGTGGAATTGACGAAGAAGTACATTTTCAGTATTTCCGGATGTCTGCCGAGAGATTTGATGACTTGTTGAGTCGTATTCGACCTTACATTAATCACGCAGGTACTCACGTTTGCCCTGTAAAATTGGATGAAAGGCTTGCAGTCACTCTTCGGTTGCTCGCATTAGGAAACAGTCAGCACAGCGTGGCACATAGCTACATGTTGGGAGCTACAACAATTTCTCTCATTGTCACAAAGGTTTGTAAAGCACTCTGGTGCTTTGGCATCCTGGCAGCACAATGGTAAATCCTGAGGCGACAAATAGAATTCCACCCAGAGAAGACTGTTAAAGTTGTGAAGGCACGTGTTGCACTTCACAATTACCTCAGCAGACCAGATGCCGCCAACACGCCAGCCATCCGCTAAATCCCACCCAGGTTCTCTGATTCCTTAACACCTGCAGGCGATCTGGTTTATGGTGAATGGAGAAGAGCAGTTGCAGAGGACAGCAACTTCGTGGACACTGGATGGCTCAGCAGAGGAAGAACTACTCTGGCTGCAATCTCAGCAAGACAGGACTTAAGTTCATTCTTTGTGTCCCCACAAGGTCTTAATTGGCAGGAGTGTGTGTCTAAGGAAAGGGATTTTGAATTAAAGTTTGACATCCAGCAGTGTACAGTGTTTTTAAATTTCGACTCTTCATTTGAAGTCATAGTCAAGTAAAAAGAAAGAAGAAAAACCAACAATTATTCACGTTTCTTTTGCAAAAATGAGGTAGCCCACAATAGTTTTTTCTGTTGTGTTTTACACTTTGTAAACACAAGTATTATATATCTATATATTCCTATATACAGTTATGTATGTATTGTAAAACCCTACTGAGAGTCATTTGACTTATTGCTAGCCTCATACAGCAATTGATATATTTTGAATTTCACTGCTTTTTTTCCCCCCTGAGGTGCTAGTTCTGTCAGCATGTCAACAACAACATGGCCAAACCGCACACCCTCATTTCGTATGTTGGACTCTCTCTCCTAAATATGGCATCTTCCACCCTCTTCCTTCTCTTTGGTGAAGGGTCTGGAACATCTGACTGTTTGTTCTGGGAATTACAAAAAAAAGACTGTACAGTGAAATTGATTTTTTTTTAAATTTAATAACTTAATCAAACGTGCAGAGAAGGGAAAAAAAGCAAAAATTTTAACCTGGATTTAAAAGTTTTACACTCAGCACTCAGGGTTAACCACACTTTTGTTGGCAGCCATTTGCATGCAGCCTACTAGAATTTTTTTTTTTAAGCGCTTACCATGCCAGATGACACATTTGTGTGTGTTTCTCTGTGCTTAATAAATGGTGATAACCAGCTCAACTCTGAGAATTGATGGCGTATTCTTGGTCCCTCCTGGATCACCACTTTCTTGCTTTTACAAAGTCATCACGTAAGTTCTTCCAACTTTTTTTTAATCGCCTCCTCATCTCTCCGAAGTGCGGCAGCAGTCTTTGTTCATTCCCGTTTGATGCATTGTTGTTGTTGCCGGTAGTGTTATGTGTTGTGTGAGTGTATTGTAGCCAAGTCACTCCCTGTTAAGGCAAGTCCGGTCCTGTCACGTCACGCTCGGTTCAGTCAAGTCCAGTCACGTCACGTCAAGTCCAGTTGTCTTGTCGATAAATCACCATGTTTACACATTCCCTCTGCCTGTTCACTGTGCCTCCTTGGGTCCACATCTCAGACTGCATCACCAAACCCTAACATGCTGTCAATGAAGTAAACAGTAGGGGGTGGCTGTGGCTCAGGAGAAAGAGCGGGTCCCTAAACCTAACACCTGATTCAGATTGTTATATTTTTGCAGAACTTGCCGATGAGCTGATTATTTGAATCAGATGTCTGAGGAAGGAAAGATCTAAAACATGAAGGATATTGGCTCTCGAGGACCAGAGTTGCACATTTCTGCTCGAAGCCATCCAAAATTCCACACAACGCAACAAATTTGTAAAATCCAACAGTTTTGTACCCAGTTTATTTAGAAACATCATAGTTCATCCAACAAGCAGTGAATCTTAAAATGTTTCGAGTGGTTTACATTTACTTCTTCAAATAAGATAGCTAGACACCACCAAGGAGGACACCTCAGCGCATCCTTGTCCAGCTGTCTTGGGCGCAGACGGCTGTCTTCTTAGAAGGACACATTTTGTCGTTGCAGATCTCCTTGACGACATGCTTCTGAATCAGACCACTTCCTGTTTCAGGGGAAACACGCGACCAGGGTCAGAAACAGTCAGAAATACAAGTGTTACATTCATTTATTGCGGATTCACTCTATTGTGGATTTTTATTTGGGTCCATAACTCATACGTTGTGGGGGGTTTATATTTTGTGTTGTTGGTTTTTTTTAGGTTACCAGCACCACCACTCCCCCCATTTTCAATAGTGAGTACCCCATAAAATTATTTATTTATGCTGCTATTTTTGTCCTTTTTTGTCAAATTAGATTTTGAAATTTCATCCACGTCGCAGCGGATATTTTCCTTTGTAATGCAGCGAGGAAAAATGTGGCATTGATGTCTCAACCATCCTCTACACTGATCCCCCGTGATATGCTGGACTAATTTTGACAATTGAACAGATGAGTTTGCACATTATGACTTACACACTGAAATCCTGCTGACATGTTTTGGAGAGGACAACCATTAGAATGAAAAACAACTAATCCAATTTGATCAGCAAGATCTACCCATTTGGAAAATGTGCTAAATGTGGGCGCATTGTACTAACAATGGCTGAATGTACACAACCATTTGCACAGATCCACTGAGGCAATTGAGACATGTGCTAAGACTTTGGTAATTTGATGAGAGCAATGAGGAATGCCACTCAGTTTGCACTAATTGTAAGGTAGTTTTGGTATTTTGAAAATGTCATCTCAGTTTCAAGAAATGTGCTAAACCTATGGAGAAAAACTGTAATAAAGACCAATCTTACCGTATTATGGTGGGCTTGTTCTTCTACACCAAATTGATCCGAGAAGGAACTTCTAACAGTTCCCATAAAGCTGAGAGCATGCAATTGCCCAATATTTCTTGCTAAGATGAGCAAATTAGTGATCTAGTCTAACAAAATTGTTCTTCCATACATCATCACCCACCAGCCATGAGGTTGTAGAGGGGGCAGTAATTGTTACTGGTGGAGTTGGAGGACATTGTGATGGAAGTCGCCTGTGATGGGATGACACAAAATTGGGAACCAGTTGAACCCAAGTACTTCTCCAAAAGGACATTACTTAGCTCTCCAAGCACTGCCAAAATAGCCAACATTAAAATAAAGTAACTTAATAGGTCCTATTTTTTTTTATCTGACTCGTGTGTTTTTTTTTCTAGATTTCTGGCAATGTCTTGTACAGAGATAGATATATTTTATTGTCATTATAGAAACAGATGCAGAACAAAACGTAAGTGTCTCCTTATAGTGCAGCCTATATGTGAAATAGGTAGGTAAAAACAAAAAAGGTAGATTGCTAAAAAAATAGATATCAAATAAACAAGCGTCAAGCTTCAACCTAATGCGTGTGATTGTCCAGCTGCATGTCATAATGTAAATTGTATGTGTTTTTAATTCAATGATTCTTTCAGGTACCACAAGAGAAACTCTACTATGTGATGCTCGTATATAAACAAATATCTGCTCCAGCGTTGCACAGAGGAAGTTTTCAAGTAGATTGGCCAGTTAGTTTCCAGATGAAGTAATAAAGTTGCTACTTTCATTTTCACTGATATAACACGCACGTCCAAGTGGCCGGAAGAAAACGTGGTGGCACCCACCTTCACACAGCAGAAGCTTGGCGCTGACTGGGGGTTGAAATCAAAGAAGAGCTTGCTGGTCGAGTGGGTGCTGGGAGACGTGTGCCTGATTTGAAGGTATGAGGCAGAGACCTTCTCCAACTGTCAAAATGACAAAACTAACAGTAAGCCTTACTCAAGCTGAGGTTTCACCAAATAAATATATAAAACACAGTGACTATATCACTATATCATTTCGGCATTGAATTATAAAGTATTGTTTTTCTCTATTTAAAAAAAAAATGTCATGTGATGATTCTGACGCGGTGGAGCAAAGCACACATGCGTTTTTACCTCATACATGCACTCCTCCTGGCTGTCCCTGCAGGTCTGGGTGCTCCAGGCCCTCACCTGCTCCTTTAGAGCTTCCAGTGGCTCGGCACAGTTCAGCTTGAAGATCCTGCGTCAACACAAACACCGACATCAAAGTGAAAAGTAAACATGTCTCATCCTGATGTGCTTGTTTTCTACAAAATGAGAAATCACCATATAACTCTGCATGCTGGTCGGCTGCTGGTGGCTGAGCTGACGTTATGGAGGAGAATGACGAGGAGCAGAACTGAAGCGAAGAGCTGAGGGGTGATGCTCATGGTGAGTGAGTCTTGGAAGGGAAAGTGGGACGCCCCGCTCGCAGGGTGCGTTTTTAAAAGGCTCCCAAATTATCCGGGGTGAGCGAGTCCAGTGGTGGGCGTCAGGATGTTAATGACACTGATCATGAGACCATGAGTCATTATGACAATCCCACATGGAAGTTCTTACCACCGTAATACTGTATGTGATTTATCACTTGAGTCCCATTGTTGACATGCAAAAAGTTGGGTCAAATTAAATTAATAACCCACAAAGCAACTCAATTTTGTGAGTTGTTTTGTGGGTTATTCATTTGACCCAACTCTTGGGGTTAATTGAACACCCCAATTGAATTGGGTCCAACAACAACAAAAAGAAGGAAGTGTCCGACTGAGTTATTTAACCGAAAAAGTTAAATAATAAAAAGATTTATTTAACCCCAAAGGTTTGGTCAAATTAAATTAATAACGCACAAAGCAACCCAATTTTGGGGATTGTTTTGTGGGTTATTCATTTGACCCAACTCTTTGGGTTAATTGAATACCCCAATTGAATTGGGTAAAACAAAAAAACAAAAAATAATAATAAAGAGGGAGGGGGGGGGAAACTGACCTACTATGAGTTATTTAACCCAAAAAGTTAAATAATAAAAATATTAATTTGACCCAAAAAGTTGTGTCAAATTGAATTAACCCACCAAGCAACCCAATTAATTAGTTAATTCAATACCGGAATTGAATTGGGTTAAAAATAATAATTAAAAAAAAAAGATTTTTGGGGTTGTTTTGTGGGTTATTAATTGACTCAACTTTTTGGATAAATTGAATAACCCAAATGTTGGGTCAGTACCTTTTTGACCCAATTTGGGTTATTTTTGACCAGCTGTGTTTACAGTGCATGTCGTCACTAATGCAGCTCATTCGCTTGGCTGTCTGAGCCACAGATATGAAGAGGAAAATAAAATGTGTGAAACTCTGTTATTGAATTATTTGATGTTTCAAAACATGCTCCATGAGGTCACAATTTCAATTGTAAAGAAAAGTCATGGCAAATGTCTGTCATAGTATTATAATGCATTTGGATATATAATCAGTTATTGAAGTTTCTAGACTTAACAATAACAAAATGATGGCAAAATAAGTTCACCTCGGTTCAAATATATAGTGAACTCAAAAGATAAAACAGTATCCTTAATTTGTCGTAAGCAACTAAACTAAAATTAAAAAAAAACAATTTGTAAACTAAAAGAAATAAACGAAAATGCTTTTTAAAAATGAAAACTAACGGAAACTACATTTGATGTTTTTCAAAACCAACTATAATTATAGCAAAAATTTTAGTCTTTGGAAATCAATTTAATGCATGAGATTTTGGGGATGATTTATTTTTATATTAACCAGAATAAGGACATTTGAAAGTGTGTCACACAAGTGATGTCATCTCGCAGCAGCCAATAGAGAAGCACCTTCAGATGACGTTACTCCCATGGTGTTTAAATATTGCACACAAGTAATACAAACTTCTTTTTTTTAACTAAAACTAATGCTGAAACTAACTAAAACTAAACTAAAACTAAGCATTTATGAAATAACTCAAACTAATAAAAACTAACAGAACCACCCTGAAAACTAATTAAAACTAACTAAATTTAAAAAACGAAATAAAAACCAACTAAAATTAAAAATTCCAAAACTATAATAACCCTGGTAGTGAGTAAATACATTTTTGGCATTTAATGATTGATGGCAGTAAAAAATATTATTATTGTATATAATTTTCTGTACTCAGATAAATCCTATTTATTCACTCACCAAATCATCTGTGAGTCTGCAAACTCAAGTCAATAACCTGTAAGAGACCTTTTTTTCTTTATTAATAGAGTCCTCCCATTCATGTTCCCCGATTCAAATCATGAACCCCCAGTGATTCAAGAATCGACCCGCTTTAGATGAAACCAGAACAATTGGTGTGATCTTTGTTGTGTAAAGAAAAACACAAGACAAGACCAGCGTGTCGGGTCAATCTAATGTACATTTCTCAAGTAGTCGCCACGGTCATGCAAAAGTCACATGTGGGTCGTGGCTGTCAATCATGTGAAAGGCAGAATGACCCCTGTTGCGATGCATCTAAAGAACTGTCGGGGTTAGGAAAATTGATTGCTCTGGCTGAAAAGGGATCTTGTTAACCAGAGCTATCAGAACTTTTTTCTCCACAAACTGCATACAGAAAAATAGAAGACATTCTTTACCTTTTATTTGTTTCACATGATAAATACAAACATCAGTGTAGATAAATACAGTATACAAAATATTGTTATATGCTAGGCAATACAGTAAACAGTCATGGATTTTTCAGGATTATTGGGTGGGCGGCGGCCCTGTAGCACACGAGAATAGCCACAGTAGAATCACATCTCCCACATTCAGAGACAAAACAAGACTAATCTGAACTAAACTGACATTGACATGGATCAGAAAGTGTCGCAAACGTCTATCCATCTCGGGGGCGGCCATTTTGACCACTCGTGGCTCACCTGTTTTCTGAAGCTGAGTCGTGATTAATCGTCCTGAGCCCGGCGCAACTGTGATGTCACATTTAGGTGACAGCACGTGGCAAAATGGCTGCGCCCAAGATGGATAAAAATGAGTGGATTTTGCTGCTTAACTCCTATTCCACAAATGCAATATTAACCAGAAGGAAGTGTTTAGATTAGTGGGGGCACATACAACATATTGTTTTAAATTCATTTATTTAGATTCCCGTCAACCAGTAAAATTATTTCAGTGCTAAACAGTTTAGCAAGGTTACTTTAGTCAGTGGTCCAGAGAGATTAAAATTGGCTCTATATAGTGGTCAAGAAGGGAATAATGTGTGTGTGCGTGCGTGTGTGTGGTGTGTGTGCGTGTGTGTGTGGGGGTGGGGGGGGGGGGGTGCGTGCGTGCGTGCGTGCGTGTGTGTGTGTGTGTTTATCAGGATGTAACGTGACTGTGTCAATCCCACGTGGAAGTTCTTATCCCTGTGATATTTGTTTTGTGTGCCCAAATGCTTTCATTGCCATTAAGAAGCTTATCATTGACATAACGCACCGTGACAAACGCACCATACAAGTATAAAGAGGTGAAACAAATATGGGAATTTGTGGCACTGAATCATTTGCTGTTGGCTCCAGGCTTATAAATATAAAGAAAGGTCATAATAAATTAAAAAATATATATATCAGTGTCTTACATTTGAATACATTATCAGTTATATTGAAATCTTCCAAGTTCAGAGTGTGCAATAAATCCTCACGCTCTCTATTCAATTTGAAGTACAGATGCTAGTGTCAAAAGACTTTGCTATGAGTACTGTAATTTGCATATTTCTACAGAAGCTTGGGGAACGAGGGCTCTGGTGCTCCAACATTTACGCAATATTGAGATGTACGAAAGGAACGTGCTTGGATTCATGCGTACGTGCAGATTCATATATCTGGATTCTTTTGTGCGTGTGACATTTTCTGGAGTTGTCCGTGCGCCGTGTTTCAGTCTGAAAGTCACTCAAATTTTGGTACTTGAAGCCCGTGGGCACTATGGTATTCTAGATAATGAAAAAGAACCACAACCTTTAATATTTGAGCATTTTTTGTCTACAAAATGCCAAAGTCATTTAAAGGAACAAGGGTTTTTTTGTTTTTCAAATGTCTTTATTGTACAGGCAGCATTTTTATTTGTCAACACATCTACAGTGATTTTGTCATTTTAAGTAAAAGGTTTGAATGTCCAGTCTCCAAAATGCAGTTGTCATGCAAACAAATTGAACACGTTTACTCCGAAAATCGTAAACCGTAAATGCAGACTACTGTGAATCACATTTACAGCAGTTATATGAAAGTATATACATTCAAAATACGCAAGTAGCAAGTTACAACATATTATTTCCTAAAATATAGCTTAGCACCATATTTGTGTTTGTTAGTTAGCAGTTAGCACTATAACACCTGTTTATTATTATTATTATTACTACTACTACTATTATTATTATTACTATTATTATTATTAAAAATTTTGAATTTGAAATCTCTAAAAGAGCAAGACATTGCATTGTATATTTTAACGGCCTATATAGTATTTCCATTGATTAATGTTTTTTTGCTGGCCTGTCCAAGCATTTTTTTGCATGTTCAACCTCCAAAATACTGATGTAACAGTCCATTAGTCCTGTTATTGTTGGGCAGCCGTAACAAACTGTGTGGTTCACTGCCATCCCGAGGGCAGCAGGGCAGTAACTAACAGGGCATTTAATTGAACATACCACACGATAATAAAACGGGCCACAGCAACCTACTAAGAATCAGTAATGTCTTGAGTTAATAATGTAAAAATACCAAGTTTAGTAAGAGATATACATCTGTAAAGCATGTTATTAATGTGATTTTAGTTTGCAGTGCATCATACTGAGATTTTGTTTTTCATATTTGGACATTTTTCATAGCGCTGAATCGGTAACCAAGACATTTAAAACACCTCATTACTTTACGAGCACAATCATAAATAGTATGTCAAATATGAAATCTTTCTCATATTATTTGTGCAGATGGTGTACAAATGATGTTCCCAGTGAGTGGGTAGCAGTCCTTCAAGTTAGATTCCCACCCTGCTGAAATGTTAGTGTTAAGGAAATTGAATTTATCCATTCATCCATCCATTTTCCGAAACCACTTATTCCTCAAAATTATGTAATTGTTACTTATGTAGATATTTGTTGGGGAAAATATCTGTATACAAGTAATTGTAATAACTTGGCTACACAGTAAATTCTGTAGATTAAAATTGACTCTATTTAGAGTGGGATCAAATAGACAAATAGCAATATTTACACTTATAGAAGAGAGTAAAATAAAAAAATTGGGGGGGACAATAAAAGTCACTCAAGAGTTGAACGAACTCACGACCTTTAGCTTGGGAGACAGCTGATATACTCCCTGAGCTCCTGCTGTGTGTTAGTATATTGCTCGTGTCAGCTGGAATCTTCGTAACTCCAAAAGACCAAAAACAATGTGTTTGGTCTCCTTTTGTATATAAGCAAACAGTAGGTGTGGCATAGCTCAGGTGGTAGTTCGCTTTGGGGTAGTTCAAGCTTAAGGTCGGGAGTTCGTTCCTCAACCTTTGAATGACTTTTATTTAATTATTTATTTATTTGCAGTTCTTTATTTTACTCTCTAACTTAAAGTTATTCTAAAACTGGGTCCATTTGGTCCCACTCCAAATAGAGTCAAATTTACTCTACAGAATTTACTGTGTACAATAACGCCAATGAGCCTATTACTGTAGTTGGATGTTAACAAACTGTCAGAGTCACATGTGACAGCCAGCCTGATAGTCCTATGATGTAATCCTGATGAGATCATCGAAGGTTGAACAAGTGAAGTCATAAAGGCTTATGTTTGGTCAATGAAGGCAGCATGTGTATTCATTGAAAGCTGTGTTTTGAGTTTTAAAAGCTCACACCCAGTCATGAAGGCTTATGTTTGCAAACCACCATCCACATACAAAATTGTAATTTCCGTGTCAATAAAATGTGTTGCCATGAGTATAGAAAGAATGACCTTAATAAGGCAGGATAACACACACAGAGATGGAGTCAGACAGCTACTCAGCAGAAAGTAATGAAAATTCAAATGTATCTTTTTCTGGGTCTGTGCATGGCCAAAACAACAATGACAGTGAGCCTTCCGATGCTAAAGATGACTCCTTGCGTAGTGATCAGGCACAAGAAACCTCAAAGTCCGGAAGTTGTCCTGAAGCAGGCACATTCAAAAAGCAAGAGTCAGCTCACATAGAGGAGGATTGTGGCACATCAGATGAAAAAGTGGACAATAACGTTCAACATTTTTCATTTGATGAGCACATGTGGACAGGTGATCAAGATGCCTGCACTGATGCAATATGCTTGGATGATAGACTCCAGTCTGTAATCAAGGTTGCCTCCACAACCATCTATGAGGGCATTCTTCAATATGTTAACGCCACATCTGAATCCTCAATACCATCACCCGAAGATGAACCACAAAGAGATGTGTCACCGGTATCACCTTGTCAGAAGTTATATCCTGAGGATAGTGATGAGGAACCACGAACCGGTGTGTCGTCCACATCACCCCAAGAGGACCACAATGGAGAACAGACTTCTGTCCCCAATTACCTGGTTTTGATCCCAGAAACCTCAGGAAAAGGAAGCAGCCCTACCTCCATATGTTCCAGTGGCAGCTCAGGTGATATAAAACCATCCTGGACACCCATCGATCAAGAATTACAACACAATAAGGATGTCACAACAGAAGAAAAGGTGGCAGACGAGCAATACAGGGAAGTGGCACTACCCTTGAACACCTTTCAGGAGTCGGATCCTGTGGAGGTTAATAATGAAAAACCATCAAAATCCTTGAGCCCATCAGCACGAGAGGAGTATAGGGAGGCAACACCCACCCTAATCTCTGCTTGTCCAGATTTAGTGGAGGTTGATAGTGATGTGGATGAAGAGACACTATTAAAATCCTTGCGTCTGTCACCAATAGAGGAGCACAATAGGGATGTAAGATCAGCCTCTAAGTTTAATGCTGAGGGGTTTGATCCTCTCGATGTAGACAGCGATGTGGTCGAAGAGGAACGATCAAAATCCTTGAGTACCTCACCAAAAGTGGAGCACTATGAGGAGAAAACACCACCCCCAACTTCTGCTTGTCAGCTGTCAGATCCTGTAGTGGATGAGAGTGATGTGTATGAAGAGAAACCATCAAAATCCTTGAGTCTATCACCAATAGATGAGCAGTATGATGATGCAACACAACCCTCTATGTTGGCTGGTCAGGATCCTCTGGATTTTGACAGTGATATGGATGAAGCGAAATCCTCAAAATCCTTGAGTTCAACATCTAGAGGCGAGCAATATAGTGATGCAACACCAGCCTCTACTATTCAGGAAATGGAACATTACAGGGTTGACAGTGACGTGGATGAAAAGAAAACCTCAAAATCCTTGAGTTCATCACCAAGAAGTGAACAATATAGTAATGCATCGCCACCCTATACCTCAACATGTCATGAATTTGAACCTCTTGAAGTTGACAGAGTTGTGGATGAAGAGAAAACATTAAAATCCTTGAGTTCATCACCAAGAAGTGAACAATATAGTAATGCATCGCCACCCTATACCTCAACATGTCATGAATTTGAACCTCTTGAAGTTGACAGAGTTGTGGATGAAGAGAAAACATTAAAATCCTTAAGTGTATCACCAAGAGAAGAGCATTATGATAATGTAACAGCACCTATCTCTACTGATCAAGATCATCTTGAAAGTGATGTGGATGAAGAGAACCCATTGAAGTCACTGAGTCCATTGCTAGTAGAGGAGCAGAAAGGGGATAGTACTCCTCCACCCATGGATTTGAATCAGAAGGTAGCTCTTAAGGAGGTTGATAGTGACTTGGATGAGGAAAAATCATCAAAATCATTGAGCCCCTCCAGACTAGAGGAACAGAAAAGTAGTGAAACTCCACCCCAGTTAGATTTTGTAGAGGGTGATGCTGAACTGGAGCTTGAGAATGTGCTGTCAAAATCCTTGAGCTTATCACCACGAGAGGAGACACATGACTCTGCAGGCTATGGAAGCTACTTCAGTGATGATCTCCAGGATGCAGATAAACCAGATTCCTGTTCCCCCTCTCAAGAATTACTTCCGGTAAATGATGATGATGGCGGTGTCATTCTAAAAGAAAGGAAGTCATCAAAATCCTCCACAGGATCATCTCCGCATGGGGAGCAGAGTAAAGACGTGAGCACACTCCCTGAAGATGAGCTCAAGGATTCAACTCCAGAACCCTTACAACCTAAGAGTGTCTCTCAAGCCTCATCCCCATGCTTGGATATCAACATCCAGGCTGCCTCCATCTGTGAGGGCTCTGCTCATCAAGTCAACATCACACCTGATGAAGACATGGTATCCAAATTGAGCCCATCTCCAACCATCACTTATGAGGAGTTCAGTAAAGAAAACTTAATTAAAACAAGCCCGCATGACGAGTCGCTCTTAGTACAAGAACCGTCCCAAAACACATGTTCTACATCACCCAGCTGCGCCCAAGGACTAATCACTGAGGCAACTGGCAGCTCCACTTACCAAGAGATGCACGTGGGCGATGAAGGCGATGTCGAACACCAAATGGAAGAGCTATTAAAGTCATTGAGAGAGGTTACAATTTCGGCGCCGCAAATTCTGCAAAAGTTCTTCAATGATGTGATGAAAACGTACTCCAGCAACATATTTCAGGCCCTAGTGAATCAAGTAGGTGACAACCCAGATTCTATGAAAAGCAGGGCATCAACACAAGGAGAATATTTTTCACCATCTAAAATTCATAGAACTTTTGGAGAACAAGAAGGGGATTTACCTGTGAAACCTTTGGGACACAAAAGTTGCCACCAACGAACCGCCAGAGACATTCTCCATGAGTACTTCTCCACTGGGCTACAAACATGCCCCGACTCTATATTTGAGGCTTTGCTAGTCATGTCACATAATTCCGGAAGAGAGGATGAGGAGTCAAAAGTCATGAACCTGCAAGGGGAGCAGAGTATGAAAATGTCATCTGTTTCAGAAGAACATCCTGAAAAATCCATGGCAGCTCTGGACAATGCTCACGAGAACATAGACAACCTGGCGAACTTTACGGACATCTTATCAAGACGTCAAACGTGCAAAGTTCACCCGATGGCTTTAGAATTAGAGGATGACAGTGAACGCCCTTGTCCGCACCATCTTTTTGTGGTTCCGGAGAATGAAAAGACAAACGAAGCCATGAAGACGCAATCACCTACCAAAGAAAACATTACGGCCTCAAGCCCAAAACATTGTCCGTGTGACACTCTTGAAAACAACAAGAAGAGGACGCACAAACATATGACCTCAAAAGACTTAAAAAGAACTCGAATGTTAAAAAAAAAAATTAATGCGGTTCATAGTTCAACTCTGGGACCCCCAGAACTCCCAGTACCCGAGGCGCCTATCCCAGACAAAAAATGTTTTAAAAAGTTGGGAAATTTTTTTTCCAGGATGAGGAAGCGCAAAGTTTGTCCAGAGAAGAGCACAATTTTTAAAGAGAAGATGGACTCTACACTTAAAGCGCAGGAAAAAAATAAAAAAATCTCTTTTTTCAAGAGACTTTGGATAACGATTTGGGGACGGTGAAAATGGACACCCCTCCTTAGTCAAGTTCTTTAAATTCGTCAACATCATAATTGATGATCGGCGCCATGAGCATTGATCACAGCAAGAATTGTATTGACTAGCTTATAAGTATTTCCAGTGAGGAAAGTTAAGTAAATTCTTTACTAAAATATGAATATGGGGAATGTTGAGCATGTCAGTAAAGTCTATATTTGCTCTGTAGCAAAAACATGAGAGACTTTGTTTTCCTCCGACAACGTGAAGAAAACATATGATCCTACGAGTTTTCAGTTTCTCAGTTGGAGATTCTGACGGAAGCAGATGAGAAGAAAAATGTAACTTTTTTCCATCTGCGAACCCATTGCTTTTTCTGTTTGTGTTTGTGTAGTTAGTTTTAATTAGTTTTCAAGGTGGTTCTGTAAGTTTTTATTAGTTTTAGTTATTTCATAAATGCTTGCTTTTAGTTAGTTTCAGTATTAGTTTTAGTAAAAAAAGAAAAAAAGAAAAGTGCATTACTTGTGCATAATATTTAAAAAAAAAAACACCATAGGGAGCAATGTCATCTGAAGGTGCTTTTTTATTGGCTGCTGCTTGATGACGTCACTTTTGTGTGACACAATTTCAAATGTCCTTATTCCGGTTAATATCAAAATAAATACTTATAATCACATTTAAAATCATCCCCAAAGGCTCATGCATTGAATTTATTACCAAAGACTAAAACAACATTTTTGCAATAATTATAGTTAGTTTTGTAAACATAAAATAGTTTCAGTTAGTTTTTGTTTTCTTAAAGGCATTTTTGTTTTTATTTTATTTCGTTAACAAAAAATGTTGTTAGTTTTAGTTAACTAAAATAACCGCAGAGTATATAACAGACAAACAACCATTCCAGCTCACATTTACACCTTGGGACAATTTACATTCTTCAATGAACCTAAAATGCATGTTTTTGGAACGTGGGAGGGAGGAAGCTTCACTTTTCTTGGCAGTGGGAATCTGCTACATTTAAATAGGCCAAATGAGCAGTAGGATACGCCTTAAGGTAATATTTACTCATGGTTTTGTATTTAAGATGCTTGTATGTGAGTGAGTCAGTCTACAGAAGTCAAGAAGATCATGTTTGATGCATGAATGGATTTACTTTTTTTATTCTCAGGATATTTGACTTGAACAATAATTTTCCATTAAAGGTGTTTGTGTGTGAGCAGCCATGGCTTCACTGGGGCAGATCATCTTCTACATGTGAGCATAAAAAGAGCGTTATTTTTAACTAGATTGAATTCACAACAATCATATATGGAGCCAATCGATGTTACTTTGTAATTATGAACATCTGCTGGTAAAATTGGATTCCCGTATATGGCTAAAGCAATGTAACCCATGTGTTATAAGAAAGTTGATTGTATGCATCTGTGTGTTTGTGTAGCATGATCACGCTCATTGTTGTCTTCTCAGCATTCATCATCCTCATCTTGTCCTTGACACTCTCAGGTACGCTTTTCAAGATTAGCCAAGTCTACGAAAACTGTGGGAACAAATTACTAAACTGGGGGTGCAGAATAGCAAAAAAAAAAAATGTCATACCATGGCACCAGAGGGGCTCCGTACAAGTCAGCCTAACAAGGTTTGCCATGTCTTTGTACCCAACGTAATGAATTTCACGAGGTGCTGAATACAATAACTTTAGTCTGGTTGATGTCACAAGTCCCTTCCATGCTGCCAATAAAAGCTGACTTTATCCCATCCTGTGTAAAACGTATCAATAGGCCCTTGTAACCCTGTTGTACTGCAAACTGATTTTGTTGGCTGACTGTTTTGTACCAAATCTTATCTGCCTCCATTCACTGGATTATGTGTAAATGGTGGATAAATCACGCTGCTACAGCTCTGATGTGGCATTTTTGCTGTATCCCTGTCTGAAAGCTTCTTGTGCTTGTGTCTTTCTGTGAAGGCAAAGAGTCCATGGTTCAGAGCCTCAACAGACTTCCTGTGGCAAACCTCGGCAAAGACCACATGCTCAGCTGCTTTCTGCCCCCAGACAGCGAACAAATTACGCTCCAAGAGGTGTCCGTCACATGGAGGAAGGAGTCGCCGACAGGACTCGTTTACCGCTACGAGGACGGGGCCAAGAGTAACGGCGAGCAGGACTCACAATACGCCGGCAGGGTGGAAATCTTCAGCGACGTTTTGGTGAAAGGAAATGCCTCACTTTTGTTGAGGAAGGTGCAACGCAGCGACGCGGGCGAGTACACGTGCTCGCTCAGCCACTCGGGAGGCAGCGGGAAAGTCAACATCATCCTCAGGACGGCAGGTAGGAAAACTTGACATTCCAGTTGCACTGTACTGTTTGCTTCTACAATTGTTAGGCGTGGGCAAAAGCGCAGGTGAAAGATTCAAATGCAACTCAAATGGTGGGCAAGGTTTACAGTTAACGCATAACATAACTAAACACTAACAAAAAGCAACGTGACAAAAGGTCAACGTGTACCTACAGAAAAACAAAATAACTAACCAAGGAAGGTGGGCGGAGTACCATAGGAGGAAGATAGGCTACTAACTAAGATTAAGAATGAAAACAAAAAGACCTACACAAGGTACATACAAATTGACAACCAGAACAACAACAACAAAAGACAAAAAGTACTGCTGACAGGAACTAGGAGATACCCGGTAAAAGCACGAGAGTAACAAAATGCTGCGGCAATGGCAAGCAGCAAGAACAATAACTTGGCAATCTTCCTCTCGTGAGTCCTGTGTCTAAATAGCCTGCTGATTAGGATTGCTTGCAGCTGAGACACAGGAACTCCGCCCACCGACACTCCAGGAAAACTTTAAAAAAAGACAGGAAACAAATGACCAGCAGAGGGCAGAACGAAACAAGACATGACAACAATCAAATAACAGGAACATGTAAATGGCAAGTGACAACTTTTATGATGGAAAATGTCAACAATGTAAACGTGTAAAAAAAAATAATAATTTTAAACCCACTATCGGAACTCTCTTGACAATAACACACACTCGAACATTATATGCAACCTTAAAGGGTAAGTCAATTTTGACAATATGTTCTATGCAGCCCCACTGGTCTAACTATGGTATTCTGGTTAATATTGCGTTATTGGAATATGAGCTAAGTAGCAAAATCCAGCCATTTTTATCCATCTCAGGGGGCGGCCATTTTGCCACTTGCTGTTGACTGAAGATAACATCACAGTTGCTCAGGTCTCAGGTAACAACCAATCACAGCATAGCTTCAGAAAACAGATTGGTTGTTGCCTGAGCCCCGAGCAACTGTTATGTAATCTTCAGTTGACAGCAAGTGAATGGCCGCCCCCTAAAATGGATTTAAAAAAGGCTGGATTTTGATTCATAACTCATATTCCACTATTGCAATATTAACCAGAATTTCATGTTTAGACTAGTGAGGTCGTATATAACATTATTGTCAATTATATATTTCAGATAAGTCAACTACAAAAAAAGGTCGACACGGAATATCTGCCTTCAAGATATGATGGCGCTATAGTCTTGGTTGTCGTCTGCAAAGACATCTGTCAATATCCAACTTTCACAGTATATTATTGCCCTCTACTGGTGGAAGCTTAATACTGCAGTCAAACTTTGGGAGCTGAGAATCAACAGCTTTGCTCAGCGACCCACTGTCATGATTACTGGCTCGACGACCGCAAGATTAGTTTATTCACCATCAAAAAATAAAGTGTTAAAATGTGAACAGCAGCCCTTTGGATCACGCCACATTTTTAAAAAATATAATCTGTGTTGTGTTTTTGTCTTAACATAAAAATACTACAATACACTTCACATTTTTGTATGACGCACTCGTGCTTTCATTTTATTCCCTCCTTTTAGCTTTCACAGCACCCACGTTTACGTTGTCCGACGGTGTCCTGACAGCTGAGGCGAGCAGATGGTTTCCCAAGCCCAACGTGACATGGCTGAATGCCGACGACAATGTTCTGCGGGGGAGCACTGACTTGCAGCAGAGCTCTGCAGGCATATTTCGAGTGGTCAGCACACTGCAGTCGGTCAACCTCAGTGACACGTATGCCTGCAGGATTGGGAACGAGCTGGTGGTGGCACACTCCGATGCGACTGTGACAACGGGTCAGTTAACCACTGAATGGAACTCGTTGCATTTTGGGATGTTCGTTTTCAAAACCATAGGAACATGTTGTGAAAATGTTCCTTTTATGTCACCATTTGCAGACACTGATGTTACCAAGGAAACATACTTCACCTACAACGCCGCTTCAGACCTGCGAGCTTCATATTTCAAAATCATTATGTCTGCCTTTTGCATTTATTTAGTTTGATACACGTACCGTATAAGTATTGTAATTTGTATATTTCTACAGAAGCTTGGAGAGCGTGGGCTCTGGTACTCCAACATTTCCGCATTATTGAGATGTGCGAAAGGAATGTGCTTGGATTCGGATTATTTTGTGCGTGTGACATTTTCTGGAGTTGGCCTTGTTTAAAAGCCGCTCAAATTTTTGTACATGTACAATTTTTTTACGGTATTCTAGATTATGAAAAAGAACAATGCTAAAATAAATAATAAATAATATTAATAAATTCATTGTCACCTTAATTTATGAACACACTGCCTACCTGTTTCTTATTAGGACCTTACTCTGACTGCAATTAAAATTAAAACAAATATCATGTAGCAATTTCCACTTATATTTTGAAGTATATTTTAATTCAGCTATCATTGGGTACATGCTACAAGTTGGAGTCTTCAGGAAGAGTTTATTAAAATTCGGAGTGAGAGTTACAAATTCCGACACATTCTGTGTACCTTAAACGCATCAGTAGTTGGAGCAGAAGCTATACACAAGCTCCATTATGGAGGTAAATATGGTGCAAAACTAACTTGTAAAAAATGTTTGTACCTGTAGAAAAAAGTCTAAATTTGTATCTGTAAAAGTCGTGATTTGTACCTGTCAAATAAATTCTACCTGTAAAAAAAATATTTGTATCTGTAAAAGTTGTAATTTGTACCTGTAGAAATGACAACTTGTAGTCAAAGAAGTCGCCACTAGGTGTCACAAGTGGTTTTTCTGCTGCTGTCCAGTCACGTGACTTTTGCACCAAATCTCTCGCTACGTCACGTTTTTATCATTAATATGCACAAATCCGAAATTCCAAACAAACTGATTAGCCACACCAGTTTACGCGTCATTTTGGAAGAAGAGGACGTCCCGGGCGTGAACATTTCAACATGGTTCAATATACAAACACCGAGTGGAACAGCTTAAACGTTGGTTGACATGCAGAGTACTCAAAGTGGGCAGAAAGAAAGACGTTTTAGTATGAAGGTAAGATTTATTGTACGATCATAGCTCGTAATCCGGTGCTTGCTAGCTCATCTCATGTTGTTAATTGTCACAAAAACTGAACACATTGAAGTCGCGATTTTTATTTCAAGATTTGAGTAACATATTCAAGTGTCTGTACTACGACTTACTATCATAATAAAATGAAAACAAAAGTTTTTACTGCAAGTTCATCTTTAAGCCGCTACAGGTATTTTAACCTCATCCCTTTATCCTCTGTATTTAATCATTTTTAAATTATTTATTATTATTTAAATATTGTCTATTCTGCTTTTGAAATGCTAGTCTATCCGTATCACTAAGATGTGAGCAGTGTCACTGTCACCTAGCTACTTTAACAAAAGTAACTAGTTCAAATGTTAGTTGATTTATTTTTAATTAAATGAGAATCTCATCAGTTTCAAAATCTTGCTCAAAAGGTGGAGACAACTGCTGGAGACACTGCTGAAGCATCAGTGAAAAGGATGACCCACTCCATCAGCAAGCAGCCAAGAGACAGGAGATGACACCTGGGGGGTATTCCATCAAGCTGGATTAAGGAAAAAACTTTTATTTCGCAGATCTTCTGCTGATGTGAATGTAGCAGGCGGAGGTCCCCTTCCCCACCTGTGGCAGTGGCCTTAAACTTTTTTTTTCTGGTGGCTACAATAATGGGCAACATATATTTACAGCTCAACACCTATTTAGTCTTATTTTTTATATATTGTTATAGGCTACTTGCCGACTTGTTGCCATGATCGCTTTTGGCTACTGTTGAAATGTAATAGTGAAGAATGAATATGTAGATCAATTTGAAATGCTTTACATTAAATCAATAATTAATAACACTATTAATGTGAAATACGCATCTAACATGAAACAATTATAACTTATACATTTAGTCTGTCTGCTTTTTTTTTTTTTTGCCAATGATATTTCCCTCGTCTTATTGTAAGCAGCAGTATTGCCTTTTTTGGTGAGTCTTGAATTCCTCATACAGCTCCATCAATAACTTTTTTTCTGTTTGTGAGAAGAATACTGTTCTCGTTTTGGATGGATGCAGAAATGGCTCTTCTGGACATCAAATAAAACATTTCAAATCATGCACAATCTTGTTAATTGAATGATACATGTTGTTATTTGATCTGACTATTTCAAATAACTCAATATGGATAAATTGTACTCCTTTAACATTTCAAACTCAAAATTGGAAGACATTTAGAAAGCATAATTTCTTCACTTTCCCAAAGGTGATTGCAGTGAAATTCTCTCAGAACAGTAACCAGTGTATCAAGGATTCTCATTTGTTGGACTTCACAGCCATATTGAAGCAGGTTTGATGTCACACCATGGGCCACCGTCTAGAGATGGATCAAGAAGTAGCTTTGATTGACTGCATGCTGGCATCTGTGCAAACAGAATGGTTGGGTCAGCATATTAATGCAATAAAAAAATTATCATAGCTTCCTCGCTGGGTCATTATCAAAACACAGCCACTGACATTATACGTAATCGGTTAAACTTTATCTTGTTAGCCAGAAAAAAACAAAGATTTTGTCACATCTTAATATCAGAAATAGTGGTAATACTGATAGACACAGACATTGTTCATAAACAAAAGACTAAGGCCACTGCCACAGGTGGGGGAGGGGACCTCCGCCTGCTACATTCACATCAGCAGAAGATCTGCGAAATAAAACTGTATTTTCCTTAATCCGGCTTGATGGAATACCCCCCAGGTGTCATCTCCTGTCTCTTGACTGCTTGCTGATGGAGTGAGTCATCCCTTTCACTGATGCTTCAGCAGTGTCTGCAGCAGTTGTTTTTGATTTTGAAACTTAATTAATTAAAAATAAATAAACTAACATTTGACCTAGTTACTTTTGTTAAAGTAGCTAGGTGACAGTGACACTGCTCACATCTTAGTGATACAGATAGACTAGCATTTCAAAAGCAGAATAGACAATATTTAAATAAGAGTAATGTTACATTGGAAAATTTAACTCAAGTAGAAATTAAAAGTGCAGAAAAATTACTTGCACAAATATTTGAGTACTGTGAGTGATGAGTAAACTAAGAGTGTAAGAGCGTCTTTTTTTAACTGTTTGCAAAGCATACATTGCAAAAATACTGACATTTATCAAGAAATTGTAATATTCAAAATAAAATGATTAAATACAGAGGATAAAGGGTTGAGGTTAAAATACCTGGAGCGGGTTAAAGATTCACCCGCAGTAAAACCTTTTTGTTTTCATTTTATTATGATAGTAAGAGTACAGATACTTGAATATAATGTTCGTCAAATACAAGTAGCTGAGTACTGTCCACGTTTGGTTATAGGTTGAGGTCATCTTGTAAAACATTCAATAGGGTTCTGTAGCTCTATAGTAATGTTCACATCTAAGCACTAAGCAGCAGTTTATGAGGTATTTTTAGATTATTATTATTATTTTTACAGGTACAAGCTATTGATCGTATGTTTACAGTGGTAAGCTTCAAATCTTGAAATAAAAATCGTGACTTCAATGTGTTCAGTTTTCGTGACAATTAACAACATGAGATGAGCTAGCTAGCACCGGATTACAAACTATGATCGTACAATAAATCTTACCTTCATACTAAAACTTCTTTCTTTCTGCCCACTTTGAGTGTTCTGCATGTCAACCAACGTTTATGCTGTTCCACACGGTGTTTGTAAATTGGACCATGGTAAATTTTTCACGCTTGGGACGTCCTCTTCTTCCAAAATGACACGTAAACTGGTGTGGCTACTCTGTCTGTTTGGAATTTCGGAATTGTGCATATTAATGATAAAAACGTGGCGTCATTTGAGTTCAACCCACTGTCGTTCACTCAACCAATGAGGTTGAGCTTTAGCCCGCCCAAATCCTCCAGAGCCCGCCCTCTTCTTCTACGAGTACAAATCACGGTGCTCTACGAGTACGAATCAGTTTTGCACCATTTGTAGCGAGATATTTGGTGCAAAACTCGCGTGACTGGACAGCAGCAGAAAAAACACTTGTGACTCCTAGTGGCGACTTCTTTGACTACAAGTTGTCATTTCTACAGGTACAAATCACAACTTTTAGAGATACAAATTAACACTTTTTTGTACAGGTACAGATTTATTTTGTACAGGTACAAATCATGACTTTTACAGGTACAAAAAAACTTTTTCCAGATACAAAAACATTTTTTACAGGTACAAATCACGAATTTTACATATACAAATTTTTACTTTTTTTCTACAGGAACAAACATTTTTTACAAGTTAGTTTTGCACCATATTTACCTCCATACTCCATGTCCGTCCCAATAGAAGAGGAACGTTAGTTTTACCAGAGATTTTTGCTGCAGCGAAAGTGGATGGGAAAGATAGTGTTTTTTATGAAACTGAGGGGGACATCTTCCACGCAACCTCAGAGCCAATTTAGCCAAGTGCGCCCAAATGTCATACTTCATCGGAGTTGCGAGGCTGATTACAACTCGTGTCACTACATTTCAATTGAAGCTAGACTAGCACGCAGTTATGCTCTGTGATCATGGCTACAAGATCTATCAAAAGGCATTTGTTTTGCTTAGGTTTTCTGCATTATATGACCTTGGCTTTTGTTTACTGTGAGTGAGACTAGTGATGTGTCGGTCGCGAACAAACCGGTTCTGAGAGCCGGATCTTTGACGTGAGCGACGGGAGCCGCTTTTTTTTTTCTCTCTCTTTTTTCTCTCTCTAAAGCTATGGAGGTAAATTTGGTGCAAAACTAACTTGTGCAAAAAATTTGTACCTGTAGAAAAAAGTCTAAATTTGTATCTGTAAAAGTCGTGATTTGTATCTGTAAAAAAAATGTGTGCCTGTAAAAAAAAAATTTGTGTCTGTAAAAGAAATTTGTACCTGTAAAAAAAAAATGTGTATGTGTAAAACAAATTTGTATCTGTAAAAACAAATTTGTACCTGTAAAAGTCATGATTTGTATCTGTACAAAAAAATTTTTGTACCTGTACAAAAAGTATAAATTTGTATCTGTAAAAGTTGCGATTTGTACCTGTAGAAATGACAACTTGTAGTCAAAGAAGTCGCCACTAGGAGTCACAAGTGGTTTTTCTGCTGCTGTTCAGTGACGTGAGTTTTGCCCCATTTGTCGCGCTACGAATGGAGCAAAACTAATTTGTACTTGTAGAGCGCCTGATTTGTACTTGTAAAGAAGGGGGCGGGCTCTGGTGTAATGAAGGGTTGTTTTGACCAATCAAGTGAGAAGGATTTGAGCGGATTGGAGCGCAACCTCATTGGTTTAGCGAACGACGGTGGCGGGACTCGCGGAAGGATACAAGCAGGACACATCGTCGCCAACCAACATACATATTAAGAATACTTCTTAATATGTATGTTGAGGAAGAATACGTCAGTATTCTTAATATGTATGTTGAGGAAGAATACTTCAGTCGACTGAAGTATTCTTAATATGTATGTTGGTTGGCGACGATATGTCCTGCTTGTATCCTTCCGCGAGTCCCGCCACCGTCGTTCGCTAAACCAATGAGGTTGCGCTCCAATCCGCTCAAATCCTTCTCACTTGATTGGTCAAAACAACCCTTCATTACACCAGAGCCCGCCCCCTTCTTTACAAGTACAAATCAGGCGCTCTACAAGTACAAATTAGTTTTGCTCCATTCGTAGCGCGACAAATGGGGCAAAACTCACGTCACTGAACAGCAGCAGAAAAACCACTTGTGACTCCTAGTGGCGACTTCTTTGACTACAAGTTGTCATTTCTACAGGTACAAATCGCAACTTTTACAGATACAAATTTATACTTTTTGTACAGGTACAAAATTTTTTTTGTACAGATACAAATCATGACTTTTACAGGTACAAATTTGTTTTTACAGATACAAATTTGTTTTACACATGCACATTTTTTTTTTACAGGTACAAATTTATTTTACAGACACAAATTTTTTTTTTACAGGCACACATTTTTTTTACAGATACAAATCACGACTTTTACAGATACAAATTTAGACTTTTTTCTACAGGTACAAATTTTTTGCACAAGTTAGTTTTGCACCAAATTTACCTCCATATAAAGCCGCATTTGATTGGCGAGTATGTGTGTGTGTGTGTGACGTCTCTGTGTCTGCGCTCAGCGCTGAGCAGCAGAGGGGGGAGGGGCACACGACAGCACGCTGCAAGCAGTCACACACACTCGAACGCGAACGGGAGGGAGGAGACGAGAGAGGAGGAGGAGAGCGCTTGTATAAACGGAAAGGTTAAAAAAAACTGTTAAAAAATGAGTGACAAGAGAAAACGCAGCAATATATGGACACATTTCAATACAACAACTGACAAAACTAACGCAGAGTGTAAAGTCTGCAAGACTAAAATTTCATATCGGGGAGGCTCTACAAACAATTTACACCGGCACATGAGAACTACTCATCCTTTAGTTCAATTGGAGGAAACAAGGCAAATAAATGAACCTGATAATGAAGGTGCTACTGCAACTGTTGCTGCTGCGGCTGCAGTGTCTTCAGCATCATCCAGTGCACCACCACAACAACGGAAAATTACAACCCAGAGCTCTCTGGGCCAATTTTTGCAAAAGTCAATGACTCCAGCAAGACAGAAGGCAATTGATGAAGAACTGGCTAAAATGATTGCATGTGATTTCCAACCATTTTCAGTTGTGGAGGACAAAGGATTCAGAAGGTTTATTCATTCACTCAATCCAATCTATGCAATTCCAAGTAGGAAAACACTCTCCCAAAAAATCATCCCAGGCCTGTATGACAGAGAACGTGCTTCACTGCAAGAGAGGGTTAAAAAAGCCACAGCAGTTTGTCTAACAACGGACAGCTGGACTTCCAGAACCACCACATCCTACTTGTCAGTTACATGTCACTTTGTTGAAAGTTTCAAAATGGTGTCCTGTCTTCTGGATTGTTTTGAGTTCAGTGAGAGACACACTTCTGACAACTTAGCTGAGGAGCTGCGCAAAGTGGCAAAAAAGTGGGGCGTGGACAACAAAGTGGTTTGCTGTGTTAGTGACAATGCAGCTAACATAACCAAAGCAATTATTTAAGTTCATTTGTAAATAGTTAAATGTCTAATTTGTTTGCTTTCTATTTTCTTTTTTTTTATAACTGTCGAGTTTATAAATAAAAGTGTATTTTATACAACAAACATTTGATATAGTGCAATTTTTTCACATTAGTAATTCATATTGCGCATAGTTTTAAATTGTTGTTGGTAATATATTTATTTAAGCGACAAAAAATCAAAAGAGCCATTTGGGAGCCGAAAGAGCCGGTTCTTTTTAGTGAGCTGAACCAAAAGAGCCGGTTCCCTAAAAAGAGCCGGAATTCCCATCACTAAGTGAGAGTAGGTAAATACAAACGTAGCGAGGTGTAGTGGTGCGCGACCTGGCAGAATGGGGCGCGTCTCGTAGTATGACGTCATCCAAGGATAACGTAATAATAATTTGTTTTATGTAGATTATATTGTTGAATTTTAGTTTTGAAAGGCAGCAAAAGTACTTTCACAAACCTTTTTTAAATGTAAAAGAAAGAAAGAAAGAAATGAACAAAGGGGCACTTTGGGCATCAGTGCCACAAGGGCATGCATATAAATCGCATATGCCTGAGGTCACCATATTTTAAATCAAAGCTTATAAAAACGTAAGCTTAACAAAGTCCCACTAAAATGAAATATAAAAAATAAATATATATATTTTTTTAACTACACAACTCACTTTGGAAAAGGTCAGCAGTTGTGTGTAATGCTGCATGACATAATATACAGTAATACCGTACATTTTGTACAATCTGTGTAAATACAGTAAGAAAAGTTGCTTAATTCGGTCGTGCCAGTAGATGGGGCCGGTCTGGGCATGTTTGCACTTTGCAGTGAATATGAGGGTCCCTAAAAGTATTCGGACCGCCCTTGCTGGACCCTGGCGCCCTTCCATTGGCCCACCGATGAAGAGGTGTCGTATGTCCCATTGGAGCCATTAAAGCGCCAAGGAGTGCATTCCGTTGGGATTTTAACTATTGAGGTAAAAAGTCAATAATGTGTTTTTATTTTGATGGCAAAGTTTCACGTGAGTGACTGTGGACATAACAAAGACTCGAGTCTTCAGCATTGACTTCTTTTGAACCGAATTGATCTCGAAATTTGTTTTTTTCGGCACCAACAATGTCAGGAGAAAAAGATCATCCGGAACAGCTGACAACAACTTCGGCAAACGTAAAAGGCGCACAGCCGGTGAACCCCAGGGCGGTTTGTAGCGTGTGTAAACGCTTGTACCGAGAGCCTAAAATCCTGCCGTGCCTGCACACCTTCTGTCTGGACTGTATCAGCCAGTTGGAGCCCTTCCACCGATATGGCCCAGAACAGGAGGGCGGGGACGGAGAAACTACGAAAGAGAAAGCAGCACGGGTCAATGTCACGGTTCTCTGCCCCGACTGTGACTCCGAAGTGGACCTTCCGCCGTCGGGGCCTGCCGGACTGAGCACCGACCACCTGGCGTTGGACGATGTGTTTCTAGAGACCCTGGTTAGCAACGGAGCGCTTGGGTGTGACTTGTGCGGCGACGGACGGGCTGAGAGCCGCTGTGAGGTCTGCTGTGTCAACTTGTGCGAGTTTTGTTTTAAAGCGCACAGGTACGTCTTCTTTCACGACGATTTACTTCCGCTTTACTTTCTTCTTCTAGGGTGTATAGTACTTCCGCGTTAAGTTTTTTTTTTTAAAGACAAGCTTTATTGAAAAACTTAATTACAATAATCAAACTAGACACAATAAAGCACAACACCTGTTAATAAATAGTCACATAACATTATTAAATATTAGTACAAAATGAGAACCTTAAGAGCACTAAGGTGAAATGATTCATGTTCAGTGGAGATGTTCTAATGATGGTGACCCTTTCCCAAATTTAGTCAGTTTTAAGAATTATGATAGTGTGCAAAATTCATCAAGAAATTAGTTGGGGTTTTTATCACATGTAACTTGGTGAGTGTTTAAATAATGCAGGTTTACAACAAGTCCAAACATGACATCCTGATCAATATCATCTGAGCCTGAGCAACTGTGATGTCATTTTCAGTCGATGGCAAAATGGCCGACCCCTGTCCCTGAGATGGCTATAAATGGGTGGATTTTGCTGCTTAACTCATATTCCACAAATGAAATAGTAATCAGAATGTCGTGTTTAGATTAATGGGGGCACATAAAACATATTGTAAAGAAAATGTTTGGGTTTACAGTACTTCCCCATTAAGGATGCTTTCATGAGAGAGAAAACAGATACTGCTCTCATTTAGCTGCTGTTGTACAACTTCAATAACAGTGTTAAATTACACCTATCTACAAAGTAACATTATTCCCGTAATACAGTAATGCCTTCATTGTTGGTTGAGCATTCATCAACATTAGTGTTTCCCAACCTTTGTTGAGGCACTTTATTTTGCATTAAAAAAAATCTCATGGCTCACCACCAAAGAAAAATATTATAGAAACTGTAATATATTAAAACAATAATAATCTTGTTTCCATTTAATTGCAAATTACTTACTCGCTCTGAAATTTTGATGTGTTTAATTGAATATGAATACAAAGCTATTATTGAGTTGTAGGCAACAGCTGGATACACTGCTTATTTGTACCTTCTGCCATCTGGTGGAAGAGCCTTTGATTGGTCAGCCTGTCACTTTACGTCACAGGTATACTGCTGCTGTAACAAGAATATTTGTAGTAATTTTTGGAATTGGTGCAATTGGATCATTTCCCACGGCTCACCTTATGTTCACTCGCGCACGGCACACTAATCTGACCTACTTTGATGCTGTCGTCCATAGGCGTCAGACCCGTACAGCGTCTCACTCCATTCAGCAATTGCAGGATCTCAAGTCCCGGGGTCACCTCTGCCGTCCCATCCTGTGTGCTCTCCATCCCGGCCAGGAGCTGCGCCTCTTCTGCCAGCCCTGCGACCTGTCAGTGTGCCTGGAATGCGCCGCAACGCTGCACTCGGAGCACCGCTGCTGTCCCACTCACGAAGTAATTGGCTGCCACAGTGACCGCATCAGGACGCTGGTCACTGTCCAACTGCGACCTCACCTTCAAAAACTGGAGCAGACACTGCAGAAGGTGTGACGAGTTGGGTTTGGCCCCCCCTGTTTCATTTGTAAACATTTACATCTTCTCTAGGTGGAAGTTTCCCAGGAGGCTTTGCAGATGAGAGTGGAGGACACAGCCAGTGAGGTGAGGACATTCGCTCGAGGATACGCCAGTGCGGTGGAAACTCATTGCCTGGCCCTGCTGCGTCGCCTGGAGGAGCTTCACCTTCAACGCAGGTATGATACCAGCATGATGATTATGGAGGACCAAAAATGCCTAAATAAATAAAAGTGAAAATAAAAATAGAAAAAAAAATACAAACAAACTATAAATGTAAATCAAAACAACAAAAAGTGTATATATACATAAAGTAAAAATATAAACATAAAAAATAAGACTCCAAAAATAAATATAAAATAAATGTGGCAATAAATACAAAATTAAAATATCCAAATATAATTAAATATCAATAAATAAAAAGGCTCTGCTGTCATATTTACAACCAGTTCAGGGTGTACCCCGCCTACTGCCCGAAGCCAGCTGGGATAGGCTCCAGCAACCCCCGCGACCCTTGTGAGGACAAGCGGTACAGAAAATGGATGGATGGATGGATGGATGTCATATTTATTTATTTGATGCTGCAGACGCTGTGAACATGAAATGCGTCATGAAATGTTATTCAAATGAGGGGGCGGTCCTAAGCGTGTCTTGGACTCCAGTTAAAAGCTGTTGGACAATTTGAATGCTTTTAACTCATTCCCACCCAGCCATTTTCACTGAAGCAAACCCCTTCGCTCCCGGCTGTTTTACTGGATTTTGACTGATTTTGCAAGGCCCACAGAATATTGTGTTCTATTGCTATAAAAAACATGGAACCTACCAAAAGAAAGATTTGAGTCTCTTCTTTCATCAGAAAAAAAAAGGTATATTTGTATCTCTTTCCGTTTTGCAGCAATTAGCATTAGAATATAGCTAAGTTTCTTCATTACTCACAAACCTATTTAAAACAGTGGGGAAATAAGCTTGTTGCAACATGGCCCTGGTTGATCTCTTATACTCTGCTGCCACCTGCTGGCCGTTTTTGTAATAATTACCATTGCTTTAAGCAACGTCTTCAGGTCAGAGACTACATCATAGCCTTCTGTATAAAAAAACGTATAAATAAGTTTTTGGGACCATGACAATATTTAAAATAGAAAGTTTTTATGCGTTTTGAGGAGCAAAGTAGTTAATTTAGGGGGCATTCCCTTTTTATGGCAGGAACCAGTTGCTTCTGCAGAGGGCACAGCTGCAGCAGGTTCTGTTAGACATCCGGGCAGGCGTGGAATTCGCCAACAGGCTGCTGAGCTGTGGCTCGGATGCCGAGATCCTCAGTGCTAAGGGGGTGACGCTGAGGAGGTTGAGCAGCCTGGCGGAGAGCAGCTGCGATGGTCAGCTGGCGGCGCTTGTCCCCGACGACGGCGGCAGTATCCGTTTTGATCCCCGGGGACAGGCAGGTGATCTGAGCGGGTTCCCAGTCGTAGGCGTGATCCATTTTAAGGCCCTGGACCCCAACAAGTGCACTATAGATGGAGAAGGTGAGCAGTCAGGAGTCTTCCTGGTTAAAGTTGTGGTGTAATGGGTATAATAAATTACAAATTAAAAAAAATAAAAAATACACCCGGCCCCACCCATCACCTTGTCCACAGGTCTCCAGCAGGCCAATGAGGGCCAGCAGGCTCACTTCACCCTGGTTTGCAGAGACTCCGCCGGGGACCAGATGGCACGTGGCGGGGATCACGTCCTGGTCAGCATCGTCCACAGAGAGAAGAAGAACTGGTGAGAACATGTGGACTGTCTGTCCATCCATCCTTTCAAACAGTTAGCTAATCAGCAAGCATTGCATGAAGCCTGATAATGATCCTCACCTGTGTTGGCTGAGGAGAACATGGAAAACAGGTTGGATAGGGGTCCTCGAGGACCGGGGTTAAGGACCACTGTATTAAGCAATGTTAAGAGTAGTTCATGTGGGTTTTGACATATGCGGCATTTTGTTAAAGGAACGGTACTTTTTCTTTTAGCGTGGTGGAAAGCACAGTGCTGGACAACAACGATGGCTCTTACAAAGTTTCCTACACACCCGATGAGGCAGGAATGTACTCCGTGTGGGTTTGTGTCAAAGCTCAACATGTGAAGGTACATGAACCCAAGTCACTGATTTAAGTGTAACTACTGTATGTACTGTTTTATTAAACATGGGGTGGAAATTGGCATTCCGTTGTTTTGTATGCTGTATATCGTCGCTGCTATATGAAAAACACGTATGTCCATTTTTTATTTTTTTTATATGTTTTTGAGATGTCTGCATTCAGTTTCATCCCAAAAATGTAAACGATGACAAAAATGGAAATAAGTGTTTTTCACACATAGCAGCGACGATCTCACTACTCTTTTCCATATATTTTCTAGCATATCGTCGCTGCTATGTGAAAAAACGTATGTCCTTTTTTTCCCAATTTTTTATGTTTGTTATGTTTCGGTTCTGTGGGGGTTGAGGTTTTGTTTGTTATGGGGGTTCTTGTTGTTTTTGTCTGTGGTTGTTGTTTTTGTCTGTGGTTGTTGTTTTTGTCATGTGTTCCGGGTTTCTTCCCTTGTCTCGTTATGTCTAACCACATCCAGGTGTATTTAGTTTGTTGTGTATGTCCAGTCAGTGTGGGAGCGTTGTCGACATTTTGTGTGGAAGTTCGTGTGTCTCGTCTCGTCAAAGCTAAGCCTTTGTCGCAGTCAAGTCTTTGTCACAACCAAGTCTTTGTCACAGCCATGCTTTCGTCTTAGTTAAGTTTTTGTCACATTTAAGTCGTCTTCGTCACAGCCAAGCCATAGCCCCAGCCAAGTAATAGCCACTCCACAGCAAGTCTAGGCAAATCAGGACCTGTCAAGTCACGTCCTGTCCAGTCATGGCAACCAGTATAGTCACATCCTGTCCAGTCCAGTCACATCTTGTTCAGTCATGGCGACCAGTCCAGTCACGTCCAGTCATGGCGACCAGTCCAGTCACGTCCAGTCATGGCGACCAGTCCAGTCACGTCCAGTCATGGCAACTAGTCCAGTCCTGTCCAGTCATGGCAACTAGCCCAGTCCTGTTCAGTCATGGCGACCAGTCCAGTCCTGTCCCGTCAATTCATGGTTGTCTGCTCACCGTTTTCCATATGGTTCATTAAAGCGCCACGCATTGCACTTGATTCCTGTTTCGCTGCGTTATTCTCCTGCATTTGGGTCCGCCATCCCTCAACCAACCATGTCCACCCTAACAATGTTTTGGGATGTCTGCATTCAGTTTCATCCCAAAAACATAAAAATGTAAAAGATGACCAAATTTGACATAAGTGTTTTTCACATAGCAGCGACGATATGTTATAAAATTTATTCAAAAGAGTAGTGAGAAAGAAACTCATAAAAGGTAAATGTGAAAAAAGGATTGTTATACAACATCATCATCATCAACACCCTATTGTTTTTTTTCATGATAAATTAGCCTAAGGAGCTGAGGTCAGCAACCCAACACCTTGACGCCTATAAGAATCAATACTAGTTTGGTTCATAGAGCGACTTGTGTCCTGTCCTGTAGGGCTCTCCGTTTGTTTTGAACGTGACAAAAAAGCTGAGGCATCACACTGGAATGTTCCACTGCTGCTCCTTCTGCTCCAGTGGAGGAGCCAAGGAGGCTCGATGCGGCTGTCCAGGAACTATGCCCGGTACGAGGAGACCCAAACATTATAGTAATCCTTTCACAATCAATAACATCTAGACCATTTTTTAATGACAAATAGTTTGAATTAGTGCTATGCCATCCATCTTGTCTTTTTTTTTTTAAATAGTTTCTTTTTTCAGCTCATGTGAATTTTTGATTTGATGTGATGACTTTGTGTTTGTGTGTGCAGGAGGATTTCAAGGGTGCGGTCACAGCCACAAGGGTCATCCTGGAAAGCCACACTGGTCGTGTTGTGGCAGCACTACGGAGAAGTCCGAGTGTTTACCCGCCAGTGTGATCAAAGCCGTCTCAGCGGGGAAACACTTACGCACCGTCGAGCTCTGAGTTTGGACTATGTGATCGATGACGGGTCCGGGATGGGAAGTCTGTCTGCTTGACTGAGTGGCCAGTAAGCCTTTATTAAGTGCCTTTATTCTATAACAACATTGTCTTTGACCTTGAAGTAATGCAACAAACAGTCAATTGAATGTGCCAAAAACACAAAACAAAAAATGCCATTACTATTGCAAACTGTTCTGTAAAATGCTGGCTGATTTATTTACCGGTAATCAACTTCAGAGAGGGTGAGCCATCCATGAGAGCGAAAAACCTTTATTTGTACAATTGTAGTTTGTTTCAGGCTGGCATCTGAGATTATGTGGTTCTGCTGTTGGGCTTAGTAAGTAACTCTTTCATGTGTGAATGGTAACTTATGTGCTGTGATACACCATTTTTCACCAGTTTTTTTTTTTGTAAGTGAATGACGTACGTGGTGAGAAAGTACCTTCATTATAAATTTTCATATACTAACAAAAGTCATGGTTTATCAATGTATTTTTACTACTTTGACATCATATTGATTTAAAAATGTTAAATAAGTATTAACTCAGTATTTTAAGATGTATTCTATGGTTCTTACAACTGCTGACACATATGATGCCATGCTGTTTACAAGCTCTCCTTCTTTGCCTTAGCATGACTATACAATGTCATTTTTTTATGACAAATGTATTAGAACTATGAGAAATTTTCTACAATGAATCCAGCTGTTGCTAAATGCTGCAATAAATGTTATTACACATCGTACAATTATCCAATATGCATGCTTATTCCACTGAAATTACTGTATAATGTACATTGTAAAAAACAATCAAGTGTATGTCTTTTGTACGATGATATATTACTATTACTACTGAACTAAACTGTTTACCCTTGTGAAAGCGGTTTGGATGATGATGATGATGATGATGATTTAGGCCACTTTAACCTATACTGTTCTGTTATCCGAGCCATTTGTATCAAATGGGTGGCAAATTCCCTTTCTAAATGAATCACGCATTCTTTCCTTGTTATACCACCAGATAGCCGGATTTTATTTATTTTTTTCCTCTGCCTGCTCATGTTCCACCATCATATTGTCGGCTCCCAACTGTCTATTTAAATTTTCTGTACATTTGACACAGTAAATCTAAAAAAAAAAACACATGAGAATGACTTCAGAGCAGTTAGTGTGATAATAAACATGAAACCAGAACTGGAATGTACCATAAATCCTCACAAAACCCGGAAGTTAAGTTATAGTGGTGCGCATCAACTTCCGATGCCTTTCACGGCGACTGGAACAATGCTGCAGGCGAAAAATAAAAGTATTGTACTGGGATGCTCGTCCTGCGTTTTAAACTTTATTAAAGCCCCCTTACATTTCTATTCACTCGTTTCCCTTGCAACACGACGGAAACTAAAACAGATGTGAATTTGAACGATTTGGCGGCTGGAAAGGCCACATTTTATTAGGAAAGAGCAGCACGCACATCTGCAATATAGCATTCACCTCCGAGGAAGTCGTGTTGGACCAATCGTAAACAAACAAAAATAATGTCATTCATCTTTCAAAACTGGTTTATTGTATTGGTTTTAAAAATGCAACAATTTACTGTTTTGGTAATTCATTTATGCCACTTTTCCAACTCAAACCACTTTACATTTCGACTACTCATTCACCTTCTGATGACACAGCATCCAGAGTTGAGTACCGTTTGCTCAACATGGTCACAAACAGGATTGAACCCACAATCTGAGGTATACCAGATGACCACTCTACTACTGGGCCACACCGCGGCTGTTTTTAGCGATTTTATGTCGTTCAAAACAAAACAAAAAATGCAAATGAATTACAGCAATTTTGCCCGTATGAGTTCCGGGCGTGTTATGTCTACTTGTTTTGCATATATATTGTTCCCATAATGCATTGTGTGGCGCAGTTAATGAAGTTATAGGATGTTAATCCATGTCATAGTGTCTGTGTATTTACCAATAGATGAATGTGTGTCATATTCAGCACGTGTATGTTTGATTAATGTTGGTCCCTGTTTTAATTGCTTTTAATTTTTTCAACAAACTGTAACTTTAGGTTGTGCGTAAACTAATGACATCCAGGTCAATTATGTGATTGCATACCTCATTTGAGGGCTGCTTGTGGGATTACGAATTTATATAATTTGATTTCTTCGTTCTGGTTAATTTGTAGTGGTTTAATTATCTCTGGTACGAAAACGTATTGCTACCACACGAAAAAAAAAAAAAACAAGCGCCGGTTAACATGATAATTTTCACGTTTTCACATGATCATTTCAAAAATTATCATGTTAAAACGTGATATTCTTGTTTTTGTTTTTCTTGATGTGGCAGCAATACGCTTCCGTACTCTGGCACCACCAAGTGGACATTAAGTAAATCGGCATGCAAGGATGAGGTTTTGTTGTGTCAATTTTGGATTAGGATTACACTCACTGCGACATGAAATTCACTTGGAAAGGACAATGCAGGAATTGTGTTTGTGTTGTCGTGGGAATTTTTTTTTACTTCCACTAAAAGTTTTAATTTATTCATTCTAAATAAAAAAAATATATAGGTTTTTCGACTGTTTTTGGTGTTAAGTCTTTTCTTTTTTGAGAAAGAATTTCTTCACTGACATCAAAAAGATGCCACAGTTTGCTGCCAAGCGCAACAAACATGCACAATAACTTAATATATAAAGTTGATATTATGCTCACATGCCATAACTCCAATCAGGAAGGCCGGAGCCTGGATCGGTACTCACAACCTCTGCACAGGGAGGCTGCCGTGCTAACCAGTTAGCCACAACTCCACCTGTACAGAAACTAATTATATATGATAGATTAATATATAATTGTAATTGCTCTGCTCAGGTCACTATGAACAAATCAGTCAAGTGCACACATTATTAAAATTACGACTGTATTTGTGTTTGTGCTTCTGTTGTGGAAAAACGGTAAACCTCCGTGTTTTGTTGCAGACATTGCTGCTTGAGCCACTTACTGAACCGGTCACGGGTTACGGCTGGTTTCGAGGATTCGGCCGTCATCAACTACATACATCAATGCAACATTTTCTTAGTGCGCGCTTCAAATACTCGCTCGGTACACGCATTGAAGACTCAGCACAGATGACACGTCACTATTAATTGGTCCGAAATTACTCTTGAAATGAAAATTTTAGGCCTTTTTTACAGTGTTGGTATCATTTGACTATCCACTTGTGACAAAAAAAAAAGAGTGTTTTTAAACACTATTTTTATAAGTGTCTGCCCTGTTGCTTTAAATCTTTCTTTGAATTGTGGGTAATTTCCTTTTGCTAAAGGTGGAATACAAGCACATTTCCTAAACATTGGTCGAATTCGAAAGCTCCTATCCTCCAAGTCAGTGGTTCTCAAATGGGAATACGTTAAGCGAAGGCACTCCAGGGGGGTACGTGAGATTTTAAAATATATTTTAAAATTACAGTAGCCTATGTGTAAATATTTCAGAAAAATATAAATTCATAAAATAAATTTTATATTCAGTAAAAACCAGCATCTTTCCCATACCAGAATGGTTCAACTTGTTATATGTTACCTAGAATCACCTGTCAGTTACTTGAAAACTTGTTTTTTTAATCAGTTAATTATTTACTTTTGAGAACAGAGTTTTACTGTGATCCCTAAGTAGAACACTTTGTTGATTTATGTGAACAAATCTTTATTTATAATTATTATTTTAGTTATATATTTTGATTTCCCAAATAGTTCAAAAGAGATCACATAAATACAAATAGAGTTCCAAAGTTGAATAAATCAGACAATGATGGCACACCACTCGGTTTTAAGTCTTTCTGTTTTCTTCTTCGCAACCAGAAATGCTTTGCGCTGGTTAGGTGGTACTTGGCTGAAAAAATATTTCACAGGCGGTACGTCACTGAAAAAAGGTTGAGAACCACTTCTGTAACTACTTCCGGGTCATCTCACTTGGATAGGCTAGGATAGGAAAGGAAATTTCCTAGAATCAAAGAGGCCTCCTGATGGAATTTCTGAAGCGTGCATCGAGGCATGATTCATTTTCGGGAAATTACTAATATTTTTAATTAATATTAATATTGATGATGTATGAAGCCTCGCTGTCTTGATACATGTTTCATGTGGCGGCAATTAATGAACAGACAAGGAAAATCTATGTAAAAATTGTTTTATTGTCCTGATGGAACTTGGCTAATTTCCCTTGACAAATAAATTTATTCATGGAGTCAAAATAACAAAACAAAACAAAACATGACAACACACAAACTCTCTCCAAGATATAGCGTCATGTGCCTATATGCCATGAAATGTTACAACTGGTGCAACTCCATCATGTTTCATAACTTTCTACTAGTCTCAGAAGCTTTTTTAAAATTCCAAGTTTTTGTTGTTCTCCAACTGAATTATCATTTTTTTATGATGAAGCCTCACGAGCTGCATCGTTTTGTGAAGCAGTTGGATGGAAAGCTTCAAGGGTTTAAAACACGGACACAGACTGGTAACTGTTCATCAAAGAATAGCAACATTTTAGTAACCGAGGCAAAGTTACATGTACAGCACTTTGTGTGCAGCGTTGATTTCTTAAAAGTGCTTTATAAATAAAGTTGAGTTGAGATTAAAAATAAATTTAAAAAAGACTCACTAGCACCCACTACAAATATTTAACAAAGCAGCCCCGGTTGTACATTTCAGCAAGTTGTACGAAAACATGGAGATACAGTATATGAAGGAGCCCACTTAATCACTGGTTCTCAACCCTGCTCCTCGAGTACCCCTATCCAGCCTGTTTTCCATGTCTCCCAGACTCTCACAGCCAACACAGCTGAGGATCGTTAGACTGCAGAGCTTGCTGATTAGCTGATTGTTTGAAACACCTGTGTTGGCTGTGGGCGGTATGGAAAACAGGCTGGAGAGGGGTACTCGAGGACCGCGGTTGAGAACCACTGTTTTAGAGCCGTAAGCTAAAATGAACAGCGACACGAACGTAGCAAAAGGTGGTAGGTTTGCGAAGTTTGGGCTCCCTGAGGCACCGTAGTGCTCGTGCTTTAAAATGCACACGCTTCGAATTTAAGTTATTGTATTCTACTAGTTTACCACTAGATGGCACTAAATTATACACACTCCCTTTAAAAGTCATCAAATTACATTCCTTTAACATTATGCAACTAACGACATTTTTGAAACAGAGAACATGTAAATCTGAATACATTATTAAAGTAACCAACCCTATGCATGGCCCACTACTGAGTTTTGCGACAGCTGAGCCAGAGAGCCCAGACCTAATTCCAATAAAAGGGTGCTAAAGTCTTGCACAAGTGATGTTTAAACTAAATCCCACAGAAGAAATGAAAACAAGTAAACAATCAAAGTGCAGGATGGAAAAATACATGAAGCTCGAGGCTAATGGCTTAATCAAGAGCTAATTTGAGTCATGACACCTGAACCTGAAGTCAATGTCACAGTATAGCCTAATGATGATGATTATTATTATTATTTACTACTTAAATAATATGATTTGAGGGTGTTAACTGCTAAGGCAAGAGGAAGCGCCATATACATCTAATTTATTAATATTATTTCTGCATAACGGATGATAACGTATTCAACTGTTGTCAGGAATGAGGGAATGAGGTATAAGAGCACTTTCTAATGAAAGGGCGCTAAAGATAAATTATGCGTTGATTGTTTGTAGGATCAGAATAAATAAATTAATATTGTGACATCAAAACAACATATGCTTAGTTTCTGTACGTGTTCAGACACCAGTGTGATCCGGTAATCTTGCTTAATTGTAGTTTTCTTTTAATGCATGTTGTACCTCAGGCAATTGTCAGACGGTTCCTAGAACACGGTTACAGCGCGATCGAGGAGCGGCAGCAGTAGCAGGGAAGCTTCAGACTGTCGGTCCACGGCTCAGGCCGGATCGAGCGACCTCCCCCTTTATTTTTTGGCCAACGCACAATTGTTTGATGGCAGCATGAAATTATCGGTTGCATCATTTGCCTTGTCCAGGCGGCTTGGATATCGGAACGCAAGTGAGATTTTGGCCGAGAAAATGAGAGCGGCTGTGATGCGGCACGACAGCGACTAAAGACCGCCTCTGTCGGAGGCTTGGGCTCACCACAAGGCAGACTAGTATTAGCAGCCTAGTAACGTAGCTAACGGAGCCAGCCCATCGGTCTGTGACCGTTCGGCGTAGGACATCGCCGCCTTCAACTCTGCGAGCGATGATGTCAGCACGCTAAACGTGCGTGCGGATTTATTATTTTCCTCAGTTTACGTCCCTCTTTGAATTCTCCCCGGTAAGTAAGAAATTTTTACTAAACGGGTATTAGCCGCTCGCAGGCTAGCATGGTAGCTAGCTAGTCCGCTAATCGCCTCAGCTAGAATGGAACTGTCAACGAATGAACTTCTGGTGAGGAGACGTCATACAACAAAACGAACGACTGCACTGCATCACCTTGACCAAATAACGCTATTCTCTTATTATTATTATTATTATTATTATTATTATTATATATATTTTTTTCACACCTTGGTTACTCGTTAAAGTATCTGCTTGTTATCGCCGCCTGCGTTGGTGTTTCTAAAGTAGCGACTCGCATCATGATTACTAACTCATCCATCCATTTAATGAACGCTTGGATTGGAAGTGAACGTCTGCTTTGCATGCACCGTCACGATCGTGTGTGTTTTAAAACCCGAACAGCCGCTAAGCGTTTTGCCCGAATCCATTTACACCATCACTCCTGCAAAAAATATCTGCTTCTGTCGGTTTGCCATAGCATTACTGTGCATGGAATGTAGAGGTTCTCAATTTTCCTATGGGACAAATCTATAACGTTTCATGTATAAAAGCTAAATGTCTTTTCGTGTTTGAAAACCGACATAAATCATCACCAACATGCATGTGCACCTTTCTAATCATGATCATTTGAACCTTAGACAATACTAGATATATCGGCCCAATATTTTTGATGTATTGTGAGTCACAGTGTCCCATCGCGGTTGAGCTTCTTTTTTATTTATTAAAAACATTTTTGTTAACATTTTCTTTAGAATAGACCCCCTGTGCTACTCATGTTGTGCTTGAGGCTAACTAGTACCAGCTGGCACCATTGGGGAAAAACGTGTTTTTGGACAATGCACAACCATCAAAGCAAAATGCATCATTAGCTTTAACTATCATTTACAGTTTTCTAAATTACGAAGTTGACAATTTCTGTTTCAGCGATGCATCTTTTTTTCTTTAAAAAAAATCTCTAAGTAAAGTATTCAGGGGCAGCTGCTTCATTTATTCAAATTTTCTTGCATGGCGCAAGGTGCTCTTCTTGAAGTCTGTTACTTAAGTCAGTTTTTGTTAGTCTTAAAGAAGATTAGGACAGCCAGTTTCTGAGTTAAACAAGTGGTAATAACAGTTACGTAATAATAAACATAAACGTTGTACTGTATGAGGGCGGCAAAACACTTTTATGTTTTCAGTTGCTATGGTCACTTATATATTTTGTCACACAGGGTTTGACGTGCCATAGTGTCTTTGAGTATTTATGGGCCATTCTGTGCCAAATCACCCAGTGGGTTTTTATTCAAGTAGATTTGGATTTTAATGAAACTTGCTGTACTTTGCGCACCTCCAGCACATCTGGCAATTTGGAAACAGAAGGTAGAGTGCGTTTGGTCTTAAAGTGGGCACATATCAGTTTTCGTGTCAGGGCAAATGTTAGTCTAGCGTGTTTGAGACTGCCTAAAAGGACGCCTGCTTTGAAACGCAGGTGATTAACTCTAAAATTTGACAACAATGTGGGATAATTCCTCTGAATCACTGTAAAAATCAAGTATCAAGCTAACTGGCCAGTTGGTGTTTTCCCTGCGAGGTCTAATTGTAACATAACTGCTTAAAGCTTAATGAATAAATATAAAGAAAATACAAAGTCATTGGGCCCTGATTGTGCTCTTGCAAATTGCATGAGTCAAAGTCCATTAGTTTCTCCTATGTGACAGATCCTCATGTGATAGAGGCAAGAAAAACAACCAGTTTGTTGCATCATGTTTTGTAAATCGCAGTTGTTGAAAAAATTTTTTTTCCGTGCAATTTAAGTTTAGGCAGTGTTTATAAGGCAGAGACGGATTATCAACCGGGTTGGTTATCGGCGCAGATTTTGGGCATTTTAACGAATATTGGTATCGGCCTTTTTTCAAAATCTGACGGTTGATAAAATGTAAAGGTAAAACCATTTTAATCTCAGAGAACTATTTATTTAAAATTTCAGTTAACTTTATGAGATGCTTTGTTCAACATTAAAACAAATACATGTGTTTTTAGGTTCTTTTTTTGGGGGGGGGGGTGTAAATTACGTATATTGTCTAAGATTTAAAAAAAAAAAAAAGTTCACATTTTGAAAGACCAATAAGCATGAATGCTTTAAGACATTTAACAACAAACTCTAGATTGGCATTTGTATTGTAAAAAAATAAACTGATGCCAATATTTTTTTCGTGATTGTGTGGAAATCCTGTTTTATTGATATTAATTAGTATGTTAAATTCAAAGTTACGTTTGTTTGTTTTTTTCTTTCAGAATGGTGATGACTCTTTACCTGCTCACCAGTCAGTCCTTCATTGAGGGACCTCTTCCTTTTTTGATGTTTGGACTTGGCAGCACAGGCATGAGATAATAAAGTCAAGCAGCTGCAACAAACGACACCTGCGGCGCTCGTGACGGCTGCCGCAGCCCTCCATCCCTCCCGCCTCATACCCTCCTGTCCCGCTGCTCGATAGCCCTTCAGCAACCCTCGACATGACCACGCCGGCGCTTTTACCGCTCTCTGGGCGCCGTATACCCACGCTGTCGCCGGGTGCCTCCTCCTTTCCGCACCACCGCGCTACCTTGAGGCTCTCTGAGAAGTTCATCCTGCTGCTCATCCTCAGTGCCTTCATCACCCTGTGCTTCGGCGCTTTCTTCTTCTTGCCTGACAACTCCAAGCACAAGCGCTTTGACCTGGGCTTGGAGGATGTACTCATCCCACATGTCGACTCGCCCAAGGAGGGCAAGCACGCTTCGGGACAGGTGGTCATACACGGTCAGGGAGGACATGATGAACACAGACACAGGTAAAGTTGTTTTCATTTTTAAATCTTCTATTGTTTCTTTAATGCAAGACAATGAGTTGGTGGGGAGAATACTTCAAATACCTTTTCAATCCCACTCACATGCCTCCTGTGAGCAAGAAAAGTCTGGGGACTCTGAGGTAGGTTCTTCTATTTCTGGAGTTGATGTCGCCAAGGTGGTTAAAAACTGCCATGGGTGGCAGGGGCCTGGAGTTTTAGAGGCTCTGGGTGTTGTGCTTTAAAACTGGCAATTTAAAAATAATGGAAAATGGTGATATGGATGGAGAATTTTTTTGTTCATAATCAACGTGTCCTTCAAATCACATTAATTCTATTTTTTTAAATTGGAAGATTAACTCATTCACTCCCAGCCATTTTCACTAAAGCAACCCCCTTCGCTCCCAGCTGTCTTACTGTATTTTGACTGATTTTGCACGGCCCACAGAATATTGTGTCCTATTGCTGTAAAAACATGGAACCTACCAAAAGAAAGATTAAAGTAAATTTCTGTTTCTGTTTTGCAGCAATTAGCATTAGAATATAGCTTAGTTTCATCATTATTCACAAATCTATTTAGAAATGTGAGTAAGAGATTTTTTTTCAACATGGCCCTGGTTGATCTCTTTTGCTCTGCTGCCTTCTGCTGGCCGTTTGTGTAATACTACCATTTCTTCAACCGTTTCTGCATTTGAGTGGTTGCATCAAAACCTTCTGTATGCTCTAGCTTAAAAAAAAAAACAACAACATAGAAATACGTCTTGCAATTTTAAGGAGAAATGCTATATTGGAATAGTCTATAAAAAGGTATTTCTTTAAAATGATCTGTGTTTTTTTTGGGGGGGTGGGGGGCTTTCTGTATCAAAAGTACAATTAATGTTGGTACTTGGTATCGGTGTTCTATAAAAACAAGGGCTGGGCGATCTGGCCAAAAAATAAAATCACAATTTTTTTCAGGACGAGTACGATTTTACTTGATTTTAGTCTGATAAACCCAACAAATGTTTCATTCATTCAAAAATAATTCCCGTGCAAAATGTTAATACAACAATAAGGTATACTTATTCTAAATCAGTTTTAACAAAAACTTAACATTCATAGAAAAATTACAAATCACAATAACGTGTAACCCAACACAAGAACAACTCTTAATAATCCAGAAGACAAAATTCGATTCTACGATTTAGCAAATTTTCAGCGATTCAATTTTCAAAATGACAATTAATTGAATTCATTTTATTTATTGTCCAGCCCTAGAACCTACCAAAAGAAAGATTAGAGTCTCTTCTTTCATCAGGAAAAAAGTATATTTCTATCTGTTTCCATTTTGCAGCAATCAGCATTAGAATATGGCTAAGATTCATCATTATTCTCAAACCTGTTTAGAACTGTGGATAAATGAACTTGTTTGCAACATGGTCACCTGCTGCCGTCAAAGCCTTCTGTATGCTTAAGCATAAAAAAAACATTTTTTTTTTTAAAGTAAATATGTCTTTGGGAAGTTGGTAATATTTAAAATAAAACGTATTTATACGTTTTGGGAGCAAATGAGTTAAAGAGACGCTTGATTGAGATGAACATGGGCACTTATATGAAAGGTGTCAACGTCACAAGAGGGAAGGTGGCAAGCATTACAATTATCCTGGCTTGTTTTGTCACGTTCTATTGTCACCCATGTCTAAAAACAGTGACCAATCGTCACTAAAACCTGCGTTATGCAGTATACACATTTCTACTCTTGTCCACCTAAACCTGTGAAAATATAAAAGCAATCGGCACATTATTTGGGATTGTATTGACATAATGTGAACTCCTATCAGCAAAAAACATTATCACCTACACCTAATTGAAAATATTGTGCTGGTTGTTATTTATTTATTTACTTTTACAGGTTGGCTTGGACAAGAGTATGAATTTTGGTGGTGATTGGTCTCCGTTTTTTTTAGACATTTAGCGACGCAAGCTTTGTTAGGCTACGTTCACACTGCAGGCAAATGCGACCCAAATCAATATTTTTTTTGCCCAATTGCGACCTGTATCTGACTTTTTTATGTCAGTATGAACGGCTCAATTCCAATTTTTTTCATGTATGACCTGGGTCGCTTTCATATGTGGTCCTACATTGGACACGTATCTGAATTTTTGCAATGCGACCGGAGTATCAACGACCAAGTCCAATATGCGCTCCACGCGGATACGACTTGGGAGACGTACGTGAATCAGCAAAGTTGTTTTGCGACGCGTAACAGTTGTGACTTTATATTTAACTTTAATCCCACTTGAACCATGAAGCATAAAGTTGACATTTGTGGTGATTAGGAGTATTCCATATCATACCTTCTACGATATTACCGGTGTATTTTTAGGGGTGATAAAAATTTAAACAGTGGAGTAACAGTTGTAGTTGGTTTTATTTTTAAAAGCTAATTTTCCAGGAAATGTATGTCATACACCAACCTTACACTGTATGACATTGGCATTTTCACGTAAAGATCAAATTTAGAAAAGATAAGCAGCTTTTGTGCATAGTGTTGTCTGTAAAGTAAAACCGAAAAGCTGTTTCACTTCATTTTCCATACATTTACTGAGAACTAAGGAATCAAACAAGCTGCTGCCGGCCTGCTATTGCTTCGCCAGTTATTGTTAGTGTTGCCTCACTGTAACCACTTGGGTACTGCGTTATAGCCATAAATCAGCATCATAGCTCCCCTGAATCAAATACAAGGCTTAAAGTGTGCACATTTATCATATTCAGTGCAATCTTATGTATCATTTTGTGCTTCGTTTGCCTGGCAGGCCACAAAAGTAAATCAATGGCAGTGCACCATCTTGTTAGCAGTTTGCATTCCAGCATTTTGTTTAGGGCAAGGATAGTGGTGAGGGCGGCAAGCATCGGCAGCGTGAAGGCCTTAATACTCAATTTCTGGAGTTGTTCTTGTCACAAGGACATTTTGAACATGTTGGCAACAAGAAAAGGCGTTTGTGACCATTTAAACTGTTGGTCAACGTCTTTGCAACTGTTTGCGACTTTGAACAAACACTGACTGAAAAATCAACATCCGCTACCCTTGCAAACACTCACAGACCTTTGTCGCCCAGTAGGACATTTACTGATGTACTTAAAGATGGTAAACTTAAAAACTTTTTTGCTGTTTTGACTCAAACTTGACATACAAAAATAGTGTTTGAAGCAAATATCATTACATTTGTCAAAAATGTTGCTTCAAGATACAAAAAAATGGGTACCTGCAACCACAGTGGCAATCGCAAGCATTATTAAGTATTAACATTCAAACCACCATACACAATGCTTGGGTAAACATTTATTAAGCAGGCCCACATTACATGTTTTGGATGTTCCTCCAACTTGCGGCGGTGGACCCTTCTAGGGTCGTATACTGAACTTTGGGTCAGCTCAGCCTCAATGAAGCAGGACTCCTCCTGTGCAATGTCACGCTGGAGCCATCTGAGGGTGATTGATTGTAAAAGTAGGACTTTATTGTAACACTGAATAGCAACACAATTGTTAGATAGATGGATACTTTATTCATCCCGTGAAAGAAACTAGTCTCAGCTGCAGTATTCACTGTTTGGAAAAAAATGGGAACAACCAATAAGTTAAAAGAAGAAAATATAGTTGATGCAAGAAGAAAACATAGTTGCTGCATGCATGTGTCTTTCTGCCCTTGTAAGACAAAGGAACATTCTTAGTTTTGTGCTTTGTTGTAGCTTTTTAAATTCTAGTACTATTTTGCTGATATCAACATACGGCTCTTGCCAGATGACATTAGATAGGTTTGAATAGAAATAGCCAACGATATTTACCAAGCACGAGTTACAATAAACCCAATGATACTGTGTCTTAGTGTGTGTGTACAAACGACCATGGCTCGTTGAAGTGCAGCTATGGTGAGAAATATTTATTTTTAGTCATATGTTTTTATTTTGGTCCTTGAAAATGTCATCAGATGAAAAGGGCCATTAGCACTACAATCTTCGAAGTCCTGTGTTTATTTAAAATGTGTGTGTGATGTGCATTGCTGAAATGTCACTGCTAATAATTTTGTCAGTGATTTATTCTTTGAAGTATTAATATTAAATATATATAAAATACTAGTGGGGGATGATAACAAAAAAATGCGAACAACTTTATTAATATTTATTTACTGTTGCGCATCAGAGCTTTTCAGATTGCTCATCGTCTCAGCATCTGAACTAAAGTGACAAGAGTTCAGAAAGTTCACAGTAAATTTTGTAGAGCAAATTTTACTCTTAAAAAGACTGTTCGCTCCCAGTCTAAACAGGGTAAACTTTATACTCGGAAGAGTAAAATATTTGAAGAAAAAAACAACAAAAAACAACAGTTGAGCAACAATCACAGAACCTTCAGGTTGGTCAACCTAACCACTGACCCATGCCACTCCTACTCGGTGTCAATATATTGCAGGTGTCTTGTGGAATCCTCATATATCTCCATTTTTGGTCTCCTTTGGGACATGTTAGCCAACAATAAGTCTAGCATACCTCAAGTAGTAGAGTGGCTGTCTTCCATGTGGATGTCTGTGGGATCATTCCTCAACCCTTGAGCGTTTTATTGTTGTTGTTGTTGTTGTTGTTGTTGTTTTATTTTAGTATTTTACTCTCTTCCAAGTGTAAACGTTTACTTTGTTGAGAGTGGGACCGAATATAGTCTTTTTAGAGTAAAATGTACTCTGAAATTTACTGTGTAGCAAAACATGTGACTATATGTTGTCGTTGACCTTTTTTTTTTTTCATCCTCTGACCCCGCTACATTAGTAGGATGCGGGATTATAATGTATTGTTCTTTTAGGCTGCAACAACTGATACATTTGTAGTTTACGAAAAAAAAGTTATTGGTATCAGTATGGAGGAGCAGGAAGTTTTCGGTATCGATGGGGGGAAAAAAACAGCTATCGTGCATCCCTAGTGCAAGGTAGAATGGAATCTCAATCCCCCAATATATTCTTTAGAAATAAATGTGCTGCCCAGTGTCATAAAGCTTGGTCTAAGTTGCAGATCATGGGTCTTTCAATAGGATGACCCAAAAAACACAGCTAAAAAGTAAAAACAAGAGCAAACATTACAGCAACAACTTAAGCCACATGAGCTTCTACTCAACTGCCAGGTAAACAAGCTCGTCTCCACCTGTTGAGTAGAAGCACCTGTGGCGAAAGCCAAACTGTGTCAAGGTTTTGTCTTTCTGGAACTAGATCCCCTAACCCTGTCAGAAGAACATTTTCAAGTGTACGGTTGAGTTGCGTTTTAAAGTTAACAAGCACACTGCATCGTGCGAATTTTGAGAAAAAGGCTTAATGCCTATAAAATAAAAAAATATTTATATATATATACATACATACATATATAAACTGTGGCAATTATTTTGATATTTTCCAGAGGTTGTAGTTGACATGAGTAGAGATCTGCATGTGAATTTACAATTATTACTTAAATTAGTATCATAAAATTTGTGTCTAGGTGTGAATCTCTTTCACATTAAGAAAGACCATTTTCTTTGTTTGTGACAAAGCTAACAGATTTACATTATTTCACTTGACTATTCACAAGTGGTGACTGTGATTATATACTAAATAAAGCAGCAACCAGAGCTGGAACGGACAGCCTAAGCTAACGTTAGCATGTGTCTTTATTTATTAGTTATTTTTAGCTATCCTCAAGTCTTAATACTAATCTTGTGTAAACTCCCAAACAGTGGGAGATGTTTGAACTGCGGGTGGGTAACCAATGCCATGTTTACTTGACTGTTTACATTTGAGTGGAACCTCCTAATACTTTTTCGATTAATTGTGTAGGCACATATGTGTGTATGATAATATTCAAGGAACAATGTCCAAGAGTTTTGTTTTAAATTGTACAGCTTTTCATCTCTAAAGCAGTCGCATGCTGATTTCTCAAAGAGCATGTATTTGCTCTTTACTCATTTAATTAGCTTTCACCACAAAGATACCTTTCTGCCCAATTACACTGTTTATCTAGTGTCAGGCTTGCTTGCTGCTCTTTGTGAAGACTAATTATCTGCCAGAGTGAAGAGGATATTCTCTTAACTTGTTTTCGCTGCTTCTCATAGAGAGGACGAGGAGAACCTCCGGGACAAGATTCGCGCTGACCACGAGCGGGCCTTGCAGGAGGCCAAAGAAAAGTTGAGAAAGTCACGTGAGGAGCTGCAGGCTGAGATCCAGACGGAGAAGAGCAAAGTGGTGGAGGACCTGAAGAAAAAGGAAGCAGGGCCGAAGCCCTTGCCTCCCGTGCCCATGCCCAAGGTGGTGGGCGTTGGCGATGGCGAGCCTCTCGAGCCTGAGGTCAAAGAGAAACGGAACAAGATTCGAGAGGTATGAATAGTCGTTGTATTCTTTAATTACCTCTGCTTTTGTATCTTTCCAGTAAGAAAAAGTAGGTACTATTTCTAGTACCTTTAGCTGGGGTTCCCAGTTTGGTGAGGCAATTCTTCAATATATGGGTGACTACTGGTTGTGCATTGGCTCATCATATTTGTCATCACTGTGTGATTGTAACAGTTGAGGAGACGCAGCTAAAATGATGACTAATAACAAAAGCCCACATGCTTACTGTATCTGCATTTTTATGACTGCGACCAAACGCATAAAAGCGTGCTGACCACAGGGGCGGACTGACCCACGGGGGTACCGGGGATTTCCCCGTTGGGCCGCAGTGTCTGGATTTTGTTTACTGAGCTTCTAAATAACCCATTTCTGGTGTGAAAGGTTTTGAAAATTTGTTCACATTTTAGTACAGTCACAGTAGCTGGCTTGGTTGATTCTGTGTGAATGTCACCCATTGGCTATACTATAGGATTTATTTTTTATTTATTTTTAGTCGCAGTGCAACCTTAAAATTTTTGTACCATGTTTAGTAAGGCAGGCATTAACATGGCATCCTAAAGTGCTTTGACGGTCAATGTCACAAGATTCTCTTCAGTTTGTACCACAAAAATGATGAGACCTAAATTCGCTTATTGTTTTGTATTTGGAACGTTGGAATGTGGCAGGAGGGGAAAAAAATGGCCTTTGTTTCGTGCGCATCCAGGGCTTCTCCAACTCAAATTCCCGGGCTGAATTTGGAGCCCAGTCCATCCCTGGCCGACCACGCATGCGCAAAGCATTAAAAAACAACACCGGATGCCTGCTTCACTTCACACGTGTGTGAAGACATTCGGTGGTCTATCCATGGGTTGTTCTCACAAAAAATGGTCCAGGAGTTTAACATGTGAACCCAAAACTAAACTTGTGCAAAACCGTTTAAAAAAATGGTATATGCATTAAATCAAACCTTCCTGCAGTGTGCCATTAATAAATATAGTTCACTCAGCCTTTTGTTCGTAGGGGACTGTTGAATGTCGCAACGTTCTCTATTGTTTCATATTGGATCAGTTGGTACAAGGACACCAAATACTGAGCAAGTACAAAATTATTTAAAAAAAAAAAACTATTCCCCTCTTACATCTCCAGTAACTTCATAACAAAGATTTTTAGTTGAAAAAATATGTAGAAAATTATGAATTTTGTTTTTGTTTTTAGGCTGCTCAACAACAAATTTAATTACCTCTATTCAAGGATAGAAGTAGAGCTGGGTGATATAACGATATATATTGTGAAGATGATAAAAAACAGCCAGATTGATTTTATGATTCACTCAAGGGAGTTCTCCACAATATCAATCTGGGACTACTCCACTGTGATTTGTTGGCCAGTACTTCTAGTTGATTGGATAATGCACGAACTTGTGCCCGTCTACCAAACTTTTGTTTTAACCAATCACGGCAAAAGGTGTGAATGTTGTCGTCGTCGTAGGAAAAAAAAAGCACGAACATCTTTACCAGATAAAAATGTACGAAGCGCCTCTCGCTGTTCTTCTTCAAGCAGGAAACTGAGTAATTCTGCAAGAACACAATTAATTGCAGCGTCCATACGTTCGTCCACCGGTGTCGCCATGTTAGGTTTGTTTGTTTCCCATGGCTTCGGCACTTTCGTGACAGCTGCATATCCCGAACCCAAACACAATGTTGCTTTGTGATTGGTCGGATCGATGAAAATCAGCGGCCTCCGTACATGATGGCGTTTGTGAACTCAAATACCGTGAGAATTAATCTTGCAGATCAAGGTTAAGAGGCTGGGTATCGTAAAGATTTAATCGATACTACTACTCTTAACGATACTGCTTATCAATCCAGTGCTTCGACGGTATTCTTATTTGTACTTTTATTTATGTTGTTTTTTTTACAAAAACAATTGTTTTTTAAATGAATAAATGATGTAAAATATAAACAAAGGTTTACAGAAAAATAGGTGTTTTGAACAAATTCTGATGTTAAATATATAAAAATGTAGTGCAAAAAGGAACAGTTGTGTAAAGCAACAAGAACAGTGCATAAGTTCTGCAAAAGCAGTAAACTATTCTTCTGGAGGAAGATCAGCATGATTACAGTGCTGGGCGTGCAGTCAGCCATCGTATGCTAAACTGCATTGCGAGAGTTTCGCGCCTGAGCTATTTGTTATTTCTGTCGTCCAGTGAAAAGTCTTGGGAAGATGATGGAATCCCTCCATTCCTCTTTGGGCATGACCAATCAACCCACGACTAACCATAGTTTTACATTAGTGTAACTATGGGATCGACTGGCAGTCGATTACTTAAGCTTGGAATATGGGACTTTATGGCTGTTTTGTTGAGCTGATCAGAGTTTTTAAATGCTCAGATGCAAAGGGTAGCAATAAGGCTAACCCAACACACTCTACACATAAGTATAAACACTTTAGAGTTAGATGGCATGATCGCCATTCTTATACAATAGTACGAATGATGTCGTAATATGATCTCACAGCACTACACAAGCATAAGAAGGGCATGGAGACCTGCCAATCATCCCTCTAACGGACGACGGAGTGGGACGGGAACATCTCATCTCCGATCATGATCTTCATTTTATTGAAGTTAGAAACGAGAATACAGAGGCAAAAAAGTTGCAAAATAACGTTCATATAGTATTGATAATAAATTGAAAATAATTTTTGGGTTAAAAAAAAAAGAAGCCATTTCCAACCAAGTCAGTACTAGAAGAGATGACAGTGTTGATCAAGTCTATCAGCCCCTTTGCAATCAGCTATTTGTCAGGTTTTTGAGTTCCATTAATTAAAATAATTTCAACAACAAAATTAGGGGTAATCACTTGACTACATTTTGAACTTGTCATTTAGTCTATGTGACAACAGTGAGGCAGCCAGACACAGTACTGTGCCAAATTGAACCATTTGGTCTGTCCTTTCTTACTTTCTCTCTAACTAGCACAGTTCCCTGCATAATTAACTCTTATCACGTCTCTTGAAACAGCACTTGGAGCAGGAATGGCTTGCACAGGAGGCTACCTCCATCTCCAAATGTCCCTTTAGTTCCCACTGTAAAAACCATTGCGAGAGCGCTGTCAAACTATATGTTGCCACGGCTCAGCACACTGGCTATTTCCTGCTCTAGAAGAAGAGACTCACTTGATTTTTATGTCTCCCCGTCATACCTGGATTTTGATCTTTTAGAAACCTGGGAGGTATGTACACTCTGCGTCTGTCAAGTTTGTGGTCTATGTTGACAGCAGCTGTAAAGTCATTGGTGATGGTCTTGAAGAGTATATCAGATTTGTTTTTTTCTTTTTACATGTATCTATGTACACAGAGCTATCAACACTCACACATTGAGCGTGAGACTCACATGAGCATGCTAAGAAAATGTATCATAAAAAAAAAAGGTTTTGTCATGGTTAGAAAGGGGCTGCTGTTTTGGCACTGTGATTGGACGTTGCTACGGTCAATTAAGAGGCTAGTTAGATTGCCTATTAGTCATGTGCCCAAACCTGCTTCCCTTGTGCATGCGCTCTGGTGTTCGTGAGTGCCTGTTTACTTGTTTAAGCACACACTATTGATGCAATTTTCAGTTACTGCTGTATTTTGACGGATAGTTGAGTTCTTTATTTGCCACTATGAGTGACGCACGAGTGTACTTTACTCGGTTTTATCATCAGGGCTGCAGCACCAGGGAAATGGTGTGCTGTTGTACTTGTGGTTCATCTTCATGTCACAGTTCATTGCTGCTGGTGCAGACGTGAGTCTGGGCTGAAGCAGTCATGGTGGACCCAACTGTTTGGTTTTTTTTGGTAAAAAAAACAATTACAACAGACTAACAAAACTAAAAAGTCAAGGGACAATTACTCTGTATATGCTAGTCCAGTCCTTCTGGTTTGAATATTGTGTAAGGATATATTAAAAATATATTTAAATCTAAGTTCAGCTATAACATTGTCATTCACAATTATTTTTCAATATATCCTGTACATTGCTATTGTAAGAAAGCTGTTTCAAGACAAGGGAGACAAATCAACTGAGAAGAAGGGACCTTTTTGTACACAGCTGTATGTCTGTAAATTTACTTTAATTGGCAGGTTTGTTATAAAAAATACTCTACAATACTGGAAATAACATCCATAAAAAAAAACTACTTTAAAGGGGAAGTCATCCCAGAAATATTCTTTACAATAATATGTTCTATACATTCCCACTAACATGGCATTCTGATTAATATTGTGTTTTTGGAATATGAATTATCCACAAGTTTAGTCCATCTCAGGATATATATATATATATATATATATATATATATATATATATATATATATTCATACGAGTGAGTGTCAATGTTTTTTTTGTCTTGGTGCCCTGCAATGACTGGCCAGTTGGAGTATTATAATTAGCAATGTTGACAGTATTACCAAAAAATTAAAATCTGTCCAGGGTTCTACGTTAAGACTTTTTGGGTGGGCCACCAGGCGCCAAATTGTGGTGGCCCTGCCGGAACCAGCATTGGCCGTGTATATCACTGGCAAGGTCCGATACCTCACATATGAGAATTTGGTCATTTTAATATAAAAAAAAAAATCTATACTATTAGTCGGTCCCATGTATGTGTTACTTTTGACAAATTATTCACCAATAAGTAATGGTAATAAAGATAAAATATAATGATTCTTGTAGTAATAATGAGACATAACTCAAAATTCTTGTATATTATATATTAAAAGTGTTGATTTTATCACATTTATTTATGAAATTTGAAGGGCCATGTGTATTTTCAACTCCCTGTAGAATACCTAATAAAATTAATTGAAAAACTAAATACGTAAATAAATAAAAAAGGAAAAATAAATATCTAGTGGCCATAAAAAATCCCAAATATGTGGTTGGATAAGTTATTTTCAAGGCACATGCAAGGTATTAAATTACATTCAATACCAGTCCCTCGTGAAGATAAGTGGTTAAGAAAATGGAAGGATAGACAACAGTGAGTGCTTCAAGTATGCACTCATAACATTACAGTCAATGGAGCACAAACTTTGAATTGAAGATAATATATAATGATTCCTATAGTAATAATGAAACATAACTCAAAATTATTGTATATTATATATTAAAAGTGTTGATTTTATCACATTTATTTATGAAATTTGAAGGGCCATATGTATTTTCAACTCCCTGTAGAATACACAATAAAATTAATTTGAAAAACTAAATATGTAAAAAAAATATATATATATCTAGTGGCCATAAAAAGTCCCAAATATGTAGTTGGATAAGTTATTTTCAAGGCACATGCAAGGTATTAAATTACATTCAATACCAGTCCCTCGTGAAGATAAGTGGTTAAGAAAATGGAAGGATAGTCAACAGTGAGTGCTTCAAGTATGCACTCATGACATTACAGTCACTGGAGCACAAACTTTGAAATAGCTGTAGTTTGCTCATCTCTCCAAAATTCTCAACCGATTTTCATTATTTGTTGTTAACTATGTCACAAGAGATGACACAAACGAATATGCCTCTTAAAAAAAAAAAAAAAAAGGGGGCGGGCTCCTTTGTCTCACTTGTTTAAACCCGGAAATAGCTTTTTCGTCTGTATGTGAAGCTTCTGTGCATTTGATGGGCTCTGCTTGCGGCGGCGCCCCATCATGTAACCGCAATTCATATTTGAATCCCCACAAAAAAAGTGGCCAAGACGTGCCACTTGTGAAATGGTATGGCAGAACCACACACATTGTTGTCAGTGTGTAAGCTAAGACAGTTAAATTGATCCTGCCGCGCGCTGTTGTAATGGAAATACAATGGAGGTCATCTGGTGCCGGGCCATGTGGTACATTGCCGTTCAGGTTTAATGGAAAAGTGGCTTTAGAGGCATTAGAAGTGCCAAAAGATGGCGGCCACTTGTCACGTTGCTATATTAATCCTAGTTGAGGCATAGGGACCAAGCCCTGTCAAGATTGGTAAAAATCTGTGAATAATTGGAGGGGTGGCGGTGTGTCAATTACTGTTATTTTTATTTTAAATTATTAATGTGTTAGTTTGTTCGAGCATGTTCCATGTTAATCCTGCCGATAAACCTCCACAGGGTGGTGGAAATACTTGGAAGGAGATGAGAAATCCAAATGACTCTTGAGGTTACCCGAGGCACGAGCTCATCCCGCCATCCAATGGCAACAATAAGCATGTCACTTTGAGCCTCTACTGTAGTAGAACAAGCTAATTTGTTTATTTTATTTTGCCCAAGTCCAACAATGTAATGACCTAGTACTTAGTTTCAGGCTTTAAGCGAGTTTATGAAATATTTGAGGAGGACCCACTTCTTCGGTGGTGTTTTCCTGCAGCGCTTTATTTTATTAAATGGACTCTTACGCTGTTCTCGTTAACATCGTTTAGCAATACATTACCATATGTGTTAGATGTTACCCACTTGGCATTTATTGCAGCCTGATCATTCTGGAAGGGGGGATATACCCCTTCTTCCTGATCAGGGTCTCTTCTTTTGTCCCCATATGGGGGTTTTGAGATGTTTATTTCCCTCTTCAGTTGGTTTATATTAAGGGATGTTAAAGTAAAGTTAATAAAGTAAAGTTAAAGTACCACTGATTGTCACACCCACCTAAGTGGGGCGAAATTCGTTCTCCGCATTTGACCAATCCCTTGAAGGAGTGGTGAGCAGCAGCACGCGCTCAGGAATTATTTGGTGATCTAACCCCCCAATTCCAACCTTAATGCTGAGTGTTAACCAGGGAGGCAATGGGTTCCAATTTTATAGTCTTTGGTATAACCCTGCCAGGGATTCAACCCACAACCTCAGTCTCAGGGCTACCACTAGGCTACTGAGCTCGGTGTCATTAATATATGTCAACTGTGAGGCTGTGAAGGCATTTGTGACTCTTTGAGATTATGAATAAATTTGACTTGAAAGTCAAGAAGAGCGTTTTTACTTGTGGAGGCAGCACTTCATATCCAATTTACAAGGAGATGCT